>NC_053397.1:11969494-12294830 GCF_905171765.1 Bufo bufo | reverse complement strand
TTTCACGCATCACTTGTGCGTTGCGTGAAAAATCGCAGTATGTTCTGTATTCTGCGTTTTTCACGCAACGCTGGCCCCTAGAAGTGAATGGGGCTGCAAGAAAAGCACATCGCATCCGCAAGCAAGTGCGGATGCGATGCGTTTTTCACTGACGGTTGCTAAGAGATGTTGTTTGTCAGCCTTCAGTTTTTATCACGCGCGTGAAAAACGCATCAATGCGGATTACAAACTGAACCACTGACCTCAATCTCAGACAAAACTGACTGAAATTGCTTGCAAAATGGTGCGAGTTTTCCTGAACGCACCTAATCCGTATCGTTCGTGTGAAAGGGGCCTTACAGTTCTGGAAGGTATTGTATAAAGCTATGCGACTCGTCGGTGCTGGGAGGTCAGGACGGGAGCGGCTGTATACTGACGCGTGGGTGGAACTCGCTCATCTCAAAGGAATCAAAAGGAAATGTGTCCCCAAAAATTCGGCCAGTTAAAGCCAGACAGCAGCACACTTTCTGACTGCAGATTCCTTTCCTCCATCTCCTGAACACGATTATGGGGGCGGCCATTTTGCCTGAGCCGTTTTAATCAGCATTTAGAGAGCATTCAGAAAATTGCTTTACTTCTTTGGAAGAGTCTTCTAGGCGCGCTCTGTGCAGAGGTCATTGTACAAGTAACGAATAGATCAGCCACTGCGAATGGTGGATCCTGTCTTATCTATACACAGAGGTGATATCATTACAGGCAGGATTATAATAATAGATAGGCAAGTCACTGCAATAAAGTGATCTCTACATACCAAGAAGTGGCGCCTATTAGGCTTAGGCTGGGTTCACACCTGCGCTTTAATTCCGGCAGTGTGTTCCACTGTATCCGGCGTACATCCCGACAAAAATAATACTACACGCAGCATTTTTTGTCCAGCCAAAAGCCAGTATATTTGCTGGATAGTGAATGGGGATCTGGCGGTGCTGGATACGGTAAACTGCGGCAGTCTGTCCCTCCTCCGCCAGAACTGACTGCTGGAGTTAAAAACACGGTGAACGCAGCCTCAGTGGCCAGTGCAAAAACGGCAGGATTTTACGGTTTCTGTTTAGATATAGATCAGCGATGAGTGAACTTGGTTCGTCATACTGAAAAGTAGCGGGTACCTCGTACATGCGTATAATGTACGGCCTCCGATGAGGCTCTGCCAAGATGGCAGCGGGTAACGCAAGACTTCATTTGTCTCGTGCATGCGCCGTTACTGTACGTATTGGTGCATGCATTAATGTATTACATTACGAACCTGAACCTGGGTTTATTGATGCCCTTAACAATCATTAATGAACCCAAGTTTTTAATGTTAAACACATTAACGCACGCGCCAATACTCACAGTAACGGCGCATGCACGAGACAAATGAAGTCTCGCGTTACCCACATCAGAGGCCATACATTATATGCATGTGCGGAGGTACATATTCCTTTACAATAGGACTCATATTCAGGAATGAATCACTAAATGAAAAATAAAAAAAAATTATTGAAAAATACGTAAAACATAAAAATGTGATTTAAACAATTGGTAATTTTTCTGGTGACACATTCCCTTCAAACCAGTTAACATAAGGTTTCCCTCACCTGGAACAGCAAAACAATGCACCAAGTTTTAAAACCCAAATATCTTTTTTTTACATTTCACAACCAAAGCACTGGTGAAATAACTCGGCAGTACAGGGTGAGCACTAACACCGTCCTCGACTCCCAAGAGATCGAATGTAACTTTACTGGAAAGTGCTTACTCATCAGAGGCCACAGTAACGTTTGGTGCGGTATCAGGCAGTATCACACCCACTCCATGTGCGCTCCACCCGTTAAGTTTCCATTTGATAACTACTTGAAATGAAGGAGTGTTTTTGTGTCACCCTGTACATTATCAGCAGGTTTGGTTTTGGTTTTTTTCCCCAGGATTAGACAATAAAGCTCCATCGACGTTTCCGTTCTGCGCCGGACCAGGGCGCAGCAAGTCCTCGTTTTGCCCAGTTTACAAAACCACGAAAGGCAATCGAACCGAGAACCTTGCACTCATCTCTCTGCTAATGAAGAACTACTTATTACATGGAAACCACAAATATACATCGCGTTCAGACCCGGCTATGGCCCTTCCTCAGATAGTCGGAAGCAAGATTAAAAGGGCAACACTGATGACCTATCAACATCTGATCGGTGGGGGTCCGAGCACCAGCATTCCCCACCGACCAGCTGTCCGAAGAGGAGGCAGTGTGCCCACGTGCGAGAGCACTCTTCAAGATCGCGCAGCACATAGTCTCGGAGGCGCAGTGCGACCACAAGTGCAGCGAACGAGCATCTGCAACTACACCGCACCACCGCGACAACGTGCAGTGCAATGTCAAAGAGGAAGCAGAAGTGCCGTCTCCTCCCCAAAAAAGACCCCCACCGATGACCCACCCTGAGGACAGGCCATCAACGCCACCAGCTGCACAACCCCTCAAGTGTGAATGAACTGCTATACGGCACGAGACCTCAGTAGCTATGGGAAGATGCGCTGAAACGTCATGTGTACTTATGGATTGCATACAATAAATATTCCTCCGTGAGCAAAGAGAACGCAGAGATTTATGCTCATTTGCAATATGAAATTAGCCCCTAACCCAAGAACCGGCTACTGAGGTGCGCCATGCTCTTACTGTACACGGAAGGCAGTCTGCGCCTTCAGCCACATGAAGTACGACACATTGCACGGACCTCATGCATCACCAGATAAGGGTCCATTCACACGTCCGTGTGTGTTTTGCGGATCGGCAAAACACAGACACCGGCAAAGTGCGTTCCGCATTTTGGGGACCGCACATCGCCAGCACTTAATAGAAAATGCCTAATCGTGTCCGCAATTGCGGACAAGAATAGGACATGTTCTATTTATTTTTTATTTTTTTCGGGAACGGAATTGCGGACCCGGAAGTGCGTATCCGGGCAGCACAGTGTGCGACCCCATAGAAATGAATGGGTCTGCAATTCCGTTCCGCAAAAGGCGGAACAGAATTGCGGACGTGTGAATGGAGCCTAAGACTGACTTCACATCAACTAAGGCAGGGTTCACATCGCTATTTATTTTTCTGTTCTTCTAGTCCGTTAGAAGAACAGAAAAGTAAAAATAAATAAATAAATCCTGTATTTTAAAAGGGTTTTCCAAGACTTTAAACTAATGTCATCAATATCTGATCAGTGGGGGTCCAACGTCTGAGACCTCCGCCGAACAGCTGTTTGAGAAGGCAGCGGCGCTCCTGTCGGGACCACCGTACATTGTATAGTGGTGGTGCGTGGTATTGCGCTCAGCTCCATTAACTTCTATGGGGTTGAGCTGTGCCTAGGCAACGTGACTGATGGACGTGTCATCACTGTGAGCGCCAGCGTCTTCTCAAACAGCTGATCAGCGGGGGTCCCAGCTGCCAGACCCCCACTGATCAGATCCTGAGGATAGGTCATCCTATTAAAGTCTCGGTAAACCCCTTTAAGCATCCGTTCTGCTCAGTTGCTTGTAGAGAAAGTCTTTGCAGACAAATCTTTGCAGCGTTTTTATTTGTCGCTGTGGGATTTTCATTCTCATTGGTGAAAAACAAAAGATCTATGTACACAGAATGTTGTAGAAAGGTTTAAACACTTGGGTCTGCATATGAAACAGGTGAGTTTATACTTTTGAGGCTTTAAATTCAAAAATAGAAATAATACTGGCTGCAGCTTCACTGTTTTGGACGCTTTCACCAGCACCGGATGGTGGAAAACCACCGGCGTGGAGATTACCGTTTTAATTTAGCATCTTCTTTTAGACGCCAAATCATCAGTTCCATACATGAGCAGGCATCCTCACTGGAGTCATGTCCCTCCACACTGTCCTGGATAATACGCTTAAGATATTCACCCATTAACGTACGAAGGGCGCGCTTGTATGGCAACCCAAGGCGGTGAGGGAAGACGACCGCTGTGTCCACTACAGTCTGGTGAATAAGCTTCAGTGCAAAAAGGTCGCTTTCCAAGCTATGGCCAATTAATATGGAGTCACTGCTGAACATGCACAGTAAGACCGCCTGGACATCTCTCATGGTGATGCTGGTGTTCTGCAGATCCTCTTCTGTGACGCCAGAAAACCTCGTATTGTAGTCCACAATCTTATTGTCCGGTTTTACGAAAGTGTCATACACCACCTTCAGCTGAGAGTTTACGACGGTAACACGGGTCAGCTCCAGGCCCCTTGTAGTGTAACACATTTCACAGTCTAAAGCAAAGACTCCATGATTTCCTTCGAGTCTATTCAACTTCTCAAAAGTCTTCACAAAGCCATCCAAGTTCTCCTTACGACCATCTGGAACATGTTGCTGAGCTACTTGACATCCAACCGAGCCAACGGCACCCGAGCAGCAGTTATAAAAGGTCTCTAATCCTCCAGGCCCTCTCTGCCTGCGGAGACGACCCCAATGGAAATTGCACTCTTCTCGGCGCACACATTTTCCACTCGGCGTCACCAGGTACTCGGCGCCACATCGGCAGCATACTTTGCAGGAGGAGTCTGAGTTCTTGATTTCCTCTCCAGAAAAGACGACAGCCCTTCCAGACTTGTCGGGGTGCGCCAGTGGGTAGCCGTGCTCCTTCAGTTGCTCGGGTGTCAGGATATATTTCATCAGATTTTTGTATATTGTTGCCTCCGTCAGTTCTTCGTCCTGACGAATTCTGGCTGAAAAACTGCTATTGGCTGCCAACTTTCCAGCCAGGACAGCCTCGTGGGAAACGGTTTTCTGATTACCTTTTGGATAAGTCGCTTTCTTCTCGGAGCCTTGGCTTCTGAGTTTCTTCAGAGTGTTGACTGCCACATTGAGATAGATGTTACGACTGCTGCTTCGGCTATAGACCATTTTTTCCTCTTCGAGAGCTTTGTTAAAGGCTTCCTCTTGTGACGGACAGGACACCAGGCACTCGTCAATGAACAGGTTCAGGTAACGCTGACGAACGGTGGTTGGCACTTTGGCACCGAATTCAGTAGGCAAGACCGGCCTCTTCAGGGCGGCACTCTGAAGCGAGGGTACATGTGCCCGTCGACGTTCTCTGGTTGCAGAACTGGTCTTTGAAGCCATGCCGGACAGTGTTCGCGATTTTACGGCAAGTGAGGAGCCATTACAAGTCTCAGCAGTGCCCGGCAGTTGGGCCTTTTTTTCACAAACACCAGGAGAACGAGGAGCGGACGTTTTGGATAGCGTTTTCTCGGAATGGATTTTATGAGCAATACTGACCAAGAGAGCGCTTTTCTGTTCACGCAGCAGTTGGGCGGCTTGTTCCTGGGCCCTCTGAATTCTCTCGTAACAAATCTCCTGAGGGGTAAGGAGACTGTACGGACGGGCGGCAGGTTTTCTAGATGAATCCCCATTATTTGCATTAGTAACATGAGAAATTCTTTTCTTCTGGCCTGTAACTGATGGAACCAAACTCAGCTGCGATTTCTCCTCATTCTCACTCGTCTTCTTCCCCATTCTCCCCTTGTCTTCAGTCTTCACGTCATGCGATTCATTGAAAACTCTGAGACACTCTTCCATGGGGTCTGGATCAGAGTCCCAGTCCAGATCTATCTCAGGAGAATCCAGAGAGGAGACGGACGTTGTTCTTGTGGTCACTTTACTCTTCGCTGCAGACTTCTCCCACTTGTTAGACGTTGCGTTCCGTGGTTTACTGGTTTTTCTGTTCTCTTCTTCATCACTTGTATCATCGCCAAACAAATCCGCATGACACAAACTTTTCATATTGGAATCCACTTTGCAAGTCTCTTGGGCGGCTCGCTTGAGTTTCTCCAAAGGCAACGATTTACCATGTTTGGTGCTATGTTTTCCATTCTTAAGATCTCCTTTTTTACCCATTGAGTCTTTCTTGCTGGACTTTTTCTTGGACACGTTTTCATTATCCTTTTTGTTTTTTCTCAATATTGGAGTTTTTGGAAAAACCGTCTTTTCATTTTCAGTTTTTTCAGACGGTTTCTCTTGTTTTTTCTGCTTGTGCACATTGTGAACCTGTTCAGTATTTTTCTTGAGGTGTTTTGAAGACACTTTTTTGGATTCTTTACTTGTGCGCATCACCTGTCCGGAGTCCAATGGTGGCTCTTTTATACGCTCGCTCTTCCCGGATTTTGGCTTTAGATCTTTGTCTAGTTTTTTAAAGGACTTTAAGGAGTTTCCAGCATCGTCAACATCGTACTGTGCAACAAGGTCTCCTCCTTCATTTACATCTGGAGATGGAGAATCCGAGTCAGAAGAACATTTAGCTTCCACCATTATCTTAGACATTCTACTCCTTTTAGAAGAGGCAGTATGGCCTTCACCTGGACTATAGGTCCTGCTTCTTTCAGTAGAAGCTATTTGGCCTTCACCTTGACTATGGGTTCTACTTCTTTTAGAGGCTGTTTGGCCTTCACTTGGACTATATGTACTTCTTTCAGTAGAGGCTGTCTGGTCTTCTCCTTGACTATGGGTCCGGCTTCTTTTAGAGGCCGTCTGGTCTTCTCCTTGACTATGGGTCCGGCTTCTTTTAGAGGCCGTCTGGTCTTCTCCTTGACTATGGGTCCGGCTTCTTTTGGTCTCCTTCTCAGGTTTCTTCTTGCTGAGGAGCCTGGCAGAGTAGTTCACCATGGGGTCATACTCCAGGTCTGTGGAAGGTTTGGAATGATCGATGACGTATTTGTGGGGCCTGCGTCCAGGAGCCGGGGCCACGGCTTTGGGAACATACTCCAGATACTGTCTCTTGCGCCCATCATGTCGTGCAGGCTCTAAGGTGTATTTGCAGGGCTTTGCTGGCGGCTCCAGGGGGGTCGGGCTGTAACATGCGGCTCTGCTGCCCGAACACCCCGGGTCATATTCACACACACTGGGGCCCCCAGGCTGCAGACTCTTGGAGGGGCCCTTCTGCGTCTCCAGCAGCTCCTGGTATTTCCTCTGCTCTCTCTCCACCTGACTCTTCACCTCCTCGATCGCTCGGTTCACTCTCTCCAGCTCCAGGACATGTTTGTTTCTGGCCTCGTCCATGGAAGGTGGAACAACAGAAAGCTCCGGAGGCTCGTACTCCGCATCATTTCGGGCCCTGCCGCTCCCGACTCTTCCGCCATGCTTGAAGAGACAGTGCGGCCGCAGGCAGCTATCGCTGAACGGACACTCTATCGCTCGGAAGTAACCGGTGTTCTTTAACATCATAACATCTAGTCGCGGTACGAGTGCAGCAGCGACTAGAATGGAGTCGCTCCTAGGAGGTATGATGATGTCACCGGAAGAGGGGGGGCTTCGCGATGACAGTGAGAAATGTCAGAGCGGCTGCTTCTAGATTGGAGCAGCTCCTGATAGCCCCTCCCTCCGGACGGCCCACTGGCGGTAGCTCCCCCTCCGAACGTCCCACTGATGATAGCTCCTCCCTCCGGACGGCCCACGGATGATAGCTCCTCCCTCCGGGCGGCCCATTGATGATAGTCCCTCCCTCCGGACGGCCCACTGATGATAGCTCCTCCCTCCGGACGACCCACTGATGATAGCTCCTCCCTCCGGAGGGGTGACAGAGCTGTCAGAGGTCTGTCGGAGCGCGGCCGCCTGCACCCCCCATACTGCGGACGAGTCCTGTGTGAACAGGCGCTGATTGTCACACAGCGGCCGCCCGTCCGTCTGACTGGATTCATTTTACACGTTTCCTTGTTCTCGCCCGCGGCTGTTTCTGTGGCCGCATAATGTGGAGCTCCGTCCAGGACAGCAGTCACTTCACAGCGGAATGTGCTGAAATAACGTGCTGAAGCGTCTTCAGAGCGGAACCGGCTCGGAAACGCATCAAGGGTCCATTGAGTCAGTGGCCCCAACTACATACACAGGACCGTGAAAAACGGAAACGCTGTGCTTTCTTCATGGCCGTTTTGTATCCGTTTTTAACAGCCGTTATCAATGGATGAGTTTCATAGCCTATTTTATTCAACCACTGCAGTAAAAATGTCCCCCAGAGTGGCCCCCAGCAGTAATAATGTCCTCCAGAGTGGCCCCCAGCAGTAATAATGTCCCCCAGAGTGGCCCCCAGCAGTAATAATGTCCCCCAGAGTGGCCCCCAGCAGTAATAATGGCCCCCAGCAGTAAAAATGTCCCCCAGAGTGGCCCCCAGCAGTAATAATGTCCTCCAGAGTGGCCCCCAGCAGTAATAATGTCCCCCCGAGTGGCCCCCAGCAGTAATAATGTCCCCCAAAGTGGCCCCTAGCAGTAATAACATCCCCCAGAGTGGCCCCCAGTAGTAATAATGACCTCTAGTGTGGCCCCTAGCAGTAATAACATCCCCCAGAGTGGCCCCCAGTAGTAATAATGACCCCTAGTGTGGCCCCCAGCAGTAATAATGTCTCCCATGGTGGCCCCAGTAGTAATTGTAATGTACCATCACACTCCCAGTGTGATGACATCATCATGCGCTCCCATATGATGTCATCATGCTGGAAGCTCAGGTTCTTTTGCATCAAGAGAGCAACAGCTGTCTCTGCACGTGCAAGTAGAGGAGGTCATTTTTTTTTTTCAATTTAACCCCTAAAAGGCAATTTTTCACTAATGCACCCATTTTTAACGGCCATTAGATGGGTGCACTCTGTACTATATATTATTCAAATGCCATAGCTTGGCGGCGTGCGTCATATATATAGCAGTTGGGCAAGGTAAGACTCCGATGTCACTCCTTAAAGGGAACCTGTCACCGGGATTTTGTGTATAGAGCTGAGGACATGGGCTGCTAGATGGCTGCTAGCACATCCGCTATACCCAGTCCCCATAGCTCTGTGTGCTTTTATTGTGTGAAAAAAAAAGATTTAATACATATGCAAATTAACCTGAGATGAGTCCTGTCCCTGAGATGAGTCCTGTCCCTGAGATGAGTCCTGTCCCTGAGATGAGTCCTGTCCCTGAGATGAGTCCTGTCCATGAGATGAGTCCTGTCCCTGAGATGAATCCTGTCCCTGAGATGAGTCCTGTCCATGAGATGAGTCCTGTCCCTGAGATGAGTCCTGTCCCTGAGATGGGTCCTGTCCCTGAGATGAGTCCTGTACGTGAGATGGGTCCTGTCCCTGAGGTCCCTGAGATGAGTCCTGTCCATGAGATGAGTCCTGTACGTGAGATGAGTCCTGTCCCTGAGATGAGTCCTGTCCCTGAGATGAGTCCTGTCCCTGAGATGAGAGTCCTGTCCCTGAGATGAGAGTCCTGTCCCTGAGATGGGTCCTGTCCCTGAGATGAGTCCTGTCCCTGAGATGGGTCCTGTCCATGAGATGAGTCCTGTACGTGAGATGAGTCCTGTCCCTGAGATGAGTCCTGTCCCTGAGATGAGTCCTGTCCCTGAGATGAGAGTCCTGTCCCTGAGATGAGAGTCCTGTCCCTGAGATGGGTCCTGTCCCTGAGATGAGTCCTGTCCCTGAGATGAGTCCTGTCCCTGAGATGGGTCCTGTCCCTGAGATGAGAGTCCTGTCCCTGAGATGGGTCCTGTCCCTGAGATGAGTCCTGTCTCTGAGATGGGTCCTGTCCCTGAGATGGGTCCTGTCCCTGAGATGAGTCCTGTCTCTGAGATGAGTCCTGTCCCTGAGATGAGAGTCCTGTCCCTGAGATGAGAGTCCTGTCCCTGAGATGGGTCCTGTCCCTGAGATGAGTCCTGTCCCTGAGATGAGTCCTGTCCCTGAGATGGGTCCTGTCCCTGAGATGAGAGTCCTGTCCCTGAGATGGGTCCTGTCCCTGAGATGAGTCCTGTCCCTGAGATGGGTCCTGTCCCTGAGATGGGTCCTGTCCCTGAGATGGGTCCTGTCTCTGAGATGAGTCCTGTCCCTGAGATGAGTCCTGTCCCTGAGATGAGTCCTGTCTCTGAGATGAGTCCTGTCCCTGAGATGGGTCCTGTCCCTGAGATGGGTCCTGTCCGTGAGATGGGTCCTGTCCCTGAGATGGGTCCTGTCCCTGAGATGAGTCCTGTCCCTGAGATGAGTCCTGTCTCTGAGATGAGTCCTGTCCCTGAGATGAGTCCTGTCTCTGAGATGGGTCCTGTCCCTGAGATGGGTCCTGTCCCTGAGATGGGTCCTGTCCCTGAGATGGGTCCTGTCCCTGAGATGAGTCCTGTCTCTGAGATGGGTCCTGTCCCTGAGATGAGTCCTGTCCCTGAGATGAGTCCTGTCTCTGAGATGGGTCCTGTCCCTGAGATGGGTCCTGTCCCTGAGATGAGTCCTGTCCCTGAGATGAGTCCTGTCCATGAGATGGGTCCTGTCCCTGAGATGAGTCCTGTCCCTGAGATGAGTCCTGTCCCTGAGATGAGTCCTGTCCATGAGATGAGTCCTGTCCCTGAGATGAGTCCTGTCCCTGAGATGAGTCCTGTACGTGAGATGAGTCCTGTCCCTGAGATGAGTCCTGTCTCTGAGATGAGTCCTGTCCCTGAGATGAGTCCTGTCCATGAGATGAGTCCTGTCCCTGAGATGAGTCCTGTCCCTGAGATGGGTCCTGTCCCTGAGATGGGTCCTGTCCCTGAGATGGGTCCTGTCCCTGAGATGAGTCCTGTCTCTGAGATGGGTCCTGTCCCTGAGATCTGTCCTGTCCCTGAGATCAGTCCTGTCCCTGAGATGGGTCCTGTCCCTGAGATCTGTCCTGTCCCTGAGATCAGTCCTGTCCCTGAGATGGGTCCTGTCCCTGAGATGAGTCCTGTCCCTGAGATGGGTCCTGTCCCTGAGATGGGTCCTGTCCCTGAGATGGGTCCTGTCCCTGAGATGAGTCCTGTCCCTGAGATGAGTCCTGTCTCTGAGATGAGTCCTGTCCCTGAGATGAGTCCTGTCCCTGAGATGAGTCCTGTCTCTGAGATGGGTCCTGTCCCTGAGATGGGTCCTGTCCCTGAGATGAGTCCTGTCCCTGAGATGGGTCCTGTCCCTGAGATGAGTCCTGTCCCTGAGATGGGTCCTGTCCCTGAGATGGGTCCTGTCCCTGAGATGAGTCCTGTCCCTGAGATGAGTCCTGTCCCTGAGATGGGTCCTGTCCCTGAGATGGGTCCTGTCTCTGAGATGGGTCCTGTCCATGAGATGGGTCCTGTCCCTGAGATGGGTCCTGTCCCTGAGATGAGTCCTGTCCCTGAGATGAGTCCTGTCCATGAGATGGGTCCTGTCCCTGAGATGAGTCCTGTCCCTGAGATGAGTCCTGTCCATGAGATGAGTCCTGTCCATGAGATGAGTCCTGTCCATGAGATGAGTCCTGTCCCTGAGAAGAAGAGGGCCAAGCTAATAACCCCCCACGTCCCATGGTGTTGTCAGCTTTTGCAGGGCTGCTGCCCCCAACATGCCCGAGGGGTCTCCCCCCGTCCACTGCCGTGTCTCTTATTCTCCCATACAATGTCCGCTGCCCGCAGAGAGCTAGTGAATAAGCTTTGACGTTGCCTGATTGTCGCTTCCTACAATTTCTGATCATTAACTAAATGGGAGGCCATTATTGACGCGCTGAGGAGGAAATAACCCCCTGCACATATGTATTACCGCCACCTACCCGTCCAGCACACGACCGCACAATGGAAAGAAAGTTCAATTAAACGTCAAAAACACAATAATGTTTGAGGAACAAATGGATTGTAAGGACTGAACGGTGACTCAGATCCCGAGACCCGAGACTCCTGCTGAGAATAATGTGTTTTCTGCAAGTTCTGGAGTCTGACGTCCCAATATTTACCACCGAGCAAACAGCGTCTACATGTAGGATGGGGCGACATATACAGAGTGACGGAGCTGCCAATAAACATTGTAGTGAGGAAATATGATTACATACAGGAGATGCCCAGGTTATACCAGCTGTACATATATAATTATATACAGGAGATACCCAGGTTATAGCAGCATGCTCCATATCACTATATACAAGAAGATGTATAACTTATACCAGCTGTACATATATAATATATACAGGAGATACTCAGGTTATACCAGCATGCTCCATATCACTATATACAAGAAGATGTATAACTTATACCAGCTGTACATATATAATATATACAGGAGATACTCAGGTTATACCAGCATGCTCCATATCACTATATACAAGAAGATGTATAACTTATACCAGCTGTACATATATAATATATACAGGAGATACTCAGGTTATACCAGCATGCTCCATATCACTATATACAAGAAGATGTATAACTTATACCAGCTGTACATATAGAATTATATACAGGAGATGCCCAGGTTATACCAGCATGGTCCATATCACTATATACAAGAAGATGTATAACTTATACCAGCTGTACATATAGAATTATATACAGAAGATGCCCAGGTTATACCAGCATGGTCCATATCACTATATACAAGAAGATGTATAACTTATACCAGCTGTACATATATAATTATATACTGGAGATGCCCAGGTTATACCAGTATGCTCCATATCACTATATACAGGAAGATGTATAACTTATACCAGCTGTACATATAGAATTATATACAGAAGATGCCCAGGTTATACCAGCATGGTCCATATCACTATATACAAGAAGATATATAACTTATACCAGCTGTACATATATAATTATATACAGGAGATGCCCAGGTTATACCAGCATGCTCCATATCACTGTATACAAGAAGATGTATAACTTATACCAGCTGTACATATATAATTATATACAGGAGATGCCCAGGTTATACCAGCTGTACATATATAATTATATACAGGAGATGCCCAGGTTATACCAGCTGTACATATATAATTATATACAGGAGATGCCCAGGTTATACCAGCATGCTCCATATCACAATATACAAGAAGATGTATAACTTATACCAGCTATACATATATAATTATATACAGGAGATGCCCAGGTTATACCAGCTGTACATATATAATTATATACAGGAGATACCCAGGTTATACCAGCATGGTCCATATCACTATATAGAAGAAGATGTATACCTTATACCAGCTGTACATATATAATTATATACAGGATACGCCCAGGTTATACCAGCTGTACATATATAATTATATACAGGAGATGCCCAGGTTATACCAGCATGCTCCATATCACTATATACAAGAAGATGTATAACTTATACCAGCTGTACATGTATAGCAGGCTGGATTTCCAGCCTGCATTTGTGGGAGGGGCATAGGGTATTTAGCCGGCTCACGCCCTCCCTCTGGTGTCGGCATCGCACAGTGCATCTCGTGTTACGGCGACGTCATACGAGTGCGACTTCCGGTTCCGGCTAGACTGACGAGGCAGACACTGCGGCGGTACGTTCCTCCCGGCCGGCGCTCCTTCTGGGTAAGTTACTCCGGGCCTCGCCGCCGCACTCCATCTCCGGCCGCCCACCTCCGCTTCCCCCACCGACGCGTCTCCTCTGCTGCGCTCCTCTGACTGCGCCATCTAAACTCCGTGCGGCCGCGGCCGTCGCGCCCGGTCTGGTGGGAGCGCGCATCCCTGGCGTGGCTGGCGGGGGAGCGGTGCAGCAGGAGACGGGACACTTGGTGCGGTCCGCTCAGGCAGCGCTGGGGCAAGATTCAGCTGGGGCGCTCCAGAGCTGGCTGCTTCAGGTTCCCCGCTTCCAGTCTCCTCCACAACAAGCCATGGCTCCAACCGTCGCACCGCGGGGGGTCCCGCGCGTCTCCCCTTCCCCACGGGCTGATTCCTCCTCCTTGTCCAGGCCTTGGGGGGGCGGCAGACGGGGACGCCACTCCACGACTTCCCCGATGCGTTCCACGGTGGAACGCATCGGCATCCCGCCCATCTCCCGGAGCTCCATCACTTCCCCGATGCGTTCCACGGTGGAATGCATCGGCATCCCGCCCATCTCCCGGAGCTCCATCACTTCCCTGGTGCGTTCCACGGTGGAACGCATCGGCATCCCGCCCATCTCCCGGAGCTCCATCACTTCCCCAGTGCGTTCCACGGTGGAACGCATCGGCATTCCGCACGTCGCTTCAGTCATCAGGAAGGCCCCCATATTCCCAACCTCCCTGCGCTCCACCGTGGGGCACCCAGGGGGAACCCCTAATCCTGGGCTCCAATATGGAAGGCATACCACGCCCACTCCTGGTGCCCGGACCACATGTTTCCCCACATGTGTTTTTTCAATAAAGTGTTGCATGAAAAGCCCAGAATACGCTGGGCGGACATGTTGCGGGGATGCCATGGCCGGGCGGCTTGGTCTTGCGGTGCGGCCGGGCGTTCCGGGAGCAGCCGCGTGGGCCGGTTGCTAGGCACGCAGCGGCTTCGCCCCTGAAAAAAAAAAAAAAAAAAAAAAAAGGTTGTGCAGATATGTTCCGTTTTCTCTCACCTGTTTTCTATTGTACCTGGTCGCCGTGGTTTTCCTCCTAGGATGTCCAGGTGGTCTTCTCTTCCTGTCTTGTTCTAATATGGTTCTCTCCGTATCCTGTAGCCTGATACCGTCAGGTTCCTTTTCGGGGTCTCGCCCGACACGTCCAGGCTCACTGCCTGTCCAATCAATTGATACTCTCAGGTCCGGTTGCCTCATACGTCCGGGGTTTTTTCTTTCATCATGTACTCCCTCCTGATCCGTTCTAGTGTTTTTTCTGATATGTCCAGGATTGGCTCCACGTCTTCCTGCCTGATACGTTCTGGAGGTTCTCTGTGTCTTCGGCCTGATACGTTCAGGTTTCTTTTTTGCGTGTCTATTTGCCTGATACGTCCAGGTTCCGTTTTCATGTCCGTCTACCTGATACGTTCAGGTTTCCATCTTCGGCACTGTCTGCCTGATACGTTCAAGCTTCTTTTTCGTGTCTGTTTGCCTGGTACGTCCAGGTTTCCGTTTTCATGTCCGTCTACCTGATACGTTCAGGTCTCTTTTGTTGTGTCTGTTTTGCCTGGTACGTCCAGGTTTCCGTTTTCATGTCCGTCTACCTGATACGTTCAGGTTTCCATCTTCGTCACTGTCTGCCTGATACGTTCAGGTTTTCCGTTTTTTCATGTCTGTCTGCCTGATACGTTCGGGTTTTCTGCTTCTGGTTTCTGCCTGTTACGTTCAGGCCCTCGTCATGTCCTCTTGCTGGTCAAGCCTTCATCATGTCCTCCCTCCTGTTACGTTTGGTTGATGTCCCGTCCGGTCGGTCCTGTTGGTGTCTTTTTATCTTTTTCAGGGTCGTTTCTTGGGCTCACCTTCTCACTCCACGTCTTTCTTTCCCTCTTACTGTCCTGTCGCATCCTTCTTCTTCTTCCCCAGGTGTACCTATCACGGTCAGTTCAGGTTTCTTTATCTGTCACGCTTGGGGCCCGTTGCTCGCCATTTGCCAGCACGCACGGGTCATGTCTCCTCACTGCTTGCCACACTGGTCAACTCCATGCTGGCAGCCAGTTGGGGCCTCGTTTCCAGTCGCGTCTCGGCTCTCGGTTTGTTCAGGGCCCGGCGTGTTCGTTCACTTGTTCACGTCAGGTCCTTTTCCTCACCACCTGACACGCTCAGGCCGCTCGGTTTTTCGTGTTTTCTTTCAGGTTGTCCTCCCATCGCCTGATTTCGTTCAGGATTTCTTGCGTTTTCGGCCTGACACCTCCAGGGTTCGTTTTTTCCTGTTTCATCATCACGTAAGTTTCGTCTTGTCAGCAGATGTTGGGGTACATCTCCCCGCAGGTTCCAGTAAAAATTTTGTATTTTTCCTCACTTACCAATCCCAGATTCGCAGGGTGAGAAGTTCACTCTCTCCGCGGGCTTCCGAGTTTTTGTTCGATTCCAGGTTTCCTAACTTTTTTCCATCCTAAACTTTCTAAGGCTCCAGGTAAGAAAAAAAATAAAAATAAAAAAAATAAAAAATTAGTTTTGGGGTTGCACGAGGGGTTGTCAATTCACGTCAGATCCTTCCACAGGGTCCGGTCTTCTTCGGGCAACATGTCGCATGTCTCGGATATTGAGAACTCACTGTCCATCCCGGAGTCAGCGGTCTCGGAAGCAGCCAGCCGCGCATCTTACAGGCATTGGACCATCCCCAGGATGCTCGCGGAACTTAAGAAAAAAGGGATCCGCCATTCGGCATCGGCACGGAAGGCAGAGCTGTATCATCTGCTCTTCCCTGAATCCCCCAGGGCTTCTGAACCACCCGGAGCCTCCGAAGATCTGGTCTCCATGTCGACCATCCAGCTCTCCCTGACCCAACTCCATGCGACCATCAACAACATGGCATCTTCGATGTCACACATCGACTCCAGGCTCCAGGCCGTCGAGAGCAAGATGGCTACGCCTCCTCCTCCGCCAGAGGCCGAAGCCGTGCCTTCTACTTCCCAGGCCAACGTCCCAGGTACAGGTCTGGCCTCTCCCGACATCGCCCCAGCGTTCTTCGTTCCAGAAAACATCAGGCGGGATATCCTGGCAGGGAAGGATATCAATTTGGCCGCCATCCTAATCTCCACCCATGATACGGTCGAAAACCGGACAATCGCCTGCGGTGATGTGTCGGTGGTGCTGAGGTCTAGAGACGTCCGCCTCAACAAGAAGCTATCCATCCCCGAGTTCATGCTGACCTTCAGCCTGTACCGGGACATAGTGTGCTCCATTCATCCCCACCGCAGGGTAGAATTGGACACATACATGTACAAGGTCACCGAGCTGGGTTACAGATATGGCGGTACCGCCTTCTACGAATACCACCGGTCTTTCTCTGCCAAAGCGGCAGCGGCTTTCCTCCAGCACCAGCATGTCACCAACTGGGCGGTGTTGGACATGGAGATTTTTTGCAGGCACTTCGCCGGGCAAAAATCCCCAGCCTGTGCCGGTTGCCAATCAGTCCTCCATGCTTCTGATTGGTGCCCCCATGTCACCAACCCATCTCCTGCCAGGCCAACGTCCAGCTCAGGGGCGCAGAAACCCAACCCCACCACGGACAAACTCGGCCGTCCCATCACCTTCTTAGGGAAGAATCAGCTATGCAACAACTTCAACTTGGGTTCTTGCAGTTATGATAAATGCAAGGCTTTGCACATCTGCACCATCTGTTTCAGGGCCCATCCTCAGTCCTCCTGTTCCCAACGCACGGCTAAACGCTCATGACTAGGCGGGGTCAACGTTGACCTGTTACTCTCCCTTCTCCAACTACATCATGACCCCAGTTTTGTCCAGTTTCTCTCACAGGGGTTCTCGGAGGGTTTCCATACCGGGCTAGTCACCCTTCCGCAGGTCACTCATGAGTGCCCCAACCTCCTCTCCTCTCTGGCGGATCCCGGGGCGGTGGACGCTCTGCTGGAGGCGGAGTTACAGAAGGGCTTTATGATCGGTCCTTTTGCAGAATCCCCTTTCCCTCTGTACCGGGTCAGCCCCATAGGTCTGGTGTCCAAAAAATCGTCCAATAAAAAAAGATTAATTTATGACTTGTCTGCTCCTCATGCATCCAGCACCCCCAGCCTGAATTCCCTGGTCCCGTCGGACGAGTTCTCTATGCAGTACTCGTCCCTGGACGAGGCCGTGGAGCTCATTTTACAGGTCGGGGCAGGAGCTTGGTTGTCAAAAGCGGACATTGCTGATGCCTTCAAGTTGCTGCCCATCCTGCCTCATCTGTGGAAGTTCTACGGCCTCAAATGGAGGGCAAAATATTACTTTGCCACCCGCTTGACGTTCGGGTCAAAGAGCAGTCCCTGGCTCTTTGACCAGTTCGCCCAAGCACTGCATTGGCTCTTGGTCAATCATGCCCACTGTCCGAGGGTCATCCATTATCTGGATGACTTCTTGCTCATCGAGCAGGCCGAACATGCCCCGGACAGGTTGGACAGCCTCCTCAGCCTGTTCAGCCGCCTCAATGTTCCGGTGGCTTTAGCTAAGGTCGAGGGCCCCTCCAGGGTAATCACCTTTCTGGGCATCACCCTGGACACTATCAGAATGGAGGCCAGCCTCCCCCTGGACAAATTAAACAGGTTAAAGGACTCCGTGGCCAGGCTCGTGGGCACCCGCACGGTGTCAAAGTTGGAACTCCAGTCTTTATTGGGGTCTTTCAACTTTGCCGCCAGGATCATGCCCCAGGGCAGGTCTTTCACCGCCGGCCTACTCAGACTCCTCCCAGCAGCCTCAGATCAGCATGCCCTCATCCACCTCGGGCGTGACGCGCTGGCGGACCTGGCCATGTGGTCCTTGTTTTTGTCCAGCTGGAATGGCATCTCCCTCTTCGTTCCTCAGTGGAATGAGGCCTCTCCCTTGGTATTCTCCGATGCTGCTGCTTCCCTCGGTTTCGGGGCCATCTGCGGGGATCAATGGTTTGCAGGTCCTTGGCCCACGCAGGTCTCCTCAGACCAGGAGGCCGCCAGGTCTTCCCCCCTGCTCGAGGTCTACCCCATCGTCGCAGCCGCTCTCGTCTGGGGTCAGTCATGGAGTAACAGGCCAGTGTGCTTCATGACTGACAACCAGGCGGTTGTTGACATCCTCGCCAGGGGTAGGTCCAGCTCCCCCAAGGTCATGCGTCTGGTTCGCAGGCTCACCTGGCTGTCCCTGCAAAACAACTTCCGCATCATTTGCAGGCACATAGAGGGCAGGAAAAATACCGCAGCTGATGCTCTGTCCCGTTTAAACTTTAATTTGTTTTTCCAGGTCATGCCAGGAGCTCGGAGAGTCGGGATCAACCCTCCGGGGTTCGAAGCCCTGATCATGGACTAGAGGAGTACGTTTCCGCAGCCCACGGTCTCATCCGCGAGTCTCTCTCGGCTAATTCTGCCCGGAACTATTTAACAGGGTGGAACACCTTCAGGCGGTTTGCCCACCTTCACCCCAGGGGGGACAGGGACAGAGTCTCCTTCGTCCTGGCTTTCCTGGCATACTGCCACAAGGAGCTCCATCTGTCCCACAATACCATCAGACTTTATTTAGCGGGCATCCAGCACCACCACATGATCAGTCACCCTAGTCATTCCTCCTTCTTTTCCTCCCAGGCGGTCAAAGCGGTTTTGAGAGGCATTCAGAAGCGCTCTTCCCCTGCCCTTCCCTCCAGACAACCAGTCACAGGGGAATTATTCCAAAAAATTTCTGCCGCCCTAGATGGTAATCCCTTTGGCCCTTTCAGAAGTTCGATCCTCAAAGCCGCTCTCTACCTCAGCTTCTATGGGTTTCTCAGGCCGGGGGAATTCTGCTGCACCTCAGCCCGGAATCCAGGGCCGGTTATCAGCCAGCTCCTCCATAGTTTAGACCACTTCACCTTCTCTCTTCCTTCCTCCAAAACCTCCCAAGTCGGTCCACCGGTACAGATCGAATACTTTAAGTCATTCAATCCTTGGTGCCCAGTGTCCGTGTTCAATCAGCTGCTCTCCACTCTCCATGACAGAACTCCCGATAGCCCCCTACTGCCTTTTCCCGTGCTGTCATTGACGTCCGCGCAGTTCATCAGGCACATTCGTTCCATAGCTTCGGGTCTGGGGTTCCACGCTGCTTCCATTTCCGGACACTCCTTCAGGATCGGGGCCGCATCGGCAGCCTCCAAACATGGCGTCCCCGCTCACGTCATACGGAAGATGGGACGATGGCAATCTTCCTGTTTTTCCCGTTACATCCCTCATCCACGGGCCGAGATTGCCAAAGCTTTTTCCAGTCTGGTTTTGTAAATCTACAAATAATAAACTGCCTAAAATTCATGTTTTGCCCCCTTTTTTGGCTACCCGCGTCACGTGGCTAAAGGCACACCACTAGCCAAGGTTAGGTCCTACCGTGTCCAGTGCACACCCTCTTCCCGACACTTCCCCCGGAGCCTTGACCACAAGTATAGCAGGCTGGATTTCCAGCCTGCATTTGTGGGAGGGGCATAGGGTATTTAGCCGGCTCACGCCCTCCCTCTGGTGTCGGCATCGCACAGTGCCCCACCCGACCCTCCCTCTTTTCCAGCTTCACTCAGCTCAGACTCCCTGGGTTAGCCCCCTTTTTTGGCTACCCGCGTCACGTGGCTAAAGGCACACCACTAGCCAAGGTTAGGTCCTACCGTGTCCAGTGCACACCCTCTTCCCGACACTTCCCCCGAGCCTTGACCACAAATATAATTATATACGGGAGATACCCAGGTTATACCAGCATGCTCCATATCACTATATACAAGAAGATGTATAACTTATACCAGCTGTACATATAGAATTATATACAGGAGATGCCCAGGTTATACCAGCTGTACATATATAATTATATACAGGAGATACCCAGGTTATAGCAGCATGCTCCATATCACTATATACAAGAAGATGTATAACTTATACCAGCTGTACATATATAATTATATACAGGAGATACCCAGGTTATAACGGCATGGTCCATATCACTATATACAAGAAGATGTATAACTTATACCAGCTGTACATATATAATATATACAGGAGATACCCGGGTTATACCAGCCATACATATATAATTATATACAGGAGATACCCAGGTTATACCAGCATGGTCCATATCACTATATACAAGAAGATGTATAACGTATACCAGCTATACATATATCATTATATACAGGAGATACCTAGGTTATACCAGCATGCTCCATATCACTATATAGAAGGAGATGTATAACTTATACCAGCTGTACATATATAATTATATACAGGAGATGCCCAGGTTATACCAGAATGCTCCATATCACTATATATAAGAAGATGTATACCGTATTTTTCACTTTATAAGACGCACCTAGGTTTTTGAAGAGGAAAATAAGAAAAAAATATTTTGAACCAAAATATGGGGATGACATTGTTATGGGGGATCTGTGGATGGCACTGTTATGGGGGATCTGTGGATGACACTGTTATGGGGGATCTGTAGATGACACTGTTATGGGCCTCTGTGGAAGACACTGTTATGGGGGATCTGTGGATGACGCACTGTTATGGGGGATCTGTAGATGAGACTGTTATGGGGGATCTGTGGATGACACTGTTATGGGGGATCTGTAGATGACGCAATGTTATGGGGGATCTGTAGATGACACTGTTATGGGGGATCTGTAGACGACACTGTTATGGGGGATCTGTAGATGACACTCTTATGGGGGATCTGTAGATGACACTGTTATGGGGGATCTGTAGATGACACTGTTATGGGGGATCTGTAGATGACATTGTTATGGGGGATCTGTGGATGATGCACTGTTATGGGGGATCTGTAGATGACACTGTTATGGGGATCTGTAGATGACACTGTTATGGGGGATCTGTAGATGACACTGTTATGGGGGATCTGTAGATGACACTGTTATGGGGGATCTGTGGATGACACTGTTATGGGGGATCTGTAGATGACACTGTTATGGGCCTCTGTGGATGACACTGTTATGGGGGATCTGTGGATGACACTGTTATGGGGGATCTGTAGATGACACTGTTATGGGCCTCTGTGGATGGCGCTGTTATGGGGGATCTGTGGATGACGCACTGTTATGGGGGATCTGTAGATGACACTGTTATGGGGGATCTGTGGATGACGCACTGTTATGGGGGATCTGTGGATGACACTGTTATGGGGGATCTGTAGTTGATACTGTTATGGGGGATCTGTGGATGACACTGTTATGGGGGATCTGTGGATGACACACTGTTATGGGGGATCTGTGGATGACACTGTTATGGGGGATCTGTGGATGACGCACTGTTATGGGGGATCTGTGGATGACACTGTTATGGGGGATCTGTAGATGACACTGTTATGGGGGATCTGTGGATGACACTGTTATGGGGGATCTGTGGATGACACACTGTTATGGGTGGGAATCTGTGGATGATGTACTGTTATGGGGGATGTGTGCTGTGACACATAGGGCCATGAGGGGGGCCAGCATAAGATGCTATATGTGTGGATGGCACACATATAGCATCTTATGCTGGTCCCCCTCATGGCCCTATGTGTCACAGCATTACAGAACTTTATTCTTTGTATGTAAAGTCTTTCTTTTATCCTGAATCAATCGCTCTCCTATTGATAAACTAGCCTAATCGCCTGCATCAGAACTCACTATGAATGCAGCGTGCGGTCCGGCCGGCGCTGACGTCACTCAGTCAGTCCCACTCCTCCCACTTCATTAATGAAGCAGGAGCAGGATGAAGTCACACGCCGGTCGGACCGCACGCTGCATTCATAGTGAGTTCTGATGCAGGCGATTAGGCTAGTTTATCAATAGGAGAGCGATTGATTCAGGATTAAATAAAGACTTTACATAGAAAGAGACTTCTGTGCGCGGGGCCCGGTGTAATACAGTGACTGCACCGGGCCCCGCTGTGAGTTGCCCCCAGCCCCTCCTCCTTCTTGCACCGTAACTGATGTATCGCCGGCAGCATAGCAGCATAGCAGCCGGCGATATATCAGTGTCAGCCCTGTAAAAAAAAGTCAACCATTGTTTTATAAGACGCACTGCCATTTCCCCCCCATAATTATATACAGGAGATACCCAGGTTATACCAGCTGTACATATATAATTATATACAGGAGATACCCAGGTTATACCAGCATGCTCCATATCACTATATACAAGAAGATGTATAACTTATACCAGCTGTACATATATAATTATATACAGGAGATGCCCAGGTTATACCAGCATGCTCCATATCTCTATATACAAGAAGATGTATAACTTATACCAGCTGTACATATATAATTATATACAGGAGACGCCCAGGTTATACCAGCATGGTCCATATCACTATATACAAGAAGATGTATAACTTATACCAGCTGTACATATAGAATTATATACAGGAGATGCCCAGGTTATACCAGCTGTACATATATAATTATATACAGGAGATACCCAGGTTATACCAGCATGTTCCATATCACTATATACAAGAAGATGTATAACTTATACCAGCTGTACATATATAATTATATACAGGAGATCCCCAGGTTATACCAGCATGGTCCATATCACTATATACAAGAAGATGTATAACTTATACCTGCTATGTATGCAGCTGATATCAGGCTCTATGTTTGACTGTATGTCTTGTTTTAAAGACTAGATTATTATTTTTAAAACAAGACCTGACTTATATCTCTTGCTGCTATACAGCCTGAGATTGAGGTACCCCCTCTCTTCAGCTGGCAGTGGGGGAGGTGCAGACAGACTGGGGTTTGGGGTGGTGCTGTTTCAGAAGAAGATGAAGGCACCACAGCCCCTTTGCTTTATAGTGGGGTTTCCACTGGTCATACCTATCGATATGCCATCAGTACCCGTTATAGCTCTCTATGGGGTCCTGTGCAGCCTATGAAGGGGTTAAAGGCCTATGCGTAGGACTCCCTGGCTTCGTGATGCAGGAGAGGAGATATTTGCGTGGCCGGCGGGAAGATGGTGAATAATGAATGTGACATGTTGGCTACACCCAGCGCCCCCTCCCGTCCCACGCCTGACATTTTATTCTACCTGAAGGGCTTTGTGTTATTTGGTGCAGGATCACCAGCCGAGTGTTGAGCTTCTCCGCAGTCACTTCTTATCACCAGATGCTAGAGTGAACTTTAAAAGGCACAGCTGATTAGGTTGCCGCCCTCGCCATGTCAGCCCGTGACCATCTCCGGGTTCATTAGGGTTCATCCAGTAGAGTAAAGAGAGAACGACAAATGAAAGTGCGCAGTAAACATCTGCAAAATAAGTCCATGGGGCAGAATTTCTCATGTCTCTTAATTAGGGCGTCTAAAACCCTAATAATCCTATATTACTGGGGGCAATAGGACTTGCTGTATACCAGACCCCCAAAAAACTCTGTGCTGTAAATAAACCATTGCAGCTCTCTCCAGGGTTCACCTGAGCAGCTGTACATTCAGTGCTCCGTGCTATGTGTGAATTGCGGCAAAACCGTACAGGAAGTTTTGGAATAGTTACAGCATCGCTAACGCATTTTCTGCACATAGAGACTATTGAAGATGCCCTATGGAAAGATCACCTTTTTGCAGAGACTAGGGAGTGATCGGGGCAGGTTTTACCTAAAACAGAGCCCCATGCAACAAGCATAGTAAATCCCCATACTCTTAGGCTAGTTTCACATCTAAGGCGCATCATTCTGCTGAAGTTCTCCAGATCCGGCATTGCCGGATGCTACAGGAATGCGCGCTGGCCACGTTAACTATAATAGGGTCCGACGGAAATCCGGCTGCAACCCGCAAGTATGCCGATAAATGGATGGACAGAAACTGCTGCATGGCATCCTCTGCCAGAAGGCTGTAGCGCACACGTGAAAGTAGCCTTAGATGGGGTTTATTTCTCATAATTTGAAATGCCCTGGTGGTCTAGAGTAGTGAAACGGTTAATTGTAAATGTCCTTGTTATCTAAGATAGTGAAAAGGTTAACTGTAGATTGCTTGGTGGTCTAAGGTGCTGAAAGAGATAACTGCAGATTTCCTGGTCTCCTAAGGTGGAGAAACGGTTAAAAGCAGATTCCCCAGTGGTCTAGGGAAGGAAAGGGTTAATTGCAGATTCTTTTGTGGTCTATGGCAGTGGAAAAGTTAATGGTAGATTCCCTGGTGGCTTAGGGTAATGAAACGGTTAATTGATGAGTCTATGGTGGTCTTGGGTAGTGAAAATATTCATTGTAGATCTCCTGGTGGCGGATCCGGCATGACCCCCAATGCAAATCAATGGGGATGGATCCATTTTCTCTGCCACAATAGAAAACGGATCCGTCCGCCATTGACTTTCAGTGGAGTTCATGAAGGATCCGTCTTGGCGATGTTACAGATAATACAACCGGATCATAACGGACGCAGACGGTCGTATTATCAGTAACGGAAGCGTTTTTGCTGAACCCTGCCGGATCCAGTAAAACCGCTGGTGTGAAAGTAGCCTAAGGAAGTAAAAGGTAGGTTCCCTGGTGGTCTAGGATAGTGAAACAATTAATTGAAGCGTTTAGGGTAGTGAAAAGGTTAACTGTACATTCTCTGAAGGTCTATGATAGTAAAAAGGTGGTCCAGGAAAGCAGGGCGCGCAGATGCTGCAGCCGCACGGAATACGTCCCTGCTCTTGTATCTGCAGACAAAGCCCCGGAAATCTCTTCAAGGACACGTGATGCAGGAGCCATGCATTGTATACCGCATTAGGTGGGGGTTCTCTTCCATGTACCGCTTCCTCCTAAACTACATTGTGGAAAAACCATACAAAATGCACGGGGGTCTTCATTCGCAGGTGATGTGCGGTTTTATGTAGGTATCTTGATTCAAAATATTGATTGAATCGTGTCAAGAGGATGAAATGGACGTGTCATCCACAAGAAGTGCATCCAGGTCTCCTGAAACACTCTGTGCTGTGTGGGGTTTCGCTCTGGTAGATAGGGTAAGCGGGCGCAGTACAGAGGCAAAATACACGTTCTTAACTCAAAACGTCAGTGTTTATTCACACTTGAGGCAATTGCACAAAACAGCAGTAACTTTGCAGACTTGGTGTTAATTTACACACAACGGAAAGTTTATGTAACACAAGTCACCTGCTGGCAGTTCTGCCTCCGGTAGTCCACAGCAGGCTTTAGGGGGCCTGTTTCCCTCAGCCCTCCAGCACGGCACAAAGCCTCAGATCCCAAAAACAGAGACATCTCTGGTGAGTCCAGCTGCCTGTTTAAGGACAGCCAGGTGCTGCCAAAACCCGGACCGGCACTTAAACTCCGGTCCGGTATTTGACCTCACCTGGCTGGAAAGCAGCCCAGCCGCACATACTGGGAGGAAAATACCTGCCTTCCCAGACACAAGCCCTCACTGTGTCATAGCTGCTACAGGGGCATTACAACTTACACTACTTAAAGGGGTCGTGACACTATATAAACATATGCCCTCTCCATAGGATAGAAAATAAGCATCTGATCCTGGGGTTCGGACACCCACAAAACATGAGAATGGGGGTCCCGAGACCCTTGTATGAATGGCATGCACGCTGCTGCTCTATTCAGCGCTCTGCTTTTTCCAGCTGTCTCATAGAGAATGAATGGAATGGCAGCATGCATTCATGGGGGGGGGCTCAGGACCCCCATCCTTGTGATCAGGGGTGGTCCCGGCAGTTGAACCCCACGAATCAGATACTTGTGAATTCAGGATAAGTTCTTTGTAAAACCCCTTTAACTCTTCATCTGTGGCGCTGATCTCCAGGGGACAGGTCACAAAAGCAACAGACCGCTCCCCTGAAATCCTCTGTGCTTCTTCCATTAAATATAGACGGATCATTGCCTATTAATTCTGTTGCGATAATGGTCTAGTTAGCCACTTCTATGTATTAAAAGGGAGTTTTTCAGGTCGTCTAGCAACCGCCTGGCTTTCCATCTGGGTGACTACCATTTCGGTACATGAAGCCTTGTATGCTGATTTTTTTTATTTTTTTTTTTAAGGAATTTTCCTCTGCTGTACAGCAGACTTCCTCTCCCAAACACACAGACTTGTTTTAGTGCCTCACTTTGAGGGGGGTTTGCTGACGGCTGACATTGTACAGCACAATCGTATTCGTTGTGTAATATCCCGAGTCAATTACCCAAGTTCATGGGAGGACGTAAACACACACGCAACGCGTCAGTTCTGTCCTGATTGTGCCCGGCGCTGTCCATCAGAGCGCGGTGCTGATCAGACTGACAAGGCGCTGGAGGAGCAGCTCTGAGTCTAATGTAAGATAATGAACGTCTTCCTCCGCAGATGCACATCTGACCCGCCGCTGCCTCCAAACAATAATTCTCTTAGTGCACAAATCGTTCTACAAACGCATAAAATTCAACATTATCCGCCCTGAAACATAATCAAAAAGGTATCACCGCCCATAATGCACCGATTCCATACCGCTATGTTATACATTTACCATGGTGCAAAGCTCCTAATGAAAAGGGCACTACTTTTAGGGCTATTCTTCTGACTTGGAAGCTCCCTGAACACGCGGGGCCCCCCCAGGTCCCCATTTTTAGAGGCTTGTTCTCGTAATGTCAGTGTACGTGCTGTATATAAAACGCGAAATATACAGAATACCGCCATACAGTGCTCACATCATGCCAAATGATACCGCAACACAGCTCCTAAATTATACCTCAAAACACTACCCGAATAATACTACCTACAGTGCTCACATAACACCGCCATATAATCACTAACACATAAATAAAACTGTCAGCCAGCATTCAGATAATACCACAAAGCCTAAATAATGAGTTTATTGTTTTATAGTCACTGATGGAAAGCAGAGTTCTTAAGAATGATGTGGACTTTTAAACATAAAGCACCAGGGGTGGTAAAAATGGCTTCCGGTCCATGGTTATCTCATATATGTGACCCTTGGCCTCAGTCACACAACCTATGGGGCTATTCACATGGCCGCTTGTCTTTTTCTTTTTCTTTATGCCAGTGAATAGCAGTAGTCAATGGGCCTGTTTTAATGGTCATATAGACAGGAGTGGTACAAGGGCCTTTCAGGGGTTAAAGTGCTTGCTCCTCATCGGAGGCGGCAGGACTTGATGCTCCCGGCATGATGACGTCACATGATCACGCAGGTCCTGCAGCATCCAGTGAGGAGCGGGTGTCCCCACAAGTGCCCGTGGTCTCAACACTATACCGAGGGGCATTACAAATACTGGGGTACACTAAAAAGGGCCTTATATTTACTGGGGGGGAGGGGCACAAAGAGAAGCCTTATATATACTAGGGGCACTAAAAAAGACCTTATATATCCTGGCAGGGAGAAAGAGAAGCCTTCTATGTACTGGGGGCACTAAGAAGGGGATTATATATACTGGGGCATTCAGAGGGACCTTATATATATACTGGGGGCACTAAGAAGGGCATTATATATACTGGGGCATTCAGAGGGACCTTATATATATACTGGGGGCACTAAGAAGGGCATTATATTTACTGGGGCATTCAGAGGGACCTTATATATATACTGGGGGCACTAAGAAGGGCATTATATATACTGGGGCATTCAGAGGGACCTTATATATATACTGGGGGCACTAAGAAGGGCATTATATATACTGGGGCATTCAGAGGGACCTTATATATGTACTGGGGGCACTAAGAAGGGCATTATATATACTGGGGCATTATATATACTGTGGCATTCAGAGGGACCTTATAAATATACTGGGGGCACTAAGAAAGACATTATATATACTGGGGCATTCAGAGGTACCTTATATATATACTGGGGGCACTAAGAAGGGCATTATATATACTGGGGCATTCAGAGGGACCTTATATATATATACTGGGGGCACTAAGAAGGGCATTATATTTACTGGGGCATTCAGAGTGACCTTATATACTGGGGGCACTAAGAAGGGCATTATATATACTGGGGCATTATATATACTGGGGCATTCAGAGGGACCTTATATATTTACTGGGGGCACTAAGAAGGGGATTATATATACTGGGGCATTCAGAGGGACCTTATATATATACTGGGGGCACTAAGAAGGGCATTATATATACTGGGGTATTATATATACTGGGGCATTCAGAGGTACCTTATATATATATATACTGGGGGCACTAAGAAAGGCATTATATATACTGGGGCATTCAGAGGTACCTTATATATATACTGGGGGCACTAAGAAGGGCATTCATTATATATACTGGGGCATTCAGAGGGACCTTATATATATATACTGGGGGAACTAAGAAAGGCATTATATATACTGGGGCATTCAGAGGTACCTTATATATATACTGGGGGCACTAAGAAGGGCATTATATATACTGGGGCATTCAGAGGGACCTTATATATATACTGGGGGCACTAAGAAGGGCATTATATTTACTGGGGCATTCAGAGTGACCTTATATACTGGGGGCACTAAGAAGGGCATTATATTTACTGGGGCATTCAGAGAGACCATATATATATACTGGGGGACACTAAGAAGGGCATTATATATACTTGGGCATTTAGAGGGACCTTATATATATATAAATATATATACTGGGGGCACTAAGAAGGGCATTATATTTACTGGGGCATTTAGAGGGACCTTATATATATATATATATATATATATATATACTGGGGGCACTAAGAAGGGCATTATATTTACTGGGGCATTTAGAGGGACCTTATATATATATATATATATATATATACTGGAGGGCACTAAGAAGGGCATTATATATACTGGGGCATTATATATACTGGGGCATTCAGAGGGACCTTATATACTGGGGGCACTAAGAAGGGCATTATATATACTGGGGCATTCAGAGGGACCTTATATATATATATATATATATATATATATACTGGGGGCACTAAGAGGTGCCTTATATGCACTGGGGGCACTAAGAGTGGCTTTATACATACTGAGGAACTAGGAATGGCCTTATATATACTGGGGCACTAAGAGAGGCATTATATACAGTATATAGTGGGAACACTAGGAATGGCGTTATATATACTGGGGGCACTAAGAAGGGCATTATATATACTGGGGCATTCAGAGGGACCTTATATATATACTGGGGGCACTAAGAAGGGCATTATATTTACTGGGGCATTCAGAGGGACCTTATATATATACTGGGGGCACTAAGAAGGGCATTATATATACTGGGGCATTCAGAGGGACCTTATATATATACTGGGGGCACTAAGAAGGGCATTATATATACTGGGGCATTCAGAGGGACCTTATATATGTACTGGGGGCACTAAGAAGGGCATTATATATACTGGGGCATTATATATACTGTGGCATTCAGAGGGACCTTATAAATATACTGGGGGCACTAAGAAAGACATTATATATACTGGGGCATTCAGAGGTACCTTATATATATACTGGGGGCACTAAGAAGGGCATTATATATACTGGGGCATTCAGAGGGACCTTATATATATATACTGGGGGCACTAAGAAGGGCATTATATTTACTGGGGCATTCAGAGTGACCTTATATACTGGGGGCACTAAGAAGGGCATTATATATACTGGGGCATTATATATACTGGGGCATTCAGAGGGACCTTATATATTTACTGGGGGCACTAAGAAGGGGATTATATATACTGGGGCATTCAGAGGGACCTTATATATATACTGGGGGCACTAAGAAGGGCATTATATATACTGGGGTATTATATATACTGGGGCATTCAGAGGTACCTTATATATATATATACTGGGGGCACTAAGAAAGGCATTATATATACTGGGGCATTCAGAGGTACCTTATATATATACTGGGGGCACTAAGAAGGGCATTCATTATATATACTGGGGCATTCAGAGGGACCTTATATATATATACTGGGGGAACTAAGAAAGGCATTATATATACTGGGGCATTCAGAGGTACCTTATATATATACTGGGGGCACTAAGAAGGGCATTATATATACTGGGGCATTCAGAGGGACCTTATATATATACTGGGGGCACTAAGAAGGGCATTATATTTACTGGGGCATTCAGAGTGACCTTATATACTGGGGGCACTAAGAAGGGCATTATATTTACTGGGGCATTCAGAGAGACCATATATATATACTGGGGGACACTAAGAAGGGCATTATATATACTTGGGCATTTAGAGGGACCTTATATATATATAAATATATATACTGGGGGCACTAAGAAGGGCATTATATTTACTGGGGCATTTAGAGGGACCTTATATATATATATATATATATATATATATATACTGGGGGCACTAAGAAGGGCATTATATTTACTGGGGCATTTAGAGGGACCTTATATATATATATATATATATATATATATACTGGAGGGCACTAAGAAGGGCATTATATATACTGGGGCATTATATATACTGGGGCATTCAGAGGGACCTTATATACTGGGGGCACTAAGAAGGGCATTATATATACTGGGGCATTCAGAGGGACCTTATATATATCAGGAGGCACTAAGGAGGGCATTATATTTACTGGGGCATTCAGAGGGACCTTATATATATATATATATATATATATATACTGGGGGCACTAAGAGGTGCCTTATATGCACTGGGGGCACTAAGAGTGGCTTTATACATACTGAGGAACTAGGAATGGCCTTATATATACTGGGGCACTAAGAGAGGCATTATATACAGTATATAGTGGGAACACTAGGAATGGCGTTATATATACTGGGGGCACTAAGAAGGGCATTATATATACTGGGGGCACTATGAATGGCTGTATATCTATTCGGGCATTAAGAGGGACCTTATAATATATATACTGGGGGGTACTAAGAGGTGCCTTATATGTGCTGGGGACATTAAGTAGCCTTATATACTAGAAGGCCCTAAGAAGGGCTTATATACAGTACAGACAAAAAGTTTGGACACACCTTCTCATTCAAAGAGTTTTCTTTATTTTCATGACTATGAAAATTGTAGATTCACACTGAAGGCATCAAAACTATGAGTTAACACATGTGGAATTACATACATAACAAACAAGTGTGAAACAACTGGAAATATGTAATATTCTAGGTTCTTCAAAGTAGCCACCTTTTGCTTTGATTACTGCTTTGCACACTCTTGGCATTCTCTTGATGAGCTTCAAGAGGTAGTCCCCTGAAATGGTTTTCACTTCACAGGTGTGCCCTGTCAGGTTTAATAAGTGGGATTTCTTGCCTTATAAATGGGGTTGGGACCATCAGTGGCATTGAGGAGAAGTCAGGTGGATACACAGCTGATAGTCCTACTGAATAGACTGTTAGAATTTGTATTATGGCAAGAAGAAAGCAGCTAAGTAAAGAAAAACGAGTGGCCATCATTACTTTAAGAAATGAAGGTCAGTCAGTCAGCCGAAAAATTGGGAAAACTTTGAAAGTAAGGGCTATTTGACCATGAAGGAGAGTGATGGGGTGCTGCGCCAGATGACCTGGCCTCCGCAGTCATCGGACCTGAACCCAATCGAGATGGTTTGGGGTGAGCTGGACCGCAGAGTGAAGGCAAAAGGGCCGACAAGTGCTAAGCATCTCTGGGAACTCCTTCAAGACTGTTGGAAGACCATTTCAGGGGACTACCTCTTGAAGCTTATCAAGAGAATGCCAAGAGTGTGCAAAGCAGTAATCAAAGCAAAAGGTGGCTACTTTGAAGAACCTAGAATATGACATATTTTCAGTTGTTTCACACTTGTTTGTTATGTATATAATTCCACATGTGGTAATTCATAGTTTTGATGCCTTCATAGTCATGAAAATAAAGAAAACTCTTTGAATGAGAAGGTGTGTCCAAACTTTTGGTCTGTACTGTATACAGGGGCCAATAAACAGGACATTATATTTACTGGGGGCACTAGTAATGGCCGTATATCTACTTGGGCATTAAGAGGGGCCTTATATATACTGGGGCACTAAGATGGGCATAATATATACGGGGGAGGGGCACTAGGGGGACATTATGTGTATTTAGAGAACTGTAGGGGTTGTGATTTATAGGGGGAAAAGAACTATTAAATATATCCGTTTTATTATGGCCTTTTATAACTGCCCTTAAAACAGATTGACAGCCAGAAAATGACTTATTCAAAATGGCCATGAAAAACGGACAGTTTTTAATGTATGTTTTTTTTGTCAACGTACCCTTAGTGAAGGTGCCAATCTGAGATCCTTGGGATGGACATTGGTGCTCGGCTCCCATAGGTGACAGTCCTGGGGGTACAGCTGACATCAGGTAGCATTCAAGATCGGGGGGTGTTAGGGTTAGGCGATCCAGTGGGGAAGGGGGGTTGGAGCTTGCAGCTAAACACTAGAAGGGGGCCCCATTTTCCTTTTGCTATGTGCCCCTCTATCCTCTCTCCTGATATCTGCAGCAATTTAGTATAATCTGTCCAAAACTTCCATGAAACTTTTTTTTTTACCGAGCCGCTATTCTCTGCTGTCGGTGCCGCGCGTTATTTACTACCGTCACTGTCCTACCTTCAGGCTATGAAGAATTATCACCATCCCCATCAGCCTGGCCCCCTCCACCCCCATCATCTCCCGGCCAAGCGTCCCCTATATTCTATATTATCACACTTTAGCCTTAGCATCTCTGCTTGTCAACAGCTTGGCCATCAATCCCGGTCCCAGGCTCCCCGCGCATTTCACAAACGCTTTGCTCCTTCCCGAGATGAATTGACATTGCAGCCAAAACACGTCCAGCCCTGGCGGCTCGGATAAATGAATCAGGGGCCCCTGCGTCCTGCGCCGAGGCAAATCATTTCCTTCTTTACGGCCACTGAATTAAATACAGGCTTCTGGTCGAGTATGCGAGGCGCATCGTTTGCTCCGGGAGACGCCATCAACAGCGAGGATCGGCTTATGACTTATAACCCGGCACGGAGACAACGCTGACAGGGCGAGTATATATGTGACCCCCTGAACACCGCATGGCTGCATAATCAATGCCATCACTCAGAGGGCTGCTGACGTATGGAGAGTAGCTGTAACAGTGGCGGACATGGACGACAGGGGGCGCCACAGCAATGATCAACGATATCTGCTTCTGCCACCCAGGACATTAGGACTTGGTCTTTGTTGCCCCCTTTCCATGACCAAAGTCCCACCTTGGGGGTAAAGAAAGGGGGTCCTGTGTAAGGTTCCATCATTTAGTAGCAAAGAGGGTGCGGCTCACTTGGACTGGGCCCCTACCTTTAAGGGCCCTTAAAGGGATTACTCTATGGTATTTACCCCTCTGACCTGTAAATCTTATTCCTTGTGTTCAGAATGATGTCTACAACCACTAATGGCAGCCATTATAATGCGCATACTCCTCGTCACCCAGCTTTCCCCAGATCCTGAATGGCATACAAATAAATCATGGCCTTATGACTAGGTCAGAGTCAGTCTACAGTGTATTTCTGGCATTCTATTCCTGAATCATGAAGCACAGGATGAGGTTCAGAGGTTCTGCTCTCATAGGAGAGGTAAGAAACATCATTTATAGGGTTAAATAAGATATTTTCTTTTTAAAAAAAAGACCCCCCCAGCAAAGAGTTAACCCCCCCCTGTTTGACCGCACATCGTGACGTGAATGGAGAATTTCATCGCTAATTTGCCTCTCGGTTATTAATGGAAGCTGTTGTAACACCTCCGAGGTGAAGTTTTACTCGGATGTGAAATTTCAACGGCATCGCTCTTGCAACTCGCTTCGGAAATCAGAATGTGATACTTGGGGCGACTTTAGGGCGATGGAGGGGCGGGGGGTGTAAAGCCGGGGGCCTCTCATAGATGATCCAGAAACCAGACCCTGCCCAATGTAATGTCCTCTGTGGTGACCACGAAGTATGACCGCCCAGCCTCAGGTCGTCTGCTATAATCAGCATGTAGTCCCGGGGTCGTGTAGTGGAGTAGTCCATGGTAATCTGGTCTGATGGATAGGTACAGTAGTCCCATCTGATCTAGTGGTATCAATAGCCAGGCCTATGTGATCTAGTGGTATCAACAGCCAGGCCCATGTGATCTAGTATCAAAAGCCAGGCCCCTGTAAAATAGTGGTATCAATAGCGAGGCCCATGTGATCTAGTGGTATCAATAGCCAGGCCCATGTGATCTAGTGGTATCAATAGCCAGGCCCATGTGATCTAGTGGTATCAATAGCTAGGCCTATGTGATCTAGTGGTATCAATAGCCAGGCCTATGTGATCTAGTGGTATCAATAGCCAGGCCCATGTGATCTAGTGGTATCAACAGCCAGGCCCATGTGATCTAGTATCAAAAGCCAGGCCCCTGTAAAATAGTGGTATCAATAGCCAGGCCCATGTGATCTAGTGGTATCAATAGCCAGGCCCATGTGATCTAGTGGTATCAATAGCCAGGCCCATGTGATCTAGTGGTATCAATAGCCAGGCCCATGTGATCTAGTGGTATCAATAGCCAGGCCCATGTGATCTAGTGGTATCAATAGCCAGACCCATGTGATCTAGTGGCATCAATAGCCAGGCCCATGTGATCTAGCTGTATCAATAGCCAGACTTTTGTGATCTAGTGGTATCAATAGTGAGGGCCATGTGATCTAGTGGTATGAATAGCCAGGCCCATGTGATCTAGTGGTATCAAAACCGAGGCCCATGTGATCTAGTATCAAAAGCCAGGCCCCTGTAAAATAGTGGTATCAATAGCCAGGCCCATGTGATCTAGTGGTATCAATAGCCAGGTCCATGTGATCTAGTGAAATCAGTAGCCAGGTCCAAGTGATCTAGTAGTATCAATAGCGAGGCCCATGTGATCTAGTGGTATCAATAGCCAGGCCCATGTGATCCAGTGGCATCGATAGCCAGGCCCATGTGATCTAGTGGTATCAATAGCCAACCCCATGTGATCTAGTAGTATCAATAGCCAAGCCCATGTGATCTAGTGGTATCAATAGCCAAGCCCATGTGATCTAGTAGTATCAATAGCCAAGCCCATGTGATCTAGTGGTATCAATAGCCAAGCCCATGTGATCTAGTGGTATCAACAGCCAGGCCCATGTGATCTAGTGATATAAATAGCGAGGCCCATGTGATCTAGTGGTATCAATAGCGAGGTCCATGTGATCTAGTGGTATCAATAGCCAGGCCCATGTGATCTAGTGATATAAATAGCGAGGCCCATGTGATCTAGTGGTATCAATAGCGAGGTCCATGTGATCTAGTGGTATCAATAGCCAGGCCCATGTGATCTAGTGATATAAATAGCGAGGCCCATGTGATCTAGTGGTATAAATAGCGAGGTCCATGTGATCTAGTGGTATCAGTAGCCAAACCCATGTGATCTAGTGGTATCAAAAGCCAGGTCCATGTGATCTAGTGGTATCAATAGCCAGGCCCATGTGATCTAGTGGTATCAATAGCCAACCCCATGTGATCTAGTAGTATCAATAGCCAAGCCCATGTGATCTAGTGGTATCAATAGCCAAGCCCATGTGATCTAGTGGTATCAATAGCCAAGCCCATGTGATGTAGTAGTATCAATAGCCAAGCCCATGTGATCTAGTGGTATCAATAGCCAAGCCCATGTGATCTAGTGGTATCAACAGCCAGGCCCATGTGATCTAGTGGTATCAATAGCCAGGCCCATATGATCTAGTGATATAAATAGCGAGGCCCATGTGATCTAGTGGTATCAATAGCGAGGCCCATGTGATCTAGTGGTATCAATAGCCAGGCCCATGTGATCTAGTGATATAAATAGCGAGGCCCATGTGATCTAGTGGTATCAGTAGCCAAACCCATGTGATCTAGTGGTATCAAAAGCCAGGTCCATGTGATCTAGTGGTATCAATAGCCAGGCCCATGTGATCTAGTGATATAAATAGCGAGGTCCATGTGATCTAGTGGTATCAGTAGCCAAACCCATGTGATCTAGTGGTATCAAAAGCCAGGTCCATGTGATCTAGTGGTATCAATAGCCAGGCCCATGTGATCTAGTGGTATCAATAGCCAGGCCCATGTGATCTAGTGGCATCAATAGCCAGGCTCATGTGATCTAGTGGCATCAATAGCCAGGCTTGTGTGATCTAGTGGTATCAATAGCCAGGCCCATGTGATCTAGTGATATTAATAGCGAGGTCCATGTGATCTAGTGGTATCAATAGCGAGGTCCGTGTGATCTAGTGGTATCAATAGCCAGGCCCATGTGATCTAGTGGTATCAATAGTCAGTCCCATGTGATTTAGTGGTATCAATAGCCAAGCCCATGGGATCTAGTGGTATCAATAGCCAAGCCCATGTGATCTAGTGGTATCAATAGCAAGGCCCATGTGATCTAGTGGTATCAATAGCCAGGCCCATGTGATCTAGTGGTATCAATAGCCAGGCCCATGTGATCTAGTGGTATCAATAGCCAGGCCCATGTGATCTAGTGGTATCAATAGCCTGCCTAATGAGATCTTATAGTATGAATGGGATCCAGTGGGATATGTTAGCTGTCCCACATGGTCTAGTGGTATCATCTGCTCTTCCTCTGGATCAACATGGTAGTATTAAAATGGACATGATAGACCTGTGTTTATTTTCAATCTTATTGACTATGTAACTACTATGTAACAATGTGATCATGTGACATCTCTTCAACAGTTAAAGGGATACATCATAAGTATTTGAGACTAGTGGCTTTTCCCCCCTCCAGACACAGCGCCTCTCCCGTCCATAGGCTGCATCTGGTATTTCAGCTCATCCCCATACAAGTGAATACCAGACACAATCTTTAGACAAGAACTGCATTGCATCTGATAGAAAGCGGCAATGTTTTTCTAATCTGATAGACCTCTTTGGCGGCCACTTAACCTCTCTGACAGGTTCCACATGAGTATTTTGTATGCCCCCCTTAGCCGTTTGCCCCTTGTCAGCGTCTTTAGGGTTTTTAAAGACTGTCTTGAGTTAATGGAAGGAACAAACAGCGTTTGCTGCCCTCGGAGCGCTGCAGGCGGCGCAGGCCAAACTAATGAGTGATTTATAGAGCGCTCTAAAACACGGGATCTGTGTAGAGAACTGTCACAAATGAGGGAGCATGCACCATTAACTCTATCCACTCCTGAATGAAGCAAGTGTCTTCAGAGGAAGATGAGGGTTATAGTATCAAAGGGGCATCCTTTTATCTATGGGGTGAAAGAAAAGGCTGACAAATCTATGGCTGCAACACGGTCTTCTGTTTTATTGTAGAATACAAAATTTCTGCAGCTTATATTTCAGTTCATCACCATTTGTAAGAGCTCTGCTTGCTGTCAGGGAATGCAAATTCGTGTTTACATCCAGAGGCAGAAGACCTGTACAGGTATAGCACTTCTCATGTAGTCCTGACAATCCTCTGTGAGCCTAATACGCCAGCAGCACAAATGTCTCTACTGAGGCTTTGCTACAATGTATCAGCCTGGAGTCCAAGCTGTTTAACTAACAGGGGATAGTCCACTCTATAGTGTGTCAAATCCTCAGCTGGGTGAAATATTATATGGGGGGGGGGGGGGGGGGGTTAGTCTATGGAGGGATACAGTTTCCCTTCACTGACAGCAAGCAGAGATCCTTAAAATGATGATAAGTTGAATCCTAAGGAATCCTGCATTAGTATATTAGGGAACTGTGACAATCTCTGACACATACTGTAGCTGTGATCACAATGGCTTCCTTTACCAGCAGGAGAATTTGCCATTAGTTTTCCTTAAAGGGGTATTCCGGTTACATTAAGTCATCCCCTATCCACTGGTAGGTGCTGCTGACTGTGTACGGACATGCCCTATCATCAAGGGGAGTGGTACAACCCAGCTGTGAATTTATTTATGCATTTCCAGGAGGGATAACAGAGGAGTGGCACAATGTAGAGAGTAAGATAAGATTCAAAAACATGTCAAGAGATCTGATAAGTCCTCTGTAAAGAGGTTGTGCAGGATAAGGAAAACATGGCTGCTTTCTTACAGAAACAGTGCCACCCCTGTCTACAGGCTGTGTCTGGTATTGCAGGTCAGCTCTATTGAAGTGAATGGGACTGAGCTACCACTGCAGTTTTAGTGACTCTGCAGAACAGCTTTAGGCTACTTTCACACTTGCGGCAGAGGATTCCGTCGCCGGAACTGCCTGCCGGATCCGACAAAACACATGCAAACTGGATCCTGATCCGTATGACAAATGCATTGAAATGCCGGATCCGTCTCTCCGATGTCATGCGGAAATAGGGATCCGGCGTTCATTTTTTTCAAATTTTTTGCAGTCTGAGCATGCGGTCTGATCCGTTTTGCCGGAACACTCGGGGACGGATCTCGGGGACGGAAAAAATGCCAGATCCGGCATTCAGGCAAGTGTTCCGGAATTTTGGATGGAGATAAAACCGTAGCATGCTGCGGTATTATCTCCGTCCTGAAAAGGCAAAAAGACTGAACTGAAGACATCCTGATGCATCCTGATCGGATTGCTCTCCATTCAGACTGCACGGGGATAAAACTGATCAGTTCTTTTCGGGTATTGAGCCCCTGGGACGGAACTCAATGCCGGTAAAGAATAACGCTGGTGTGAAAGTACCCTTAAGCGCTTCCTCTTGGCATCTGGTTTCTGACAAGTAGTAAGCAGGATTTCAGCACCGCAGCCCGGACAGCTCCTGCAGTATTGCAGATATGGGTGCAGGAGGCTCATCTCCCATCACACTCCTCCCTGTATCTCAGTCCACCAGGAGTGCAGCGCGGAGCGAGGCACAGACCGTTCTGTCACTTACAATTTGTAGTTTTATCCTTCTTCTACAGAATATTTGTCTCCCACGGAGAAAGCAGTGAGAAATCTGCACAATGTGCTGCAAAACTGACAATTTACTCCTCCATTTATTGCTTCAGACTCTTCAGCTGGAAAATAAATAATCCTGATTTGTCGGGGGATGAAACAATGAAGGAAGGAGCCGCGTCTTCGATGGAGTTACTCCCCGCTTTATGGTGGAAGCCTCTCCGTCTTACAAGCTGCGGCTGGATTTATGGTGGAATGGAAGCTGATGTGCGAGGCCTGGAGTCTTGTAGCTGAGCAGCCGAGAGCAGGTTCTACAACTATAGATATCAATGTATAAGTATCTGTACATACCCCAGTGTGCAGGGGCATGGGTGTTAAAGGGTTAAATGGCCAACAAATGGGGTAAAAGGTCTATGCGAATCAACAGTTCCCCAAACACAGGATCACAATACTCTAAAAGGGAAAACAATCCCAGTCTTTAGGCCCCATTAGGGTAAATGGAAATTGTAGACAGGAGTCCCCTCTATAAGAGCAGCCCCCGTTCTAGTAGCCTTGAGCCGCTGCAGAGGAAATATCAGGCTGAATGCGGCCTTCCCTGGCAAAATCAGCTGGGAGTGCAACCGAGACTGCATTCTGAAATGGACTGTGCCCTTTCAGGTGGTGCAGGGTACCGAATTTTAGTAGCGGCTGTATAATTCATTTAAAATTACCTCCCCCTAGTGGTGGCTGTATAATCTGTATGTAGTGAGCTCTGCCTAGTGGTGGCTGTATAATCTGTATGTAGTGAGCTCCCTCTAGTGGTGGCTGTGCAATCTGTATGTAGTGAGCTCCCTCTAGTGGTGGCTGTATAATCTGTATGTAGTGAGCTCCCCCTAGTGGTGGCTGTATAATCTGTATGTAGTGAGCTCCCTCTAGTGGTGGCTGTATAATCTGTATCTAGTGAGGTCCCCCTAGTGGTGGCTGTATAATCTGTATGTAGTGATCTCCCCCTAGTGGTGGCTGTATAATCTGTATGTAGTGAGCTCCCATAGTGGTAGTTGTATAATCTGTATGTAATGAGCTCCCTCTAGTGGTGGCTGTATAATCTGTATGTAGTGAGCTCCCTCTAGTGGTGGCTGTATAATCTGTATGTAGTGAGCTCCCATAGTGGTAGTTGTATAATCTGTATGTAATGAGCTCCCTCTAGTGGTGGCTGTATAATCTGTATGTAGTGAGCTCCCTCTAGTGGTGGCTGTATAATCTGTATGTAGTGAGCTCCCTCTAGTGGTGGCTGTATAATCTGTATGCAGTGAGCTCCCTCTAGTGGTGGCTGTATAATCTGTATGTAGTGAGCTCCACCTAGTGGTGGCTGTATAATCTGTATGTAGTGAGCTCCCCCTAGTGGTGGCTGTATAATCTGCATGTAGTGAGCTCCCTCTAGTGGTGGCTGTATAATCTCTATGTAGTGAGCTCCCCCAAGTGGTGGCTGTATAATCTGTATGTAGTGAGCTCCCTCTAGTGGTGGCTGTATAATCTGCATGTAGTGAGCTCCCTCTAGTGGTGGCTGTATAATCTGTATGTAGTGAGCTCCCTTTAGTGGTGGCTGTATAATCTGTATGTAGTGAGCTCCCCTAGTGGTGGTTGTATAATCTGTATGTAATGAGCTCCCTCTAGTGGTGGCTGTATAATCTGTATGTAGTGAGCTCCCTCTAGTGGTGGCTGCATAATCTGTATGTAGTGAGCTCCCCCAAGTGGTGGCTGTATAATCGGTATGTTGTGAGCTCCCTCTAGTGGTGGCTGTATAATCTCTATGTAGTGAGCTCCCCCAAGTGGTCGCTGTATAATCTGTATGTAGTGAGCTCCCTCTAGTGGTGGCTGTATAATCTGCATGTAGTGAGCTCCCTCTAGTGGTGGCTGTATAATCTGTATGTAGTGAGCTCTGCCTAGTGGTGGCTGTATAATCTGTATGTAGTAAGCTCCCTCTAGTGGTGGCTGTATAATCTGCATGTAGTGAGCTCCCTCTAGTGGTGGCTGTATAATCTGTATGTAGTGAGCTCCCTTTAGTGGTGGCTGTATAATCTGTATGTAGTGAGCTCCCTTTAGTGGTGGCTGTATAATCTGCATGTAGTGAGCTCCCTCTAGTGGTGGCTGTATAATCTCTATGTAGTGAGCTCCCCCAAGTGGTGGCTGTATAATCTGTATGTAGTGAGCTCCCTCTAGTGGTGGCTGTATAATCTGCATGTAGTGAGCTCCCTCTAGTGGTGGCTGTATAATCTGTATGTAGTGAGCTCCCTTTAGTGGTGGCTGTATAATCTGTATGTAGTGAGCTCCCCTAGTGGTGGTTGTATAATCTGTATGTAATGAGCTCCCTCTAGTGGTGGCTGTATAATCTGTATGTAGTGAGCTCCCTCTAGTGGTGGCTGCATAATCTGTATGTAGTGAGCTCCCCCAAGTGGTGGCTGTATAATCGGTATGTTGTGAGCTCCCTCTAGTGGTGGCTGTATAATCTCTATGTAGTGAGCTCCCCCAAGTGGTCGCTGTATAATCTGTATGTAGTGAGCTCCCTCTAGTGGTGGCTGTATAATCTGCATGTAGTGAGCTCCCTCTAGTGGTGACTGTATAATCTGTATGTAGTGAGCTCCCTTTAGTGGTGGCTGTTTAATCTGTATGTAGTGAGCTCCCTCTAGTGGTGGCTGTATAATCTGTATGTAGTGAGCTCCCCCTAGTGGTGGCTGTATAATCTGTATGTAGTGAGCTCCCCCTAGTGGTGGCTGTATAATCTGTATGTAGTGAGCTCCCCCTAGTGGTGGCTGTATAATCTGTATGTAGTGAGCTCCCTCTAGTGGTGGCTGTATAATCTGTATGTAGTGAGCTCCCTCTAGTGGTGGCTGTATAATCTGTATGCAGTGAGCTCCCTCTAGTAATGGCTGTATAATCTGTATGTAGTGAGCTCCACCTAGTCGTGGCTGTATAATCTGTATGTAGTGCGCTCCCTTTAGTGGTGGCTGTATAATCTGCATGTAGTGAGCTCCCCCAAGTGGTGGCTGTATAATCTGTATGTAGTGAGCTCCCTCTAGTGGTGGCTGTATAATCTGCATGTAGTGAGCTCCCTCTAGTGGTGGCTGTATAATCTGTATGTAGTGAGCTCCCTTTAGTGGTGGCTGTATAATCTGCATGTAGTGAGCTCCCCCTAGTGGTGGCTGTATAATCTGTATGTAGTGAGCTCCCCCTAGTGGTGGCTGTATAATCTGTATGTAGTGAGCTCCCCCTAGTGGTGGCTGTATAATCTGTATGTAGTGAGCTCCCCCTAGTGGTGAATGTATAATCTGTATGTAGTGAGCTCCCTCTAGTGGTGGCTGTATAATCTGTAAATAGGGAGCTCCCTCTAGTGGTGGCTGTATAATCTGTATGTAGTGAGCTCTGCCTAGTGGTGGCTATATAATCTGTATGTAGTGAGCTCCCTCTATTGATGGCCGTATAATCTGTATGTAGTGAGCTCCCTCTAGTGGTGGCTGTATAATCTGTATGTAGTGAGCTCCTCCAAGAGGTAGCTGTATAATCTGTATGTAGTGAGCTCCCTCTATTGATGGCCGTATAATCTGAGCACCCCCTAGCGGTTGCTGTTTAATCTTCTAGAGCTCCCTCTAGTGGTGGCTTTATAATATACTTGCAGAGGGCTCCCTCTTGTAATGGCCATATAATCTGTATTTAGTGAGCTCCTCCGAGTGGTGGCTGTATAATCTGTATTTAGTGAGCTCCTCCGAGTGGTGGCTGTATAATCTGTATTTAGTGAGCTCCTCCGAGTGGTGGCTGTATAATCTGTATTTGCTAATAAAAACAACAGGTGTGGGGGGGGGCACACTACAGAAGGGAACACCAGGCAGTATATCAATTATACACTTTATTGTGTTAAAATGGTTAAGAGCATTCCCCTAAAATATCATAAAATATAAACCTAATACAAATCTAAGTAATGCACACAAGGTATAGCCGCAAAATAGCCGTGGAGCGGCTGGTGATAAATAGTTGTAATCTTAAGTCAATGTCCACAATCACTATGCACCAGCGAATGTCCAAATATACTGGGTCGATGGTTTTGAATAAATGACCCCCAAAGAAACATACAGTCTCAAATTTCGTCCGCGGCACTTGCTGGGTTTAACCTATAACGATAGGCTTAGTACCGCTGCCTTCCACAGTAGGATTAATGTGCTCTAAAAGAGCTCGGTCTTACCGGTCTTCACTGCTATTGATGCAGCGTTGGTCTGTAGGCCGCACACCCGCAGCGTCCCACGTGGTGTGCTTCTGCCTGAACGTAGCGTCCCACGTGACCTGGTATCCAAAGCGACCGGATGCTTCCTTGATGACGTCAGTCTTATGCGACAGCTTTCACAGCACCGCCGCGGAATTGGATTTTCTTTCTTTCTTTACCGGTTTTATTCCTTTACTTTTGGTTCTAGGTGGATTAACGCTCACTCTAACAACCGCCAGACGCTTTTCGGGGTCTCTCGCCCCTTCCTCAGTGGCCTACTGAGTGAACGGATCCTCACTCTTTATAAATGGTAAGCTCCGCCCACCATCCTCCATATTTCTTATGTGTAATGTGTTTTATGGAGTGGATTCTCCCATAATGGAGCGGATCATCTATACATTTATATCTGTGCATTAATATCTGTACCTAACAACAAGTCAATATTTAAAAAAACATAAGACAATAAATAGACCATATATACGTAAACCCCATTAAAATATAGACATTTGGAGAGGACTACAAAGTCACATACAAAATATCAAAAATCAAAAAACGCACAAAAAACGCATGAAAACCGCTAATGTGCCACATGCGTTTTCTGCTGCGCTTCTTCCCATTATTGGAGGGCAAATTCACTGGAGATAATTTGGAAATATTTTGGAGATACCTTTGTCAGACGGAGGTGGGGTATTATATTAATATTGTAGCATGGGAGCAGCTTTATTAGATATGCTAGCTGTCACCTAACTCGTTGGCTGGTAAATGTGCCAACCAGTCAATTTAGGAGACTCAGGCGAAACTGTACTGAGGATAATAAATTTGAGGAGGAAGCGACTGTGTTGAAGCAACAATTGCTAGAAAGAGATTACCCGGTTCAGGTGATAGATAGGTCACTGGATAAAGTGAAAAAAATGGAAAGAAAAAATTTATTTTTGGCTAGTGAGCCCCAACCACAAGATGAAGTGCTGAGAATTATATTACCATTTAATTCTCAGTATAAAACAATGGAAAAAAGTATCCGAAAACATTGGGGACATTTACTAAATGATAAAGTGATTGGTCCCCTTTTGAGTGAAGTCCCTCAAATCACGTACACCAGGGCAAATAATCTGGCCAGCAAGATAGCTCCAACAGTGAATTTGAGGAAAGAAACCAAGAAACAAGAAAACTGGTTAGCAGTCAATGGGTTTTTTAGATGCGGCAGGTGTGCCAATTGCAAAATCACTAGTTTCCCAAAAAAGACCACAAAAGTAGTATCGACAGTTAACTCATTTTGTTTGGAAATACAGGAATGCCTAACTTGCGATTCCACAGATGTGATATATTTGTTACAATGTGGATGCAAGAAACAATATATAGGCAGGACAAAAAGAACATTAAAAAAGAGAGTAGCGGAACACGTGGCTAATATCAGGAAAGGCCTGGAGACGCACTCCCTATCCAAACATTTTAGAGCAACACACAACAGTGATCCTACGGGGTTGAATTTTGTAGCGATTGAAAAAGTAAAAAAACCCTGGAGAGGGGGGAACCATATTGCACATATGTCGCGTCAGGAATCCCGGAGGATTTTTGAGTACGACACCATCATTCCTAGGGGCCTCAACGCTGAGATGGAGGTGTTTGGGTTTCTGTGAGGGCCTGTCCGGTATGGATGAGACATCGCAGTTTGGTCGTTTATCGACACTGTGATCTCTCCTCCTTGCCGGACGGCTCCTCCCATGCTACAATATTAATATAATACCCCACCTCCGTCTGACAAAGGTATCTCCAAAATATTTCCAAATTATCTCCAGTGAATTTGCCCTCCAATAATGGGAAGAAGCGCAGCAGAAAACGCATGTGGCACATTAGCGGTTTTCATGCGTTTTTTGTGCGTTTTTTGATTTTTGATATTTTGTATGTGACTTTGTAGTCCTCTCCAAATGTCTATATTTTAATGGGGTTTACGTATATATGGTCTATTTATTGTCTTATGTTTTTTTAAATATTGACTTGTTGTTAGGTACAGATATTAATGCACAGATATAAATGTATAGATGATCCGCTCCATTATGGGAGAATCCACTCCATAAAACACATTACACATAAGAAATATGGAGGATGGTGGGCGGAGCTTACCATTTATAAAGAGTGAGGATCCGTTCACTCAGTAGGCCACTGAGGAAGGGGCGAGAGACCCCGAAACGCGTCTGGCGGTTGTTAGAGTGAGCGTTGATCCACCTAGAACCAAAAGTAAAGGAATAAAACCGGTAAAGAAAGAAAGAAAATCCAATTCCGCGGCGGTGCTGTGAAAGCTGTCGCATAAGACTGACGTCATCAAGGAAGCATCCGGTCGCTTTGGATACCAGGTCACGTGGGACGCTACGTTCAGGCAGAAGCACACCACGTGGGACGCTGCGGGTGTGCGGCCTACAGACCAACGCTGCATCAATAGCAGTGAAGACCGGTAAGACCGAGCTCTTTTAGAGCACATTAATCCTACTGTGGAAGGCAGCGGTACTAAGCCTATCGTTATAGGTTAAACCCAGCAAGTGCCGCGGACGAAATTTGAGACTGTATGTTTCTTTGGGGGTCATTTATTCAAAACCATCGACCCAGTATATTTGGACATTCGCTGGTGCATAGTGATTGTGGACATTGACTTAAGATTACAACTATTTATCACCAGCCGCTCCACGGCTATTTTGCGGCTATACCTTGTGTGCATTACTTAGATTTGTATTAGGTTTATATTTTATGATATTTTAGGGGAATGCTCTTAACCATTTTAACACAATAAAGTGTATAATTGATATACTGCCTGGTGTTCCCTTCTGTAGTGTGCCCCCCCACACCTGTTGTTTTTATTAGCATTTCCATTTGGTCCTGAGGGTGGGACCAGGGGGCGTGCACCTATTCCGTTTTAGACAGGAGGTGAGCCGCTGTACCTTGTTTATAATCTGTATTTAGTGAGCTCCTCCGAGTGGTGGCTGTATAATCTGTATATAGTAAGCTCCCTCTAGTGGTGGCTGTATAATCTGTATGCAGTGAGCTCCCTCTAGTGGTGGCTGTATAATGTAAATGCTGTGAGCTCCCTCTAGTGGTGGCTGTATAATCTGTATGTAGGGAGCTCCCTCTAGTGGTGGCTGTATAATCTGTATGTAGTGAGCTCCCTCTAGTGGTGACTGTATAATCTGTATGTAGTAAGCTCCCCCTAGTGGTGGCTGTATAATCTGTATGCAGTGAGCTCCCTCTAGTGGTGGCTGTATAATGTAAATGCTGTGAGCTCCCTCTAGTGGTGGCTGTATAATGTAAATGCAGTGAGCTCCCTCTAGTGGTGGATGTATAATGTAAATGCAGTGAGCTCCCTCTAGTGGTGGATGTATAATGTAAATGCAGTGAGCTCCCTCTAGTGGTGGCTGTATAATGTAAATGCAGTGAGCTCCCTCTAGTGGTGGCTGCAGGCAGACATTTATCATTTATCTTTATGTCTATGCAGAGCATTTTGAGCTCTGTATTGGAAAAAAAACGGAGCTCTGATCGCTATAAAGATATATTAAGAAATTAATCAGAACAGAATTTTGCGCCTAAAAACTCGAGGTGGAGATTCATGTTACATCCCCCACTAATTCATGTCATATTCTGCAGATGTGATTACTTAATTTAGCTATGTTTATGTCATCTCAGTCGATCTTATGAAACATGTTTAACCGAATCCTCTAACCCAAATTCGAAACCCACACATCAAATGAAAATGCTAAATGGATTTCCCCAGAATTTACATGGCACATGACGGTGGCGGCAGAGCGTCTCTTCAGCAGCTCAGATGCTTCATCACAGACAATGTTAATAATCTCATTAAGCACTTTCAGATTGTAAAGCCGATGCATCCCGGAATCCCGGGAACTGAGACTGCAGCACTAGGACCGCTCGGCTTCTGCCAAGGTCAGGGGTGAGTAGGCAGCAATTCATCATCTCATCCTGAAGTCTGCACAATCCCGTGGAGCTCTGCCAGGGGCTTGTGCGAACTGCCAGCCTCATCTCCTGCGCTCTGCCAACTCCTGCTCCACACTCTGCAGGAGCCAAATGAAGAAATAAGATTCTGCTGCCGATCCCTGGGGCTGAGCTTGTGGTTAACTCTTTCCAGGCCGCGCTCAGATGATTGCGTTGCTACAATAACGTCTAAGGGTATATTCACATAAGGCAGATTTGTTGCAGAAATTTCGACACATGTGAATAGGGTCGTTTCTGCAGCCCTGCAGCTGGGGCACAGGTGCAGAAAGTAGTGCAACAAATCTCATGTGTGAATACACCCCAATGTATTTATATGTAATATCAGTGGGGTAGAGGTTGAAATCATACCGCCAGACAGTAAGACAGCAGTGCTGCAGGGTATGATGGGGAAGCATATTATGCTCATTATGTATTGATGTCATCGTGCCAGAGAAAGCTACAGCACTGAAAAAGAAGAAAATGTATGTATACAGTGACTGCACCAGCAGAATAGTGAGTGCAGCTCTGGAGTATAATACAGGATGTAACTCAGGATCAGTACAGGATAAGTAATGTAATGTATGTACACAGTGACTGCACCAGCAGAATAGTAAGTGCAGCTCTGGAGTATAATACAGGATGTAACTCAGGATCAGTACAGGATAAGTAATGTATGTACACAGTGACTCCAGCAGAATAGTGAGTGCAGCTCTGGAGTATAATACAGGATGTAACTCAGGATCAGTACAGGATAAGTAATGTATGTACACAGCGACAGCACCAGCAGAATAGTGAGTACAGCTCTGGAGTATAATACAGGATGTAACTCAGGATCAGTACAGGATAAGTAATGTATGTACACAGCGACTGCACCAGCAGAATAGTGAGTGCAGCTCTGGAGTATAATACAGGATGTAACTCAGGATCAGTACAGGATAAGTAATGTATGTACACAGTGACTGCACCAGCAGAATAGTGAGTGCAGCTCTGGAGTATAATACAGGATGTAACTCAGAATCAGTACAGGATAAGTAATGTAATGTATCTATACAGTGACTGCACCAGCAGAATAGTGAGTGCAGCTCTGGAGTATAATACAGGATGTAACTCAGGATCAGTACAGGATAAGTAATGTATGTACACAGCGACAGCACCAGCAGAATAGTGAGTACAGCTCTGGAGTATAATACAGGATGTAACTCAGGATCAGTACAGGATAAGTAATGTATGTACACAGCGACTGCACCAGCAGAATAGTGAGTGCAGCTCTGGAGTATAATACAGGATGTAACTCAGGATCAGTACAGGATAAGTAATGTAATGTATGTACACAGTGACTGCACCAGCAGAATAGTGAGTGCAGCTCTGGAGTATAATACAGGATGTAACTCAGGATCAGTACAGGATAAGTAATGTATGTACACAGTGACTCCACCAGCAGAATAGTGAGTGCAGCTCTGGAGTATAATACAGGATGTAACTCAGGATCAGTACAGGATAAGTCATGTATGTATACAGTGACTGCACCAGCAGAATAGTGAGTGCAGCTCTGGTGTATAATACAGGATGTAACTCAGGATCAGTACAGGATAAGTAATGTATGTACACAGTGACTGCACTAGCAGAATAGTGAGTGCAGCTCTGGAGTATAATACAGGATGTAACTCAGGATCAGTACAGGATAAGTCATGTATGTATACAGTGACTGCACCAGCAGAATAGTGAGTGCAGCTCTGGTGTATAATACAGGATGTAACTCAGGATCAGCACAGGATAAGTAAAGTATGTACACAGTGACTGCACCAGCAGAATAGTGAGTGCAGCTCTGGAGTATAATACAGGATGTAACTCAGGATCAGTACAGGATAAGTAATGTATGTACACAGTGACTGCACCAGCAGAATAGTGATTGCAGCTCTGGAGTATAATACAGGATGTAACTCAGGATCAGTACAGGATAAGTAAAGTATGTACACAGTGACTGCACCAGCAGAATAGTGATTGCAGCTCTGGAGTATAATACAGGATGTAACTCAGGATCAGTACAGGATAAGTAATGTATGTACACAGTGACTGCACCAGCAGAATAGTGAGTGCATCTCTGGAGTGTAAAACAGGATGTAGCTCAGGATCAGTACAGGATAAGTAATGTATGTACACAGTGACTGCACCAGCAGAATAGTGAGTGCATCTCTGGAGTGTAAAACAGGATGTAGCTCAGGATCAGTACAGGATAAGTAATGTATGTACACAGTGACTACACCAGCAGAATAGTGAGTGCAGCTCTGGAGTATAATACAGGATGTAACTCAGGATCAGTACAGGATAAGTAATGTATGTACACAGTGACTGCACCAGCAGAATAGTGAGTGCAGCTCTGGAGTATAATACAGGATGTAACTCAGGATCAGTACAGGATAAGTAATGTATGTACACAGTGACTCCACCAGCAGAATAGTGAGTGCAGCTCTGGTGTATAATACAGGATGTAACTCAGGATCAGTACAGGATAAGTAATACATTCTTGAATTGATCGTTTGTACCATTCCACATGGGTTACACAGGGTCTACCATATCATTGATGCAATGCCCTGTGATTTGTAGCTCATCATTCTCACAGTAGATTTCAGTGAGACGTCATGCGACCGTACAATCAGTTTACCATCTTGCCGTGGCCCGGCATTATCCTAATGCTAATAAAGTTATGGTGTCAGAGATCTTGTTTTGTCTCAGATCCTCCTCGATGTCTCCTCACCAGATATATACTGTAGATTCGGGCTCGTAGTGATTGCTAGAGGCTCTGCCCTCCCTGCAACTGCCGCACCCTCTGCATTGGACCAGGCAGTGTAATATCATCACACCTGGCCCTGCCAATCAACGTGCAGAGGGCGCGGCAGTTGCAGGGAGGGCAGAGCCTCTAGGTGTAATGGTAACGCCCCCGTTGCTCCTAGGGGCTAATTTTCCTATATTAAAACATATTTTTTCTCAGCAATGCGGGCACATATGAACACGGGACCGACACAGACTCCTTCAGCTGCCGAGCGCACATGTAACAGGTCAGCCGGTTTCCCGCAGTCAGGAATCCAGATGTCTAAATCGGAACTAAGTCTTCCTTCACATTTAGTGGTAAGAAATGTGTTTTTCTTTTTACATTTTTGCATTTGTGCAGCTTTTTGTCTGCATTTTCTTAGCATTTTTAATCTTCTATAAGCCTATAGATGACGATGGTAACAATGCCATACCTAGAGCATGTTGCCATTGTCCAAAGTGCCAAAAAACACTAAAAATGCAATGCAAAGGGACGCCATGCGAAAATAATAATTCCCTATAGATTTTAAAGTAACAGCTAGATGCATAAAAAAAGCCACAGCGAAAAAACACTCTGGGCGAATGTATTATGAGGGTAATATCTAGAGTTTAGCTAGAGTCTCCGTTGGCGTACATTGCACCAAATTTATGAAAAAGCACATATTTTTTTACAAATTTGACGCATCTTTCCACTTTTGTCTGGAAATGCTACGCCAGTTTTTATTACCCCCCATCCACATCTCCACAGAATAAAGCATGGTGGACCAGATTCCCCCCTTCCCAGCATGTGGCCCATGGCTCCAGTGTAAAAACATCTTTTTTTCATGGCCAGATAAAAAAACTTTTGTGCAAGAAAAAAAAGCTATTTCTGCTATTTAAAAAAAAAACGAATTGTTCAGTTACAACCCCTCCCCCGTGATTTCTGGTATCTGGGTCACGCGCAGTACTGTAGGTGAGGCGCCACCGACTAAGCAGAGCTGTCAATCAGCCTTCTGCTACACGACCCAGCGCTCCGCCAAGACGCTCAACCTGACTGACGTCCGTGACACTTTTCCTGAGAGGCGCGGCGCCGGCTGCCAAGAGCAGCTGAGATCAAACTCCATTAGGCTGAATTCACACTCGGCAGATTTGTCTTCTGTCTACCTGAATGGGCCTGATCCTGCAGCAGGTGCGCGGATTTCTGCAAAACCTCGTCCAGACGAGCGGGATAGTTGCAGAAATTTTTGCAGAGCCAAGACTAGAAGTGGATCCAGAAGAAGGACGGCTGAGGTCAGCCGTTGGCAGCAGAGGTTACGCGCAGTGCACCGGCCCGTCATTGCTGCATCTAAAAACACTGCATCATGGCGGCGGCGGGGAGGGACGGCAGCACTGGAACAGAGAAGGTTCGGGGCGGTGAGTATGATTTTTATATTATATTTATTATGATTTTTATATTATTCTAATGGTATCAATGCCATTTTTGAAAAAGACACCCCAAAAACCTCCCAAAGACACAAACAACACCCCCCAAAAATTCTAGGGAGGCTCATCCACGTCCCCCCCCCCCCTTCCTTCCCCGACACCGGATGTTTTCATCAGTGTAGAGGGAACAGGGAATCAGTGTACAGGGGCCCGACACATGGGGGGAGGGGGCTGTTGGAGAAATTGGATAACCCCTTTAATCTTGTTGAATGGCCGCCGGATTATGTGCCTAAATTATGTAGAGGTCGGCAACTACAACTCCCACAATGCCCTGCTGTAGGCGGATAGCTGTAGGCTGTTCGGGCATGCTGGGAGTTGTAGTTTTGCAACAGCTGGAGGTCCGCAGGTTGAGCGTATCAAGCTGCAGTGGACAGGGGCTAAGACCGGTGCCCCCCTATGTGTGAATCCAGCCCGACACAGGTACAGTGTTTGTTACACCTTTGACATGATCAGGGTGAGTTGTCAGACTCTGGGGTCAAATAAAAGCATTCTCATTCACTGACAGCAAGCAAAGATGTTGAAAATGGTGAAGAATGTAAAAGCCGCACAACATGGAAACAAACCATTAAAGCCAGATGGCGACTTGGTTATTCTACGCCATTTCCGCAATCACCTTGAAGGGAAGATGCTAGAAGCGCAGGTGGCGCCCCACACGTGTCCCGTCCGGTGCCCCCCGCCCGCCGCCCGCCGCCTGCTCACTTCCTAATTCCAGGCATGTTAAATAGCTTTGCAGAGTTAAGCTGGGAAATTTGATTGTAAAAAGCAAGTCGATAAGTACACGAGATAAAACATCAGACGGCCGTGAGCGGGATTAGAGGCGGCCATTGTGTAAGCGCCGAGGCAAGCGGGAAAAGACAGCGCAATTTGTAAGAAGCTGTGAGCGGGAAGAGATCCATTGTGACACATTGAAGGGAGGAAAATTCTACCCATTGTGACAAAACAAAGACGATAAATCAGAGGCGATGATCCTCAGATCGGAAAGGCGCGGCGTTCACATCCTGCCCGTGAGGTCTGCATCGAGGAGACGCGGCAGCGACACAAATTATCTTGACTTGGTCCCCGCGAAGACGAATGCGGGTGCTGTACATGGAGGGCGAGATCCTCCGCTACATCGTCAGGAAGAGTGCACCCTCCAATTTATTTCTCATGATCGGAACGTAAGGGCAACACAAGTAGACGCGTCTCTCGATAGGAATGATCTTCCTTCAGATGGAAGAGGCGTTTTCAAAAACTTTCATTGATCAAAGGGGTGCAGGTCCGACCCCAGGCCCCCCCGACGACCATCTCCCTGACCACACACTCCCGTCACAGCTATTCCACACATGTCGGTCAGTGACATCAGACGACGTGACCAGTCCGGGTGCTGAGACCCCCACCGATTGAGCTGAGCGCTGTGCCCCTTCATGTCTGATAGCCTCTGCTCACAGACATGGAGGTCCAGATGAGTGTTACCAGTGGAGGGTGTGTCCCTGCACAGTCTGACACTATCCAATCAGTGCTGCCAGTGTCGTCGTCCCCCAACTGGTAACACCCATCTGGACCTTCACTGCAGACTGACAGCAATTCACTCAAAATTTCTAGCAGGAATAATGGAGGAATAGCCCTACATTTTGTCGCAGTAATGTCGCGTGACAATTTTTATAATGATAGTCTATGGTGTCGCACTGCGACATGCTGCGACACGACAGTCGCAAAAAAGCCCATCCAAAATGTATTCTTTGCAACTGTCGCGTCGCAGTCGCAACATGTCAAATGTCGCAGTGCGACACTATAGACTATCATTGTCGCGCGACATTACTGCGACAAAATGTTGCAGTGTAGTTGTGCCCTATGTGTCACGCGACACATGTCGTCGTGTAGCCCTAGCCTATGCAGGATAGATCCTTTCAGCCAATCAGATCATATGTAAGAAACTGATGGAGGATGGGGATTCAGTCAAAAACGTGAAAAAAAAAAGTGAATAGTATCAAGGTAAATATTACCATATTCTATCTACATAATACCGCCATAAAGTATCAAGGTAAATACTGCCATATTCTATCTACATAATACTGCCATATAGTACCAAGGTAAATGCTGCCATATTCTATCTACATAATGCCGCCATGTAGTACCAAAGTATATACTGCCATATGCCATCTGCATAATACCGCCATGTAGTACCAAAGTATATACTGCCATATGCCATCTGCATAATACCGCCATGTAGTACCAAGGTAAATACGGGCATATTTTATCTACATAATACCACCATATAGTACCAAGGTATATACTGCCATGTGCCACCAACATAATATCACTATAAAGTGCCAAGGTAAATGCAGCCATATTCTATCTACATAACAATGCCACATAGTACCATCGTAAATGCTGCTATATACCAGCCACAGAATACCAACATACAGCACCAAGTAAATATTGCTATATGCCACCCACCTAATACCGCCATGTCGTTCCAAGACAATATGCATTATCCAAATAACATACCTATATAATACTGCCATTCACCCTAATAATACCAACACACTGTACACTGCAATTGAATACTTGCTGCTAGGATTCCTATTCTAGAGGACTCCCCCATTAAATGGGGGCCCCGGGCTATTACCTGTCCCCGCCAATATGGCTGCATTTCCTCGTCCCTGCAAAAATGGCCATGGCAAAGCCGCATTCGAATCCAATACCTGTAAAAACGAAGCGAACACAATGACCGGCCCCTGGCGGCTGCTCCGCCCTCCGACACCCTTATATACGGATGATCTTAAGAAATGTAAACCTTTGGCATCCGAGCAATGACACAAAGTCTCCGCACTCCCGGTATATACGGACACGTCCCTCCATGTATGCGCCATTGTATATACATGACGACTACGATAATTCACTCGCTTCTAGCCCCTCCCCCACCGCGGCGCTCAGAAGAGATTAATCAACATTTCACTCAGGCCAGAAATGTCAGGTGTGAAAAGATTAATCGCGCGGAGCGTCTCCTCCGCCGCCGCCGCTTTACTGCGCTCTGCCAGGATCATCAGACGCCCGCTGCACGGTGACCTTGGCTGCGCCGACAAAACTTCCCTCTTCATTACAGAAGCCGCTCTTCTGCTTCCACAAAAGAAAGCTCGCTCTGGACTGACGAGCGGAAGATTCTGCTGCAATCCAAAGTAATTACCCCCCACCTTATAAAGGTCTGCTCCTATATTACTATGTCTCGTTGTGTATTAATGTAGAGCAAATCACTTAAAGGGGAACTCCACTTTGCTAACAGCAGATCACTGCACCCGTAACATGGTCCACGATAAGACCCCGACGAACAGAGATGGGGAACGGAGGGGGAGTCAAATCTGTAAAATATCGGGGCCTGACTAGTTTAAAGGGATTGTCCGATTTTCTTTTAACAAATGTTAAAAATAATGAGCCAAACTCGCCTCCCCGATCCCCCACTGCTGCACCGGTCCACGATGCTCCATACTTCCTGGTCTCAGCTGGAGACACCAGACATCCCTGCTCAGCCAATCAATGGCCACAGCTTTGACCCGGCATTTCCTGTGTGTCAAACCGGGACAGGAAGTAGAGAGAAGCAGGGACCAGAGCAGCAGCAGCAGCGGCGGGGAATCGGTTACTGGTTATTTTTTATTTTTAACCCCTTCTACCCCTTTAAAAAATAAATAAAAAATTATTCCCTCAGACAACTGCTTTAATAGGATGTTCGAGTTTCAGATAAAACCTCAAAATGAGCTTAACTTTTGAAAAAAATAGAACTAGCCAAAATTCTGCTCCAATCCCACCCTGGTCCCTGTCAGGTGGCCCCTGTGAGGTCCTGTCCATAGGGACATAACATCCTGCTGCAATGATTGGACGATACAGACCACATGACGCGGAGAGGAAATTGTATTGTATAAATTTCACTATTACTAATATACTGTACTTATTTTTTCCAGGTCTGGCTTATTTTGAGGTTGTGTCGGCATCGTGCACAAACCCCTTTAAGGAGCATCTGTCAGCAGGATCAACCCTATTAAACCCGTCATACCACCTGGCAGGGTTGACCTGCGGATTACAATGACACCAATTTTGTGAAAATCAGTTGTGGCGTTCCCGAGAAAAAAAAAAGACTTTTTCTCTTTATGCAGCTGAGGGCTCCAGTGCACCGCAGGGGCGTGCCCAACACTGGAAAGGCCCCGCCCCCTTGGTGCACTGAGGACCTTGTTTTCAAAGAAGATTAAAAGGCTTTTTCTCGGGAACGCTGCAACCGATTTTCACAAGACAGGAATCATTTTGAATCGGCAGGATCCACCCTAACCGAGCGGTATGACTTTTGTTATGTTCTGTATTCACAAAGCTGCGCTGAGCACCGCTCCAGCCCATTTTTATCGCCGTCATTTATCCGGAGGTCTCCCTTAATGGCGGCTATACAGAACAAATTTTTGTACAAATTGGGCATAAGAAATCATATTCACGCTTTCCCCCCCTCCCCCCGAGTTGCCGTTCAGCTAATGGCTTCTGACATAAAAATCTCGCAGGTCGCAGCGCGGAGATGAGCGTTCATTTATAAACGCTGATCGGTCATTTCCTTTACAATGGAAATTATGGAGATTGATCCGGCGCTAAGGCACCATCACGGGATTTAACGTCCACCTGGACCGGACGGTAAATTCCTCGCAGCCGTCACACCCGCCACTAGGGAGGCGGCTCCGTCACCGCAGGCGAGGAAGAATTTAATGACACAAGTCACCGGAGAGCTAATGGCGGTAATATAGTACGGCCTGACTATTACTGCTTTACTTTAGCATTTTACCCCCTCCCCCCCCAGGACTGATTATACATTACCGTATGGCGGTGCAGGTTTATTATGGCACCTGCTGTTTTATAGGGGTATACACCAAGCTGATGGGGGAGGGTAGCGGGGGATTGGGACCCCCAAGATTAGCTCATAGGGAAGCTGTTTGCTACTTCTGAGTGCAATCGAAATGAGCACCCACTGAAATGAATGGTAGGCCCATGTAAATCTCTGCCTGATCGAAGGGGTGCTTAAAGGGGGGCTCTGTCTGCTGACAATATATGAAGTAAAAGACAACCCTTAGGTAACTACAGTGGATTGCAAGAAGTTGTGAGATCAACTGGGGCCAGGATTAAAAAACATGGCTGCTTTTTCCAAAAACAGCAACGCTCCTGTCCGCGGGTTATGTGCGGTATTGCAGCTCAGCCCCATTCACTTCAATAGAACGGAGTTGCAATACCAGACACAACCCAAGAACAGGCGTGGGCACTGTTTTTATGTTTTTCTAATGCCAGGCACCCGGGGTCCTCCAGCACGAAGACTTACCTGATCCCCGTCGATAGGTTGTGTCTAGAGATGAGCGAATCGAAGTTGACAAAGTGGAATTTGATCCTAATTTCAGGAAAAATTAGATTCGCACCGAATCCGAATTTCCTCACGCTTCGTGGTAACGAAACGCAAATGGCTGCTGCACGTGTTAGGACATGGTGCAAGGAACTCTGGGAACGAGGGATCACCCACAATGCCATGCATGCAGCCAATCAGCAGCCAGCCAGCCCTGCGATGTCACAGCCCTATAAATACGTCAGCCATCTTGGATTCCGCAATTTTCCAGTGTACTTAGTGCAGGGAGAGACGTCAGCAGGCGCTAGGGACAGTGCTAGGAAAGACTTTAAAACTTTTATTTTGCTGAATAGAAGTGCCAGGAAAGATCATTAGAAGTTTAGGGAACAGATAGGGAGGCATCATCTACACTAAAAGGGCTTATTAGCCGTTGTGTGGTGAAGTGACAAAATTACAGCCTTTTTTGGGGTGTTTTAATTTCCTTTTTATTTATTTATTTGATCTAACAGTATGTCAGACAGAGAAGTGCCCGGAGGGGCAGAGGCCTTAATGTTTCATGGCGCAGGCAGAGGTCGCAGCAGAACAAGGGGCCGTGGCAGCAGGAGTCGCAGCGAGAGGCCTGAGCTCCCGTTGTCATCTAGCGGTCGTGTCTTGACCAGCGACCCAGCGGTTCTTGAATGGTTGACTCGATCTTCGACTTCGTCCCAAGCGACATCATACACCCTCAGCCAACAGTAGGTGGGTTCATCAGACACAACCCTTAGTTGGCATAGCCCGGGAGCAGGCCCTGTGCCCTCACCTGTCCTCAGCCTGCCTCTGTCCTGTTCTGTTCCCTCAGCCAGAGAGTATTATATGCTGTGGGCTCAGCTCCACTATACAGCGAGGACGAGCTACTAGAGGACAGTCAGCACCTACTGGCCAGCCAAGATGTGGAGAAGACATCTGCCGCTTCCTCCGCTAGGCGGGCAAGTAGTGATGAGAAGAGTGGCGTGGGATCTGGTGTTGCGAGCGGTCAGACTCCTGACCCAGAGACGGTTGAGCAGGGCATCAGTGACCTGCAGACAGTAATCGATGATGATGTAGCCAATCGCAATTGGGAGCCGGGTGACGAAGGGGCTTCATCATCAGGAGAAGAGGGTGGCATCTTGCCCGTGAGGCAGAGCCGGAGCCAGCTAGTCGGTAGCGAGTCAGCAGGGTGGCAGCAGTGGGAAGTCGGGAGCCAAACGTGCCCAGGGTAGACCACTCGCTTCGCAGGAGACTACCTGCCCGGAAAGTAGTGGTGCAGGGGTTCACGGAAGCAGCGGCGGTAGCAGTCAGTCAGTGCGAAGTGTTGGGAGTAAAATCACCTACTCGGCGATGTGGCAGTTTTTTGTTAAGCCGCCGGAGGAGGTGAACATGGCCATTTACCGAATCTGTGGGCAGAAGGTGAAGCGTGGCCAGGGTGCCAATGTTGGCACTACGGCCCTGCGTCAACATATACAGCGTCACCATAAAGTGGCCTGGGAGAACCGTGGCTCCAATGTGGTGGTCCAGTCTGCCGCAGCAACCGCTGCATTACCCAGTGGCACGCACCTGATTTCAGGCAGTCAAGGCTCCACCACCTCAGCCGAAGGGAGCTGTCTGTCCTTCTCATCATCTGCTGGTCCCGATGCTCCTGCTCCTCCTACTCCTCGTCACTCCGTCAGCAATCGATCAGCAAAGCGATTGCCAAGAGACAACAGTATGCGTGCACTCAAAGGCTCAGAAGCTGAACGTGCTCCTGTCCAAGTTGCTGGTGCTGCAGTCCCTCCCTGTCCAAGTGCTGGACTCTGCACCTTTCAGAGATTTGATGGCTTGTGCTGAGCCGAGGTGGAGAGTCCCAAGCCGTCATTTCTTTGCCAAAAAGGCAGTACCAGCCCTGCACACACATGTAGAACAGAAGGTGGGCCAGTCCTTGAGCCTGTCAGTGTCTGTCAAAGTGCACGGCAGCACCGACGTGTGGAGCTGTAACTACGGTCAGGGACATTACATGTCCTTTACTGGGTGAATGTGGTTCCTGCACAGCCACACCAGCAACTTGGCCAGGTGACGCTACTTCCGCCTCCATGTTCTCACGCCGTTGGTCCTGTGACAATGTCCTCCTCTGCCTCCTCATCCTCCACCATGTCCTCAGCCTCCACTGCAGGGACAATGCACAGTGCCCCTCCAGCATACCATATGTGCAGGGCACGGCGGTGTCACGCTGTTCTACACTTCGTTTGCCTGGGTGAACTGAGTCACACAAGGGAGGAACTGCTCCGTGTCCTTCATCAAGAAATCGAATCCTGGCTTTCCCCATGACAACTCAAAATTGGAACCATGGTGACCGACAATGGGAAGAACATGGTGTCTGCGCTGGGTCAAGGAGGGCTAGGCAATGCGCCCTGCATGGCGCACGTGTTCAATCTGGTTGTCAAGCGGTTCGTGAAGTCTTGCACCCATCTGCAAGACATCCTAAAAATGGCAAGAAAACTTTGCATGCACTTCAGCCACTCGTACATCGCCAAGCACACCCTCCTTCAGCTGCAGCGGCAGAACGACATCCTCCAACATAGGCTGATATGCAACGTTTCCACCTGTTGCAATTCCACGCTCCATAGGTTGGACTGACTATACGAACAGAGAAAGGCCATAAAAACGATTTCTTGATCTAAACTTCGATGTCAGCCAGTGGCAGCTCATGCGTGACACCTGCTGTTTGCTCAGGCCCTTTGAGGAGGCCACGTTATTTGTCAGTCGCCAGGACTACGGGATGAACAACGTCATTCCACTGCTGGAAAATCTGATTCTGGTAAATCTGTCTGGTCAGAAGAATGGAGACGTGGCGCCTAGATCTCACGGCCACATGAGTCCCGTTGGGGCTGAACTGGAGGAGGACATTGGAGCACAGGCAATATGTAGCGAAATGGGTGGTTTTTCTACACAGGTGACAGGAGAGGAGGAGCAGGAGCAGCCAGAGGAGCTACAGGGTGATGAGGAAGACGAGGCAGAGGACCTAGACACACCGTGGCAGTATGCAGTGGAGATGGAGGCAGGGAGTCCCTCCGAGTCACTTGCACAAATGACCAGATGCATGCTCACTTGCTTGCGTAGTGACAGCCGAATTGTCACCATTCGGCAGAGGGATGACTTCTGGCCCTCCACCTTGTTGGATCCTCGCTACCAGTCCAAAATGGGAGCCTTTTTTACACCCACTGAGAGGGAGGACAAACTGAACTACTATAGAGACATGCTATGTAATCAGTTGGCCGCTGCCTATCTGGCCATCGTCCATCCTCTCGCAGTTCTGACTGGGAGGGCCCTCTGCGCTCTCATTCCACTGCCATGGCTGCTGTGGCGGGATGGGGGTGTAGGAGCAGTACCAGCTCCATCAGCAGCAGCCTGAGTCTAGAGTCGATGATGAGCAGCTTTCTTCACCCGCCTAGTGAAGAAACTACTCCCCAGCAGCTAGACCTGGACCAGAACCTGAACCAGCAGGTGGTGGCATACTTGGAAAGCACCCTGCTACCCCACATTGAAGATCCGCTGGACTACTGGGCAGCCAAACTGGATTTGTGGCCGCAACTGGCAGAGTTTGCCCTGGAAAAGCTGTCCTGCCCAGCCAGTAGTGCGGCATCAGAGCGGGTGTTTAGTGCGGCGAGGGCCATAGTTACCCCAAGGAGAACTCGCCTGTCCACTAAAAATGTGGAGAGACTAACCTTTCTCAAGATGAATCAGGCGTGGATTTCCACCCACCAATGCCTGATGCATCAGATTAGATCATCCATGCCGCCTCACCCAAACCTTGACAAAAGAGACCGGTTTCTTCTGGCTACCTGCCTCAGCTACTATTCTGATGCTGCCACACATCTGATGCCAAGTGCTCCTTCTTACACCCACCATCGTCAGCGGGTACTGGTATTGCCACCCATCTCCCCACTCTGTCACGGGTCACTCTGTGGCCTCCTCATGCTGCTGCTGCCACCTCCACACTATTTCACCTTGCCAGTCTGTGGCCTCCTTATGCTGCTGCCACCTTCACACTATGTCACCTTGCCACTCTGTGGCCTCCTCATGCTGCTGCTGCCACCTCCACACTATGTCACCTTGCTACTCTGTGGTCTCCTCATGCTGCTGCTATATCAACACTATGTCACTGGGTCACTCTGTGGTGTCATGCTGCTGCTGCTGCCACCTCCACACTATGTCACCTTGCCACTCTGTGGTCTCCTCATGCTGCTGCCAACTCACAACTCTGTCTCTGGGCCACTCTGTGGTCTCCTCATGCAGCTGCCACCTCCACACTCTGTCATTGTGCTACTCTGTGGCCTCCTCCACACTATGTCACCTTGCCAGTCTGTGGCCTCCTCATGCTGCTGCCACCTGCACACTATGTCATCTTGCCACTCTGTGGCATCCTCATGTTGCTGCTAAATCAATACTATGTCACTGGGCCACTCTGTGGCTTCCTCATGCTGCTGCTGCTGCCACCTCCACACTATGTCACCTTGTCAGTCTGTGCCTCCTCATGCTGCTGCTAACTCAACACTATGTCACTGGGCCACTCTGTGGCTTCCTCATGCTGCTGCCACCTCAACACTATGTAAATGGGCCACTCTGTGGTCTCCTCATGCTGCTGCTACCTCAACACTATGTCATTGGGCCATTCTGTGGACTTCTCAAGCTATTTTCCCACCCTCACCGCTCCATGACTGGACCACTATTTTGCCTTTTGGCCTGGTTGACATCATCATTTATTTGACCCTTCTTCTGATCTGTCAGAAGGAAGGAAAAATGAGACACACAACAGATCCTGTCTGTGTAGCAGCTGTAAGGCCTGTGTGGTCCCATCAGATTTGGCTTATGATTTGGTAGCCAAAAGCAGGAGTGGGTACAAAACACAGAAGACATGCAAATATTCCATTCACGTGTCATCTCTGTTTTGGATCCACTCCTGTTTTTTTGGGCTTTAGCAATACTGATGGATTACTGACCAAATGCTGACCGAGTGAAGGCGGATGCTCCACAGACAGGATCCGTTTTTTGGGGGTTATAGTTCTGACGGATTAGAGGAAAGGCAAAATAATCAGTGACATCAACACGAACTTACTGCTGACCCCCTCTCCACTCTGTCGGGGTCTGTACTTGTATACACGTTTAATAGAACAGGTTCTGTAGATATCTATGTGGAATCAGCGGACGACGGTGTAAAAGGAGAGCGCTCTTTCACGCTACAGTAGGATCTTGGGCCTCTGCAGGGTTCTTTATACCTGGCGCTAACATCGACCTGTAAGGCTGAGTTCACACTTGAGTTATTTGGTCAGTTTTGGCCCCGTGACTGCCCAAATAAGTGAAGTGTGCAGTGATTCTAAGAGCGACGCCTGTCATCTGCATGTCATACTGACTCACAGTATTATTTCACTACCGCAGCAGACTCCCTATGCCTGTTACTGGAAGGCGCAGTGTTCTTCACCACTATACAGGCGCTCTGCAGCCAGGAAATAGCTCGATAGATCGGATCGAATTGAATCTTTTCGGAAAATTCTGCGAATCGGCTGAATCGAATTTTTTAGAAATTCGCTCATCTCTAGTTGTAACTCCTTCGCTACCCCATTGCCATTGCAGATCTCAGGTCTCCCTGTGTCAAAATCTGGTCTGAGATGAATAATGTGGCCTCTGCAGCCAGTGACTGGCTGCAGCGGCAACATGTCACATGACCAGAAGACATGATGCATGGGGTACACACTACCACTGCAACCAGTCATTGGCTGCAGCGGTCACATGACCTGCGTCAAACCGTGTGTTAACACGGGGAGACCTGAGATCTGCAGCGGTGCTGGGAGAGCAAAGGAGCCACAACCCAGCTGCGGGTATCAGGTAAGTATGATTTCTTCCACAGGTCAGGCCAATTTGGGGGGGGGGGCGGTCTGCCCAAAACGCCCCTTGGGGTGAACATCCCCTTTAACTTATTACTACCAATAATTTAAGGGAGTTTGTCCATAGTTTTGACCTTGCTAAACTCGTCCAGGTAAAAGCTGGGGAGAGGAGTACAAACATAACTACTGTGCAACTTTTATTACCAAGAGTAACGTGAATATGAAGTTTTATTCTGCCAGGTTCCACTCCTGCAAGGGTCCAGGGGGCGGAGCTTCATTGTTGAATGCTCTGTGCAGTGAGCTCCTCCACAGACCCCCCCCCCCTCTCTGCTCAGAGGGGCAGCTGTAAAAGTCTCCTGATTGGTTGATACAGCTGTCACTCAGAGCAGAGGGGCGGGGCTGTGAAGCAGCTCAATGCAGGGAGCACCTCACGGTGAAGCTCCGCCTTCCTGGGCACTTGCAGGAGCAAAACCTGGCACAATAAAACTTCATATTCCCACTACTCCTGATAGCTCCACAAATGGTTGGTTTGTCTTGCTCTCCCCAACCACTGCCTAGAGCTGTCTGCAGTGTCACAGTCAAAACTGCTGACGGACTCCCTTTAAAATCTTGCATTTTGTCCGATTTTTTTTGGTTTGGTCAGAGAACACAGAGATATATTCTCAAGGATTATAAGGCTATAAATAGTCTTCTCCTACGGGGCAAGTACCCAGTAAAGGTGAACTGACAGGAGGATGTCCATCAGGACACGGTATCTAAGCCCCAACAGTTGGCTACGCTGGTTATCTCTATAGTAATAGCCTCTCTCCCGTACTCCGATGTGTCTATCCTACGTCTGTGCTCCTCCTCGGTGAGGCTCAGACGGGCACGTCACTGTGTATCAGGGAGACGCTCGGCTCCCACCGCTGTTTGTCCGTAGATGCAGAGATACAGTATGCTCCAGGGGGATCCCCTGAAAGGTGGAGGGTGACGGCTTGAATCATTCAGCTGCTCCGCAATCCCTGAGAAAACAGCAGCTCTCCCGGGGGCAGCAGATCCTGTCTGAAATGCTTTGTGTACAGAACGCAGCGGGGAGAAACGAACACAGGTGCAGCCCCCGCAAGGGTCAGACCTGCAATATGCAGCACTCAGGTCGAGATTGTTTTCTTCTTGATTTGCAGTTTCATCCGGTGTCATCCATTTCAACGACAGAAAGTATCAAGTCCATACAGAGCTCCACACCCCATGCATTGCCACTAGGGGGAGCTCAAAGACTTACTGCATGCAGTGAGCTCCCCCTAGAGGCGGTGGCAGGCAGCCAAAAATTCAAGTGTTCTTACGGCTGAGGGTTTGCTACAATTGTATCTTCTGTGAACAGTTTGAGCTGCAGGCTAATATATTTTCACTACACTGATACATCGCAGCAAGCGAATCCTCACCTAGGAAAAATTTGCAGGTCTGTAGGGTTTTCAGTCACTCACAGCAAGCAGGTCCCTAGGTTCCCATCCTGAGAGCTAAAGCAAAAAGGGGGTTGGGTACCTATCATTTAACAAAAAAAAAGAAAATTAAATGGTAGGTATGAGATTAGTAGTTGCTCAGCTGAGTGCTGAGCCTCTTAAGCCCTGCTCGCCCGCTGAGTAAGTGGTGCACGGACTGTGTACCTTCTATGCAGCACTGAGCACTTCTGCACCTTAGTTTTAGCAGTCATGGAGGTCCCATATCCGGACGTCACTGATCAAAACTTCTGGTGTCATTATGACATGTAAGACTTTTTTACAATGATAGGTACCCTTTAACCGACACCCGGGACCCCTGCTAATCAGCTGTTTGAGAAGGTGGCAGCACTCACAGCAGCACCGCAGCCTTCTTTCAGTTTAGTCTAGGCAAGTGTCATCACGTTCATCAGTCTCATGGCCCAAGCGCAGCTCAGCCCCATAGAAGTCAATGGAGCTGAGCTGCAACACCAAGCACGGCCACTATACAATGTACGGCGCTGTGCTTGGTGAGCAGAGAGAAGGCTGTGGCGCTGCCGGGAGCCTTCTCAACCAGCTGATCGGCGGGGGTCCCCAGATGTCGTACCCCCCACCGATCAGATATAAAAGTCTTATTAAACCCCTTTAAGACAACATATCCCCTATCACAGAACAGGGAATTAGTGTCTGATTGGCAGAGGTCCTGGCTGATTATGAGCTGCCAGTCTGAATGGAGTGGTGGACATGCATGCTATAGGACTACCAGAGATAATCGAGTACCTGTATGGCAGCCCCATATAGCTGAATGGAACATGTGATGGGCTCAGTGCGAATTTTCGGCAATGGAAACTCCGCCAGCATTTCGCAGCTGCAAAGTCCGCAGCAAATGGTACACACTTTATTAGTGAAAAACGCTGGGTGAATCCGGCAGATTTCTGCGTGGAAAGCCTGAAATCTGCGGCAGAAATCTGCAACATAGATTGACATTACAATCCACAGTGCGGGTCAGTTTTCTCTGCGGATCTGGTTGCGGAGATTGAATTCCGCAGTTTGTGCATAAACTGTGTTGTTGCCGGTATAAATGCTGTGTATTTTCTGCATGCAATTCCACTATACACTTGTGGCTGTGTCCTTAAAGGGGTTGTCCAGATCCTGATACCGATAGCCTATCCTCAGCCCCCACCGATCAGCGCTAGATCTGCACAGCTCTATCCATTGTGTAGCGGACGGAACTGGTTACCACTCACTTCAAAGGGAGCAGCGCTGCAGTAACCATCCCGAGGACAGGTCATCAGTATGAAAATCCTGGACAACCCCTTTAATGATGGCGCTGCGGCTTATCGTTCAACTTCTCTAGAAAAAGTATAAGAAGAATAGGCAAAAACTGATGGAAGACGATGACTCGCAGACATATACAGGACGTCCCGTATAATAGAGCCATCTGACGGTATCTAGTGGTCATCATGTCGGAGTCCGGCTTTGACCAGTGAAGCACATGAATTTAAAAGCCTCATTTCTAGCGATAACCTCATTAGAGTCTGTGTATGCTGCCGACTATGTGCACGGTAATGACAGTCTGCTTGAGGTACGGCAAGCTGAGATTCCCTCCCTGATCTAGATGCTACGCGACTCTGCGATAAAATCCATCTGACTGCCCTTCCGCACACCGCGACCTGACACACCGAGCCCAGCGGCAAGGGAATCCGTACTGGAGCAGAGCAATAATTAATCCATGGAGTCAGTGGTAGGAAGCGTGTACTCTGCAAGATGGCACAGCTTCTATATCATACGATCTAGAATTACATACACATCTGTGCAATACAAAGCGCACCTATCTTATATCTACAGTACACAGCGACACGATAAATTGTTGGGTGCCGGCAGCCACCACTAGGGGGAGCACTCTGAAGTCAGATTTTATATTACAATCAATGGGAGCGGTAATAATCTGCTTCTGGGAAATCTGACTGACAACCAATAGGACTATCATTATTGCTCTCAAAATAGTTGTCATCCAGGTTTTCTTGACCCTGGATTGATAATGTGTGATTAAGTGTTGCGTCATCTGCCTCAGTTTTGCTGCATAACCAGCTAATTTTTTATTCTCGCAGCCTCAGAACCAACATGAAAAAGTAAAATCACCAATTATGATCCATGTTACATATTTATCTGATAAAATTAACGGCAAAGGTTAAAGATTTTAATTTTACACAGAAAATGTAATCAAAGGTCAAAGTGAAAGAAATCAAAATCTGGACTGTGCCAATGGAGAACAGGTAAGAAGTAGTGTCAGATAGTAAACAGGTACATATGATAAGGGCATGTGTCTATACCAGAGTTCTGCTCATGTGTGAGAATGGGCTATAGATGTCGTAATTTTATTCCGGCCGCCTCTCGGCATGTTTGCCGTGCTGCAGCCGGAACTCCGGCCAGCCCCCAATATAGTCAATGGGGCCGGAGCGGTAGTCTGCACGCATGCACTAGCAGCAGCACGGATCCGACAGGCTGTTCACCTGCCGTAACAGCCTGCCGGAGTTCCTTGCCGCTAGTATGAAACTAGCCTTAGCTGTGGAGCTCCTACAAATATTTACAATTAAAGGGGTTCTCCCACCATTAAATATCATTTACCATTTCCATGCAGCCAGAGTTCTGACATTTATTTACAAAGTATGGTGCCTGGTGTTCGGTTACTTACATAGTATGGCGCCACCTGGTGTTCACTTACATAGTATGGTTCCACCTGGTGTTCAGTTACTTACATAGTATGGCTCCACCTGGTGTTCAGTTACATACACAGTATGGCTCCACCTGGTGTTCAGTTACTTACATAGTATAACTCCCCCTGGTGTTCAGTTACTTACATAGTATGGCGCCACCTGGTGTTCAGTTACTTACATAGTATGGCTCCACCTGGTGTTCAGTTACTTACATAGTATAACTCCCCCTGGTGTTCAGTTACTTACATAGTATGGCTCCACCTGGTGTTCAGTTACTTACATAGTATGGCTCCACCTGGTGTTCAGTTACTTACATAGTATAACTCCCCCTGGTGTTCAGTTACTTACATAGTATGGCTCCACCTGGTGTTCAGTTACTTACATAGTATGGCACCACCTGGTGTTCGGTTACTTACATAGTATGGCACCACCTGGTGTTCGGTTACTTACATAGTATGACTCCCCCCGGTGTTCAGTTACTTACATAGTATGGTTCCACCTGGTGTTCAGTTACTTACATAGTATGGCTCCACCTGGTGTTCGGTTACTTACATAGTATGGCTCCACCTGGTGTTCAGTTACTTACATAGTATGACTCCCCCCGATGTTCAGTTACTTACATAGTATGACTCCCCCCGATGTTCAGTTACTTACATAGTATGGCTCCACCTGGTGTTCAGTTACTTACATAGTATGGCTCCACCTGGTGTTCGGTTACTTACATAGTATGGCTCCACCTGGTGTTCAGTTACTTACATAGTATGGCTCCACCTGGTGTTCAGTTTCTTACATAGTATGGCTCCACCTGGTGTTCAGTTTCTTACATAGTATTGCTCCACCTGGTGTTCGGTTACTTACATAGTATAGCTCCACCTGGTGTTCGGTTACTTACATAGTATGGCTCCACCTGGTGTTCAGTTACTTACATAGTATGACTCCCCCTGGTGTTCAGTTACTTACATAGTATGACTCCCCCTGGTGTTCAGTTACTTACATAGTATGGCTCCACCTGGTGTTCAGTTACTTACATAGTATGGCTCCACCTGGTGTTCGGTTACTTACATAGTATGGCTCCACCTGGTGTTCAGTTACTTACATAGTATGGCTCCACCTGGTGTTCAGTTTCTTACATAGTATGGCTCCACCTGGTGTTCAGTTTCTTACATAGTATTGCTCCACCTGGTGTTCGGTTACTTACATAGTATGGCTCCACCTGGTGTTCGGTTACTTACATAGTATGGCTCCACCTGGTGTTCAGTTACTTACATAGTATGACTCCCCCTGGTGTTCAGTTACTTACATAGTATGACTCCCCCTGGTGTTCAGTTACTTACATAGTATGGCTCCACCTGGTGTTCAGATACTGACATAGTATGGCTCCACCTGGTGTTCAGTTTCTTACATAGTATGGCTCCTCCTGGTGTTCAGTTACTTACATAGTATGGCTCCACCTGGTGGTCATTTACTTACATAGTATGGCTCCACCTAGTGTTCAGTTACTTATATAGTATGGCTCCTCCTGGTGTTCAGTTACTTACATAGTATGGCGCCACCTGGTGTTCATTTACTTACACAGTATGATGCCACCTGGTGTTCACAGTATAGAAATGTGCACGTCCATCTAATAAGCAGCAATAAACACATGCTCAGTTTCACATCCAGGTCTCTGCATGGTGATCCCCTGGTTACTGTGGGGCAGCCAATAGAAATAGGTTGTTTCCCTGCTTGTCAGGAAGGAGCAGATCCCCTGTAGTAGCACAGCAGTTTAGCTGAGGAGACTCCATGTCCAAGGGAAGAAGAAGAGATTATATTATCTGCTGCCAGAAGGGGAAGGAGACTGATTGAACCCAGAACCCATCCCAAGCAGCACAGGTTAGCAGTAAGGGAGACTGGCAGGCAGCAAATAAAGAAGAAGATAATCTTCATGCTAGCAACACTGCAAATTGCTTTAAAACAGCAATTAACTGCCTCCAGGACTACGATGACGATTCACGGAAGAACTACAGAGGGTTTTAGCTCTGAAGGACCCAGCACAATCACACATTACATGTGCAGTCCATTAACTTCAGTAAGCACCATGTAATACTTCATATCTCCTGTGGTGGCGCTGCAGGGGAACTGAACACTTGCCAAGGGTTCCAAGCAGTCATTGGCTTATTGTCAGGACACCTTTCTAACAAAAAGCAATCGTCCAAAGCACCCCTTTAATGCTCTTTAACTGCCCATGGTATGTGAGCTTATAACATAAAAAAGTCAGATTGTCAGCTCTTGTGTCCCAGTCTCCAGCCCATAGAATACAGCGGGGAAAACCAATTCCCAATCATCCTTTTCAATTGGTCAAAAAGCGAATCTGAAATCTGACAAATCAAATTATCCATTTAGCAAAATGTTATATTGTCTCAACCCCCCCCTCGGCCCCCCATCTGTATTGCAGACTTCCAGCCTTTGCAGCAATGAAATGGTTAATTATACAAAAATTATACAAAACATAAGAGAAGACAAGCGGCGTCTGCTGTAATAAGTGTTACCGATATTGTTTTATTGATTGACAAATGTAACTGGAATTGCAATTGGCTACAATAAAAGCGGAGAATTTGCTGCTGGCCGGGGGAGGGGGGGGGGGGGGGGTGCAGCTATCGATCCTCTGAAGCTGCAGGAGCCGTTATTGCCAGGCTTTTACTTCTTGCAGCTCACACTGAGAGTCAGGTCTTTGTTAAAGATGCGAGGGGAGAGAGCAGCATCTACCGCCGCCGAAGGACCAACCCAGGAGGTGCTGTAAATTATTCACCATGACGAAAACTTTAAACGCTTTATGTCCGTGAGGGGGCCCGACTTATGTCTCCCACCTGTGGACACCTGACCTCCAGATCTCTGTCTGGTCTCCTGCTGCTGACTCAGGATAAGAGGTCTCCAAGTTTGACTAATTGCTCTGCGTTCTGCATTCCCCAGGCTGAATGACGGCCCCTGAGGGGTATACATGTACCTATGTTATACCGGGCGAGTCCTACTTCAGGAACCACCCAGGGCGCACGCTGCACACTTAGGGGACTTCAACTTCACCCCAATTGAGTGAATGGTTCAATATCCTGTACTATCGCTAGCGTGCACTATGCAGGTAGATGGACAGAGGAAAACATTGAAGAGGCTGCAGCGCTGGCACCGGCCTCATGGACCCTTCAGACAGCTGATCGGCAGGGGTGGCGAAGAGTTGGACCTCCACTCATCTGATATTGATGACTTAGGGCTCGTGCACACGAACGTATTTTCTTTCCGGACCGTATACGGAACCATTCATTTCAATGGGTCCGCAAAAAAAACGGAAGGTACTCCGTGTGCATTTCATTTCCGTATACGTCAGTATTTTCGTTCCGCAAAAAAATAGAACATGTCCTATTATTGTCCACATTGCTGACAAGGATAGTACTGTTCTATTAAGGGCCAGCTGTTCCGCTCCGCAAAATACGGAATGCGCACGGACGTCATCTGTATTTTTTGCGGATCCGTTTTTTGCAGACCGCAAAATACATACGGTCGTGTGTATCAGGCCTTATCCTGAGGACAGACCATCAATATGCCGACCCTGGAACACCTCATTACTAGGTATTACAGATAATTGGAATGTACATATCTTCTGGCTCAATAAATATCACCTATATGTTTCCATAGTAACAGACTACAAACAAAACCTGTGTAGTCTGATCTGATCCTGCAGACATACCTTCCATCTGTCTTCTGCTCATGTATGTATTTTTTTCACAGATTGCACACTGACCAGCAGTGACGGCCAGTTCGCATTGTTCGCCCGCGAACATATGCGGGCTGCCATCTTTTTTCACAAGTCCGGCGAGGCACAGGTAAGTCCTTACCTGTGCCTGTGCCGCGAGCCGGTCTGAAAACAAATGCGGTTCCGAGAACAGCCCGATGAAGGCCCCCGGTGGCTGTTCTCGGAACTGCCTGCTCCTGCTGACCGCACTTGTTTTAATACCGACTCGTGCACAGGCACAGGTAAGGGCTTACCTGTGCCTCGCCGGACTTGTGAAAAAAGATGGCAGCCCGCATATGTTCGCCATCACTACTGACAAGACATTTCTATAGGGTCAGGGGCACATTATTATTATTTTTTTTGCAGCTCCATCTGACTGATCCGCAGATCTTATTATTGACTGAATTTGCAGATGTAGTTTTTGTCCGGCCACCTCTTGGCGTCTGCGTGCTGCGGCCGGACCTCCGGCCCGCCCCCATTATAGTGAATGGGGCCGGGGCGGACTTTTGGCTGCGCGGTGTGCAAGCGTTAGCATGGATCCGGCAGGCTGTTCCCTCACCGGAGTGAAAGTAGCCTAAAACTGGTATCGCTGTAAACGTACTGATCTGCAGAATAAAACCAAAAGTTTTTACCGTACCCTGAACTCCGTAATAATGAAACCCTGAAAGGCAAAGGCAGAATTTTGTTTTGTTTTTTTCCATCCCACCCCACAAATATATATATATTTTTATAGTTTATCAATACATTACATGGAAAAATACCACTTAAAAAAAAATCCTCTCCTCGCTGCAGGATGCAAGCTCAACGGAAAGTCTATGGGCCCTTCTCGATTCCGTCGTCTAGAGAGAGTGCGATATGCATGCGCTTCCCTCTCCTCCGAGGTCTTGGCGCTCAGGCTCCCACCGATCACAACTTTTGATATGTCTCTATAACACATCAAAAGTGTTACTAAAACCCCTCATTAACCCCTTAGAGGTTCAAATACCCCTTATTTGATTGTGAACCCATCATGCTTCAGGATGCTGAATGTATTTCATATACTCTTGATCCTGGGCGGAGATTTCTCCAGGGCTCGTTAGCGCCCCCTGCTGGCCAATGGATTTTATATAAGGCGTCAATATTTAAGATGGGGGGTGGGGGGAGTGATAGAAGCAATCTTCTACCTCCCCCCTACACAATGACATGTAGTAAAACAGATAAAATGTAGATGAGAACACCCCGGCCGGACCCCTTTAAAAGATTTTTTGTGAAACGAGCTGCAGAATAGAAAAAAAAAAAAGGAGGGATTGATGAATTCGCCCTCTCGCTGTCAGTATTCTTGTGCAAGGCGTCGCAGGCTATTCCTTCAGATTTAATGAGGGAACATTACTGGCAGCTGCACAAAGAAAGAAAGAAATACAATCTGCATATTTTGTGATAAGTGATGGAGAAACAGGGCTGATAACATATGCCGAGCATCCCCGATTGTGCAGATTATGTCGCCGTAATTAACAATGCATGAGCAGCGGATCAGCTAATTACTCCACTATTTACCAATGGAGGACTGCTGTTTACTTGTCTTCAGGCAGCAGGGGCGCGGGGCCCCAAATCCCAGACCCCGGGTGCACGAGGATTAACCCCTTAACACATCTGTGGGGTAGATGTGCGTCATTGTGATCGCAGAAGCCTAACTGTAGGCGATAGGAGATCACGCCGATCCCCGACATTTTTTTTAACAACTTAAATTCCAGAGTGACTGACATCCCCCTCACAATAGCCCGCTGAAACACAACTGTGGGGGTACAACGTGTGCACCCCGTGCCCGTGCTACAGACCTCAAGATCCGCAAGATTCAGTCAGCACTGCAAAAAAATAGCGCTCCGTAGATCTTTCAATCCGTATCTTGTGGATCCGCAATATGGGTATGGGCCGCACACGTGTTCGTGTGCATGATCCCCTAAACAACGGCTTCCACAGTTCACACAGAGTTTTCTGGCGCTGACCGTGAAGCGTTTTCCGCTCTGAATCTTCACAACAGCCTCCTATTGATTTCCGTAGGAATCGGTTGTGTTTTTTTTTTTGTTTCTCAGCGCGGTTCTCTCCACACTGGAATAAAGAAGCAACATGTCAGGCCCTGCCTCTCAGTGTGAGGGCTCGTTCACACGACTGTATGAATGAGTCCGCACCCGTCCCCCCATTTCAATGGGGCCGCAAAAGATGCGGACAGCGCACGGTGTTTCGTTCCGCTCCCCCGCAAAAAATATAGAGCATGTTCTATTCTTGTCCAGGGCCGTCCCCGTTCCATTCCGCAAATTGCGGAAAAGCACACGGGCGGTATCCGTGTTTTGTGGACCGCAAAACACGGCGCGGTCGTGCGAATGCGCCCTTATGCTGACCGGTATAATACAGTGCAAATGCAGATGTTCTGCAGCGTATTACACCAGTGATCATTGTGTCAAAAGTTCAAGAACTAGAAAAACAAAAAAACTATTAAAATTAAGAATATATCTAATAAAGGGTTTTACAATATTTAAAAAGAAAATGAAAAACACGAAAAATACACCCATTAAAATGCTTTGTTATCTAAAAATAAAAACACGTAAAAAAAATAAAATAAAACAGGACACGGAGTTAGTGTCGTCAAGTCCACACTCTGATCACATTATGTATCTTGCCCGGTAAACACTGTAAAAAAAAAAAAAAAAAAAAAAAACTGTTCCAGAATAACTGCTTTTATTCATCCCCCTCACAAAATACAGAATAAAAAGAGATCAAAATCATCTGTCAATGGAAAAATAGAAAAAAAATAATTCTGGCTCCCACAATATGGTGATTTTTTATTTTTTTACAAAAGCAGTAGAACCTAAAAAAAAAAACTAACATGTACGGTATGTGTCACTGCTGTCACAGGGTTTGCCGTGCAGAGTTATGACATATCCAAAGGTTAGTGACTCTGAAAGGCCCAACCAGGCCTGGTCATCAAGGGGTTAAATAATTTAGAGGGTTCTCTGCTTTGCATGATCCCTGCTTGGAAATTCCCCTTGATCACAAAGAGTCACCCCGCTGGTGCTCCCGGCTGTAATCTGTGGGGAAGCGCCACAGTAAGGCCTCATGCACAACGTCCGTGCGGCGGCCAGGACGGATCGAGACCCCTTCAACTTAAATGGGTCCGTGATAAGTCTGCACCGCAAAAAATAAATAAAGCGTGTGCGGAGGGTTCCGTGCCTCCGTCCCGCACCGCAGCTCCATTCAAGTGAATGGGTTTGCATCCATGATGCAGGTGGCACACAGCCGATGCCCGCATATTGTGGACCCGGGCGACAGCCGTGTGCATGAGCCCTAAGTGTTCAATTTCCCTGTAGCGCTACCGCTGGAGAAATGAAGTATTACAGAGTGTCCATTCATATCTATAGGTGACTTGTGTAATGCAGGACAGGAAGTGTCCTCCAGAGACAGAGCTGCCCTGTCTATCCATCATCTATTTATCCCCAGGACTCTGACTGTGACGAGGGGACATCCTCTGCGTCTGGAGGAAAGAAGGTTTGTACACAAACATAGAAGAGGACTCTTTACGGTAAGAGCAGTGAGACTATGGAGCTCTCTGCCTGAGGAGGTGGTGATGGTGAGTACAATAAATGAGTTCAAGAGGGGCCTGGATGTATTTCTGGAGCGTAATAATATTACAGGCTATAGCTACTAGAGAGGGGTCGTTGATCCAGGGAGATATTCTGATGCCTGATTGGAGTCGGGAAGGAATTTTTTTCACCTAAAGTGGGGAAAATTGGCTTCTACCTCACAGGGGTTTTTGCCTTCCTCTAGATCAGGCATGCTCAACCGGCGGCCCTCCAGCTGTTGCAAAACTACAACTCCCAGCATGCCCGAACAGCCTACAGCTATCAGCCTACAGCAGGGCATGGTGGGAGTTGTAGTTTTACAACAGCTGGAGGGCCGCAGGTTGAGCATGCCTGCTCTAGATCAACTTGCAGGAACCGGCCAAACTGGATGGACAGAGGGCTTTTTTCACCCTTATAAACTATGTTACTAAACAGCGGAATATAATCTACAGCAAGTGGCGAGAAGAGGCCGATCTGTGATGTCAGCAAGGCCAGTATGAAGAATGTAAAAGAATGGAGGTCGCCCCTTGAGCACAAGGCCAGGTCTCCGATCCTCCTTGTCCCTTGGTGGCGCGGCCGCTCTGCCACGTGCAATGTCTGCTGTCACTTCTTACTTTTGCCACAAACAGCAGGTGGTTGTTTTAGAACTAATTAACAGAGCACATTTTCTGGATCCCCCATAGCTAGAGCCGGGATAATTGCAATGTGACTTGGTGACCCCCGACTGCTGTGCCCCCGACCAGTGTCGCACACGGCTTACGGATGAGAGCTACGGTTTAGTATATCGGAATCATCTTTTGATGAAAATTTATATTGCTTTGGTGTTTGTCTCAAAATTCTACGTGTCACATGTAAGCAGCGCTGCTCATCCTGAGCTTCCTGCTTCGTGAGCGCAACGCCAGGTTGAAGGCTCTGGTCTGTCTCGCAAGGATTCAATCCACCAGGTCTGTGCAGAGTGTGAGGGGTTGGACGAGGTCTGCCAGGCAGAGCTACGAGAGGGAAGGGGGAGTCTCATGCAGAAATATCAGACTCATATGAGCCAATATGGCCGACAGGAAGTTACTGCCAAACACCTACTTCCTGTCTCAGTCTGGAACACGACTGCACATAAGGAGCAGATGCAAGTCCTCATCTTCTGCTAGTCATATGGGCCACCCCCATACACATGCACTCTGGGTTCAGCCGAGCATGCACATGCAGTATGCCGCTGCCAAATACCCCAAGAGACTGCTGAAATCTGATTGCCCGATCCCCTATATATTAGACAGCTGGTGGTTCGGTTGACATTGTCCTAATGTCCATGGCCACCCTAACCCCTAGGACAAGTTCCAGTCTGACTTTCAGGGATGTTCAGCTCCTTCTCCTTCTTCTGAGCTGCGTCACCTTGTGGGTTCAGTTCAGTATCAGGACACGGGGAAGTCTTTATCTGATGCACAAGGTACAAAGCCATTAATTTTATCTCTTCTCTCCTTTACTGGGACAGGAACGCCGGAAAACAGATTGAAATGGAGCTCCAGATAGCATCGAACGTCGGCTCATCGCTGGCCATGTGGTGGAGGAGCCGGGCGCCATGTCCTCTCTGCGGGTGAGAAGACGTTGCCAGGCTGACATTGGGGGTATGAGATATAGGTTCTGTATAGGGACCATTGTGGGGTACTCGCAAGGTTTTAAATGAGGATAAAAACAGCATTTGTAATATTGCCTCCCTCATGCACACGACTGTATGTCTTTTTTAGTATTTTGCGGTCCGCAAAAAATACGGATGATGTTTTTTGCGGAATGGATACATTTGGCCCCTGATAGAACAGTCCTATCCTTGTCAGTTATGCGGACAATAATAGGACATGTTCTATGTTTGAACGGAACGGAAATGGAAGGCATATGGAATACCTTCCGGGTTTTTTTTTGCGGATCCATTGAAATGAATGGTTCCGTATATGGTCTGTATACAGAACGCAAAAAATGGAACGGAAAAAAAAACGTTCGTGTGCAAGAGGCCTTAGATTTCATTCACAGGATGAAGGGTAAACTTCTAATCCCATAGAGGGACAGGCGGCATGTCTGTGACCCTCGTCCGCCCGCTCGTCCCTCTCCAGCCCAGTATATACAGCTCTCACTCACACCTGCTCTAGTTCAGACTAGCTCACCAAGATTATTGACTTTAAAAGAGGACCAAGAACCCTGCTTTAGATGCATTCTAGCCCGAAAAAGAGCCCTCGGAAGTTGCCGTATGCAGCCGCGCCGCAGGGTTACTGTCCCTTTAATTCCCCCCCGCTCAGCTCTCTATAGGTTACATATTGCTGTTTTATCAGCACATGTTAATAATTAAGAAGAAAGGAAGTCGGGCCTGACCACAGGGACCTTATAGGGGAAAATGAATGCGCTGAAATCTATGGCGGCATTATTAATTTATAGATCTGTGCAGGGAGAAACTTTTAGCCTAACAGAAGAACGGTCCCGTAATACACACGAGTCCCATCATACTGACCACCTCCTACTTTCCATGTCAGCAGCTCGTAGCTCACGAAGGAAGTCACGTGTGCTGAGCTGGCTCGGTGGGTATAAAAGGTGTGGTGAGCTGGCTCGGTGGGTATATAAGGTGTGGTGAGCTGGCTCGGTGGGTATAAAAGGTGTGGTGAGCTGGCTCGGTGGGTACTTAAGGTGTGGTGAGCTGGCTCGGTGGGTACATAAGGTGTGGTGGGATGGCTCGGTAGGTATATAAGGTGTGGTGAGCTGGCTCGGTAGGTATATAAGGTGTGGTGAGCTGGCTCGGTGGGTATATAAGGTGTGATGGGCTGGCTCGGTGGGTAGATAAGGTGTGGTGAGCTGGCTCGGTAGGTATATAAGGTGTGGTGAGCTGGCTCGGTGGGTATATAAGGTGTGATGGGCTGGCTCGGTGGGTAGATAAGGTGCGGTGAGCTGGCTCGGTGGGTATATAAGGTGTGGTGAGTTGGCTCGGTGGGTATAAGGTGTGGTGAGCTGGCTCGGTGGGTATATAAGGTGTGGTGGGCTGGCTCGGTAGGTATATAAGATGTGATGGGCTGGCTCGGTAGGTATATTAGGTGTGATGGGCTGGCTCGGTAGGTATATAAGGTGTGGAGAGCTGGCTCGGTAGGTATATAAGGTGTGGAGAGCTGGCTCGGTGGGTACATAAGGTGTGGTGAGCTGGATCGGTAGGTATATAAGGTGTGGTGAGTTGGCTCGTGGCTTCATTAACATTAGTACATAAAATCCGGGCCATATACGGATTGCAAATACGCTTGTGTGAAAGCAGCCAATCTCAAAAGGCTTTTCAGAAGTACTGGGCGGGGGGGAGGCTTATATTTATTGTTACAGTGCGTGGATATGATGTATTTTAGCCCGGAACTCCGCAGTCTTTTCATGCAATGCGAATATTGCAGTCAGTGACGGTTACAATCTGGATTTTTATACAATCCCCAAATGAAAGGCACATGAAGCGGCCTGTAGATGTGATCTACCGCAAGAGCGATAATGAGGAAAAAAATGCAGTTCTAGTTACCATTTGTGCAGGATTTCTGCTGAGAGTAGTAGTACCGCCTATTAAGTTGCACGGTGGATGCTTCTACTTGCATTATGCACATTGCTCAGGATTTTATGTTTTTTTTTATTACAAATACAGAATTTTAAAAAATATATTTGCATCTCATTTTACCCTTCTTCTATAAATGTGCATTCATTATAGAATCACGCCACTGGTGAGATGAATTTTATGTATAAATCTCCCCATAGCAAATGTCAGCATAAAGAGAAGTCGTCTCGCTGCCGGCCATGAACATGAGCACGATGTGCACTTAAGGCCCTTACTTTTTTAAACCAAGATCATGAGAAGTGACATTTGCAGTTTGTGGTTATTGTGAGATAATATATGCATTTCAGGCAATTACTGTTATGCTCCGTCAAAATAACTTCATAACACCATGCAGTGCATCATCCCACCTCTAGATGTCACTGCTGCAAATGCTCTCTGCAGCCAGAAAATACAGAATCTTGGAGTCCAATAATCACAGGACATGAAATAATTTATCCAACTGCTATAGTAAAATCATGACAATTAATTTTATTTTCAATAATAATGTTATACCCCACCATACTTTAACCACCTCAGCCCCCAGTGCTTAAACCCCCTTAATGACCAGGCCACTTTTTACACTTCTGACCTACACTACTTTCACCATTTATTGCTCGGTCATGCAACTTACCACCCAAATGAATTTTACCTCCTTTTCTTCTCACTAATAGAGCTTTCATTTGGTGGTATTTCATTGCTGCTGACATTTTTACTTTTTTTGTTATTAATCGAAATTTAACGATTTTTTTGCAAAAAAATGACATTTTTCACTTTCAGTTGTAAAATTTTGCAAAAAAAACGACATCCATATAGAAATTTTGCTCTAAATTTATAGTTCTACATGTCTTTGATAAAAAAAAAATGTTTGGGTAAAAAAAAAATGGTTTGGGTAAAAGTTATAGCGTTTACAAACTATGGTACAAAAATGTGAATTTCCGCTTTTTGAAGCAGCTCTGACTTTCTGAGCACCTGTCATGTTTCCTGAGGTTCTACAATGCCCAGACAGTACAAACACCCCACAAATGACCCCATTTCGGAAAGTACACACCCTAAGGTATTCGCTGATGGGCATAGTGAGTTCATAGAACTTTTTATTTTTTGTCACAAGTTAGCGGAAAATTATGATTTTTTTTTTTTTTTTTTTTTTTTCTTACAAAGTCTCATATTCCACTAACTTGTGACAAAAAATAAAAAGTTCTATGAACTCACTATGCCCATCAGCGAATACCTTGGGGTCTCTTCTTTCCAAAATGGGGTCACTTGTGGGGTAGTTATACTGCCCTGGCATTCTAGGGGCCCAAATGTGTGGTAAGGAGTTTGAAATCAAATTCTGTAAAAAATGACCTGTGAAATCCGAAAGGTGCTCTTTGGAATATGGGCCCCTTTGCCCACCTAGGCTGCAAAAAAGTGTCACACATCTGGTATCTCCGTACTCAGGAGAAGGTGGGGAATGTGTTTTGGGGTGTCATTTTATATATACCCATGCTGGGTGAGAGAAATATCTTGGCAAAAGACAACTTTTCCCATTTTTTTATACAAAGTTGTCATTTGACCAAGATATTTATCTCACCCAGCATGGGTATATGTAAAAAGACACCCCAAAACACATTCCTCAACTTCTCCTGAGTACGGGGATACCAGATGTGTGACACTTTTTTGCAGCCTAGGTGGGCAAAGGGGCCCATATTCCAAAGAGCACCTTTCGGATTTCACTCCTCATTTTTTCCTGAATTTGATTTCAAACTCCTTACCACACATTTGGGCCCCTAGAATACCAGGGCAGTATAACTACCCCACAAGTGACCCCATTTTGGAAAGAAGACACCCCAAGGTATTCCGTGAGGGGCATGGCGAGTTCCTAGAATTTTTTATTTTTTGTCACAAGTTAGTGGAAAATGATGATTTTTTTTTTAATTTTTTTTTTCATACAAAGTCTCATATTCCACAAACTTGTGACAAAAAATAAAAACTTCCATGAACTCACTATGCCCATCAGCGAATACCTTGGGGTCTCTTCTTTCCAAAATGGGGTCACTTGTGGGGTAGTTATACTGCCCTGGCATTCTAGGGGCCCAAATGTGTGGTAAGTAGGTAAATGACCTGTGAAATCCGAAAGGTGCTCTTTGGAATGTGGGCCCCTTTGCCCACCTAGGCTGCAAAAAAGTGTCACACATCTGGTATCTCTGTATTCAGGAGAAGTTGAGGAATGTGTTTTGGGGTGTCTTTTTACATATACCCATGCTGGGTGAGATAAATATCTTGGTCAAATGCCAACTTTGTATAAAAAAATGGGAAAAGTTGTCTTTTGCCAAGATATTTCTCTCACCCAGCATGGGTATATGTAAAATGACACCCCAAAACACATTCCCCAACTTCTCCTGATTACGGAGATACCAGATGTGTGACACTTTTTTGCAGCCTAGGTGGGCAAAGGGGCCCATATTCAAAAGAGCACCTTTCGGATTTCACTGGTCATTTTTTACAGAATTTGATTTCAAACTCCTTACCACACATTTGGGCCCCTAGAATGCCAGGGCAGTATAACTACCCCACAAGTGACCCCATTTTGGAAAGAAGAGACCCCAAGGTATTCGCTGATGGGCATAGTGAGTTTATGGAACTTTTTATTTTTTGTCACAAGTTAGTGGAATATGAGACTTTGTATGAAAAAAAAAAAAAAAAAAAAATAAGCATTTTCCACTAACTTGTGACAAAAAATAAAAAATTCTAGGAACTCGCCATGCCCCTCACGGAATACCTTGGGGTGTCTTCTTTCCAAAATGGGGTCACTTGTGGGGTAGTTATACTGCCCTGGCATTTTCCAGGGGCCCTAATGTGTGGTAAGTAGGTAAATGACCTGTGAAATCCTAAAGGTGCTCTTTGGAATGTGGGCCCCTTTGCCCACCTAGGCTGCAAAAAAGTGTCACACATGTGGTATCGCCGTATTCAGGAGAAGTTGGGGAATGTGTTTTGGGGTGTCATTTTACATATACCCATGCTGGGTGAGAGAAATATCTTGGCAAAAGACAACTTTTCCCTTTTTTTATACAAAGTTGGCATTTGACCAAGATATTTCTCTCACCCAGCATGGGTATATGTAAAATGACACCCCAAAACACATTCCCCAACTTCTCCTGAGTACGGCGATACCAGATGTGTGACACTTTTTTGCAGCCTAGATGCGCAAAGGTGCCCAAATTCCTTTTAGGAGGGCATTTTTAGACATTTGGATACCAGACTTCTTCTCACGCTTTGGGGCCCCTAGAATGCCAGGGCAGTATAAATACCCCACATGTGACCCCATTTTGGAAAGAAGACACCCCAAGGTATTCAATGAGGGGCATGGCGAGTTCATAGAAATTTTTTTTTTTTGGCACAAGTTAGCGGAAATTGATATTTTTAATTTTTTTCTCACAAAGTCTCCCGTTCCGCTAACTTGGGACAAAAATTTCAATCTTTCATGGACTCAATATGCCCCTCACGGAATACCTGGGGGTGTCTTCTTTCCGAAATGGGGTCACATGTGGGGTATTTATACTGCCCTGGCATTCTAGGGGCCCTAAAGCGTGAGAAGAAGTCTGGAATATAAATGTCTAAAAAATTTTACGCATTTGGATTCCGTGAGGGGTATGGTGAGTTCATGTGAGATTTTATTTTTTGACACAAGTTAGTGGAATATGAGACTTTGTAAGAAAAAAAAAAAAAAATTCTGCTAACTTGGGCCAAAAAAATATCTGAATGGAGCCTTACAGAGGGGGGGGGGATCAATGACAGGGGGGTGATCAATGACAGGGGGGTGATCAATGACAGGGGGGTTGATCAATGACAGGGGGGTTGATCAATGACAGGGGGGGTGATCAGGGAGTCTATATGGGGTGATCACCACAGTCATTGATCACGCCCCTGTAAGGCTTCATTCAGACGTCCGGATGCGTTTTGCGGATCCGATCCATCTATCAGTGGATCCGTAAAAATCATGCGGACGTCTGAATGGAGCTTTACAGGGGGGTAATCAATGACAGGGGGTTGATCAATGACAGGGGGGTGATCAGGGAGTCTATATGGGGTGATCACCACAGTCATTGATCACGCCCCTGTAAGGCTTCATTCAGACGTCCGGATGCGTTTTGCGGATCCGATCCATCTATCAGTGCATCCGTAAAAATCATGCGGACATCTGAATGGAGCTTTACAGGGGGGTAATCAATGACAGGGGGGTGATCAGGGAGTCTATATGGGGTGATCACCACAGTCATTGATCACTCCCCTGTAAGGCTTCATTCAGACGTCCGGATGCGTTTTGCGGATCCGATCCATCTATCAGTGCATCCGTAAAAATCATGCGGACATCTGAATGGAGCTTTACAGGGGGGTAATCAATGACAGGGGGGTGATCAGGGAGTCTATATGGGGTGATCACCACAGTCATTGATCATGCCCCTGTAAGGCTTCATTCAGACGTCCGGATGCGTTTTGCGGATCGGATCCATCTATCAGTGGATCCGTAAAAATCATGTGGACATCTGAATGGAGCTTTACAGGGGGGTGATCAGGGAGTCTATATGGGGTGATCACCACAGTCATTGATCATGCCCCTGTAAGGCTTCATTCAGACGTCCGGATGCGTTTTGCGGATCGGATCCATCTATCAGTGCATCCGTAAAAATCATGCGGACATCTGAATGGAGCTTTACAGGGGGGTGATCAATGACAGGGGGGTGATCAGGGAGTCTATATGGGGTGATCACCACAGTCATTGATCATGCCCCTGTAAGGCTTCATTCAGACGTCCGGATGCGTTTTGCGGATCCGATCCATCTATCAGTGGATCCGTAAAAATCATGCGGACGTCTGAATGGAGCTTTACAGGGGGGTAATCAATGACAGGGGGTTGATCAATGACAGGGGGGTGATCAGGGAGTCTATATGGGGTGATCACCACAGTCATTGATCACGCCCCTGTAAGGCTTCATTCAGACGTCCGGATGCGTTTTGCGGATCCGATCCATCTATCAGTGCATCCGTAAAAATCATGCGGACATCTGAATGGAGCTTTACAGGGGGGTAATCAATGACAGGGGGGTGATCAGGGAGTCTATATGGGGTGATCACCACAGTCATTGATCACTCCCCTGTAAGGCTTCATTCAGACGTCCGGATGCGTTTTGCGGATCCGATCCATCTATCAGTGCATCCGTAAAAATCATGCGGACATCTGAATGGAGCTTTACAGGGGGGTAATCAATGACAGGGGGGTGATCAGGGAGTCTATATGGGGTGATCACCACAGTCATTGATCATGCCCCTGTAAGGCTTCATTCAGACGTCCGGATGCGTTTTGCGGATCGGATCCATCTATCAGTGGATCCGTAAAAATCATGTGGACATCTGAATGGAGCTTTACAGGGGGGTGATCAGGGAGTCTATATGGGGTGATCACCACAGTCATTGATCATGCCCCTGTAAGGCTTCATTCAGACGTCCGGATGCGTTTTGCGGATCGGATCCATCTATCAGTGCATCCGTAAAAATCATGCGGACATCTGAATGGAGCTTTACAGGGGGGTGATCAATGACAGGGGGGTGATCAGGGAGTCTATATGGGGTGATCACCACAGTCATTGATCATGCCCCTGTAAGGCTTCATTCAGACGTCCGGATGCGTTTTGCGGATCCGATCCATCTATCAGTGGATCCGTAAAAATCATGCGGACATCTGAATGGAGCTTTACAGGGGGGTAATCAATGACAGGGGGGTGATCAATGACAGGGGGGTGATCAGGGAGTCTATATGGGGTGATCAGGGGTGATCAGGGGCTAATAAGGGGTTAATAAGTGACGGGGGGGGGGGTGTAGTGTAGTGTAGTGGTGCTTGGTGGGACTTTACTGAGCTACCTGTGTCCTCTGGTGGTCGATCCAAACAAATGGGACCACCAGAGGACCAGGTAGCAGGTATATTAGACGCTGTTATCAAAACAGCGTCTAATATACCTGTTAGGGGTTAAAAAAAACACATCTCCAGCCTGCCAGCGAACGATCGCCGCTGGCAGGCTGGAGATCAACTCTCTTACCTTCCGTTCCTGTGAGCGCGCGCGCCTGTGTGCGCGCGTTCACAGGAAATCTCGCCCATCGCGAGATGACGCATATATGCGTGACTCTGCGCAGGGCTGCCACCTCCGGAACGCGATCCTGCGTTAGGCGGTCCGGAGGTGGTTAAATCATCATATATTAATTCTGTGCTCAGTGCCACCTAGTACTGATATACTAACCTCTGACATATACAAAGCAGAAATGCACAGTAGGATCTGCTAAGAGGAGCAAAGACGTGAAGTTACAAATGATTCCTCACCAAAATTAACTATTACAACCCAGCCTCCTATGTACAAGAATATAACTACTATAATACTGCCTCCTATGTACAAGAATATAACTACTATAATACTGCCTCCTATGTACAAGAATATAACTACTATAATACTGCTCCTATGTACAATATAACTACTATAATACTGCCTCCTATGTACAAGAATATAACTACTATAATACTGCCTCCTATGTACAAGAATATAACTACTATAATACTGCTCCTATATACAAGAATATAACTAGTATAATACTGCTGATATGTACAAGAATATAACTACTATAATACTGCTCCTATGTACAAGAATATAACTGCTATAATACTGCTCCTATGTACAAGAATATAACTACTATAATACTACCTCCTATGTACAAGAATATAACTACTATAATACTGCCTCCTATGTACAAGAATATAACTACTATAATACTGCCTCCTATGTACAAGAATATAACTACTATAATACTGCTCCTATGTACAAGAATATAACTACTATAATACTGCTCCTATGTACAATAATATAACTACTATAATACTGCTCCTATGTACAAGAATATAACTACTATAATACTGCTCCTATGTACAAGAATATAACTACTATAATACTGCCTCCTATGTACAAGAATATAACTACTATAATACTGCTTCTATGTACAAGAATATAACTACTATAATACTGCCTCCTATGTACAAGAATATAACTACTATAATACTGATCCTATGTACAAGAATATAACTACTATAATACTGCCTCCTATGTACAAGAATATAACTACTATAATACTGCCTCCTATGTACAAGAATATAGCTACTATAATACTGCTCCTATGTATGAGAATATAACTACTATAATACTTCTCCTATGTACAAGGATATAACTACTATAATACTGCTCCTATGTATGAGAATATAACTACTATAATACTGCTCCTATGTACAAGAATATAACTACTATAATACTACCTCCTATGTACAAGAATATAACTACTATAATACTGCCTCATGTGTACAAGAATATAACTACTATAATACTGCTCCTATGTACAAGAATATAACTACTATAATACTGCTCCTACTGTATGTACAATAATAAAACCATTCGGTACCACATTGCCTCTATGATGCTCTCCCCTTGGTACGTATATATATATAGTCATGTGAAAAAATTAGGACACCCTTTGAAAGCATGTGGTTTTTTGTAACATTTTTAATAAATGGTTATTTCATCTCCGTTTCAACAATACAGAGAGATTAAAGTAATCCAACTAAACAAAGAAAACTGAAGAAAAGTCTTTTCAAGATCTTCTGTAAATGTCATTCTACAAAAATGCCTATTCTAACTGAGGAAAAAGATAGGACACCCTTGCCCCTAATAGCGAGTGTTACCTCCTTTGGCTGAAATAACTGCAGTGAGACGGTTCTTGTAGCCATCTACCAGTCTTCGACATCGGTCTGAGGAAATTTTACCCCACTCCTCAATGCAGAACTTTTTCAGCTGTGAGATGTTTGAGGGGTTTCTTGCACGTACAGCCCTTTTCAAGTCACCCCACAGCATCTCAATGGGATTCAAATCTGGACTTTGACTTGGCCATTCCAGGACTCTCCATTTCTTCTTTTTCAGCCAATCTTTGGTTGATTTACTAGTATGTTTTGGGTCATTGTCATGTTGCATGGTCCAGTTCCGCTTCAGCTTTAATTTTCTAACTGATGGTCTCACATGTTCTTCAAGCACCTTCTGATACACAGTAGAATTCATCGTGGATTCTATGATGGTGAGCTGACCAGGTCCTGCTGCAGCAAAGCAGCCCCAAACCATGACACTTCCACCTCCATGCTTCACAGTTGGTATGAGGTTCTTTTCTTGGAATGCTGTGTTTGGTTTACGCCAAACATGTCCTCTGCTGTTGTGTCCAAATAATTCAATTTTGGACTTATCTGTCCAAAGAACATTATTCCAAAGTCCTGGTCTTTGTCAACTTTATCGCTGGCAAATGTCAGTCTGGCCTCGATGTTTCTCTTGGAAAGCAAAGGTTTCCTCCTTGCACACCTCCCATGCAAGTTAAACTTGTACAGTCTCTTTCTGATTGTAGAGGCATGTACTTCTACATCAACAGTAGCCAGAGCCTGCTGTAGTTCTCGAGATGACACTTTAGGGTTTTTGGATACCTCTTTTAGCATCTTGCGGTCTGCTCTTGGGGTGAACTTGCTGGGGCGACCAGTCCTGGGCATGTTGGCAGTTGTTTTGAAAGCCCTCCACTTGTAGACTATCTTCCGGACAGTGGAATGGCTGATTTCAAAATCTTTTGAGATCTTTTTAAATCCCTTCCCAGACTCATAGGCTGCTACAATCTTTTTTCTGAAGTCCTCTGACAGCTCTTTTGCTCTCACCATGGTGCTCACTCTCACTTCAACAGTCAGGAGCACACCAAACTAAATGTCTGAGGTTTAAATAGGGCAAGCCTCATTCAACATGCAGAGTAACGATCTACTAATTATGTGCACCTGGTGTGATATACCTGTGTGAGATCTGAGCCAATTTAAGAGGGAATACATGTGAGGGTGTCCTATCTTTTTCCTCAGTTAGAATAGGCATTTTTGTAGAATGACATTTACAGAAGATCTTGAAAAGACTTTTCTTCAGTTTTCTTTGTTTAGTTGGATTACTTTAATCTCTCTGTATTGTTGAAACGGAGATGAAATAACCATTTATTAAAAATGTTACAAAAAACCACATGCCTTCAAAGGGTGTCCTAATTTTTTCACATGACTGTATATATATATATATATATATATATATATATAATATATATATATATATATATATATATATATGCCTCATGTGGATATAGCTTCCTTTATCAGATCGCATCACAAGAAAGATACCGCCATCTAAGCAGATTACTCGGTGATGCAGATATTTTTCGATGGCTCACAGATTGTTTTACAGATGGATCACATGAACTCCTTACAATAATATTGGATTAGAGGAGATTTCTCGTTTCTCCGCCACTGATGATAGATCTGGGTATTTGTCTAATCCTTGCACGCCTGACACCATTTAGACGTTGGTGCGGTATAATGCCGGACCTCCCGGGAGAGCGAGGGCAGCGGGTGCATCCATCACTGTATAAAGTTTCCAAGCTTGAAGGTTAAACGTCGGAGCCGCTGGCGGCCGCGCTGATGTTTTTTTTTTTCTACTTCCCAGACACAAAGGTGATGAAGATGCCGGGACGGTGCGTCCTGTGCTCTCCTGACACCGCCGGCATTGGACGGGTTTAATGAAAGTGACTGAATTATGGCAGGAGCCTGATGTAGATAAACGATGGTGCGGGGCGCGCTCATCCTCAAATCCCAGTAATCAGGGAGCACCTGTCACTAGACATTAGAGATGGTAACACAATAGTTCATCACACGGTTGCAGGCAGTGAATGGAATCCCGGGCTGTGGAGCATTGTGCATGGCGCCGGGCAAGGGATTCAAGCGAATGTTCATTTTTCCCGTAGATGGATTCTGCGGCGCCTCCATTCACGCATTTTCCAGGCTATGAGCGCATATAAACACGGGGACAACAAAGGCCTCCGTCTAATAATGGGAGGTACCGCTTCTCGTTGTAGAGATGGTGCAGCATATGGAAGCTTGCTTCATGCAGTGCTCCATGGGGAAAAAAGTATGTAAATGATTTCTCCTCCAAAAGGAAGAAAGCTGACTCGTCTGTGGACAGCGGTTTCTGGATGCTTGCCCCTCGTCAATACAGAGCAGGGTACAGGTCGCCTGGATGAGACCTCTGCTCTGTACTAACGAGGGGCAAGAACCTCGAAACCGCTGACTACAGATAGGTGTCTTTTCCTTTTGGAGGAGTCTTGGGTCTGGTGTCCGCTCTTCCTTCTGGAGTAGAGCACTTTTACATATTTTTCCCATGGAGCACTGCGTCTCCATATGTTACCTATATCCCCTCCCAGAGCTGCCTCAAAGACATCTTATCCAGCCAGGGGTCAATATTTTGGTCCCGGAAAACCCCTTTAATGAGAGCCTATCACCTTGTACATAAAGACCACCCTGCAGGCATCAAGTTATAGAGCAGATCGCTATATAGTATTGTGAGAACTTGTATTTTATTAATTTAAATCCCTCCTCTTTTCATGCCTAGGAGTCCAGTGGGCGGTGCCATCATTGAGTGACAGCTACATCTGTATGCAGTCACAGAAGAAAGACTGTTAAAGGCTATGCACACCTTTGGGGGACATTATTTATTTATTTTTATTACTGCTTTGTACTCGTTTTGAGCTAAACATAATTTTTTCAATTGGTCTTTATCAAAAATATGGAGCCCTTTTTTCTGTACAGAGCTGAGATGCTCTAGTAGCAGCCTCTGGATTTTCTCTTTTCAGTCAGTTGGGGAGCTGACAGGCTCCTTATCTCTGACATTATAAACACTCCTTATAGCTCAGTTCTTATCTTACTGTTAAGAATGTGGCTTAAATAAGTGTTTATATGAACTCTTAGTAGTTTAGAGATAAAGTTTATTAGATGACGGCACAAAGTGAAATTTGAAAGTACCGGTCACACGGCTAGAAAAATAGTTAACCCTTTGTGACAAAACGGCTCAATATTTTTTTAATAAAGGCCATTTGAAAATATGATTTTTAGCCGAAAACGAGTAAAATGCAATCATAAACAAAAACTGCCTCCGAAGATGTACATAGCCTTTAAACTTTGAGTAGAACTGCCCACTGGACTTCAAAGCATCAAAAAAGCAGAAGTTTAACCAAATAAAGTATAAAATATGCTAAATGCATTCCCACAAATCTGTATACCAATCTGCTCAGCTCCTCCTGCTCTAAAATATGCTGCCTGCGGACTGTTGAGGAGATTTATCAAAACTGGTGTAAAGGAAAACTGGCTTAGTTGCCCATAGTAACCAATCCACTTTTCATTTTTCAGAGATCCTTTGGTGGATCTGATTGGTTGCTATGGGCAACTAAACCAGTTTACCTTTACGCCAGTGTTGAAAATTCTACCCGCATGTTCGATGTGACATGTTTCCTTTAAAATAATATACAATATATGTTATAGTAGAGTTAACGCACCTGCTTAATTAGACGTGTTAACTAAACTAGTTGTGTGAAGCCGACACCTTCAAAGGCTTTTTTTTCGGGATATCACGATCAGTTGTGAAATATGAGTTGAGAGATCGAGTGTTAACTATGCTACATCCATAATGCTAGCAGACTGCAGCCACCACTAGGGGGAGCTCTAGAACTTACTGCATACTATGCAGTAATCCTTGTGCCGGGCGCTGCTAAGCTCCCCCTAGTGGTGGCTGCAGGGAGAGAACTAGGATCCAGTAACTATACTGATAAGACGGTGCCATCCATTGTCTTTAGAAGGCTGTGTGACAACCTTCACGGGTACTGGAGTAACAGTTTATTCGTGCTCGTCACCCAGGCTTCTAATATATCTACTTGCTGTCAGTGAATAGCAACATTCTCAATTACATCCAGAGGCTGAAACCTTGCCCAGACCTGATACTTCTCACAGCTGAAACTTTGTTACAATTATTTCCAGGACTCATTGTAAAAGTAAAAGCCGGGATGGATAGATTGCAGGAACAAGTGAGATGCCCGAAGTCCCAACCAGACAGGACGTCCCGGAGATCTACTGTCCCCGTTACACGGTCGCCAGGAGTCGGAATTGACGTCTTGGCTCTTACAATAATAAATCTGCCTAATGACGTCGGAGCTGGCGTTTCATGAAGATAAATTGCGCCTACAAGGACAGGTAGACTGACTCAATTACAGAAATGTGAAATCGTCAGGGTCCCTCCGGTGGCTTTAATTACACAATTAACGAGTTGTGCTTTGAAAATGGAAGGATTTCATGAATGCAACAGGAAATTAACTTCCTTACCCAATGTTTCATTTAATTGCCCGACTTTGTAATTGGATGTGAGCGGAACGGGTGAAAACAAAAACACATCGGGGGTCGTCTATCAAGATCCTACGCCCAAAAAAAAAAGAATTGGCATAAAAAAGTTGTATACCGCAGGTTTGCAACTTTTTAAATGCCATTTGCTCAAAACTTTTTACACCACCCTCGCCAGTTTCTAAAATGGGGGTGTGACACATTTATCAGTTTTTCACGTGGTGTACGTGATAACTGAAAACGATGTCAGCCAAGAGCTAACGGCGTAGAGCAGGGATGGCGATTAATTTATGACGAGGCGTGAACTAAGCGCATATTATAGCGGTGCAGGCGGATATCAAGACCGGCGTTGTAAATGTTGTTGGTAATTGGCCCTTCAGATAAGTCCATTCTGGACCTTACATGGTTTGTCCACTTTTAAATCGACCTGGATTTTGATATAGATGGCCTATTCTCAGGATAGTGTCACCGCCACTTCTGTGAGAAGGTCTGACAGACGTCCTTTTCTACCTCTTGCATGATGTTCTTTGTTTTGGTTTCACTTTGTCATCTCATTTCCTTCTCCCAGGTGTCACCTATTTAGACTAATCCTCTTTCCTTTATATTCCCTCCCATACTGCCTCACTTTGCGGTTTATACTACTTCCTGGATTGAAGTGTTCACTGCTGGAGTCTTCTGTTGCCTTGCTGGCTTGATTCTAGGTGACCCTGACTCCCTCCGTATTAAGTGCAGGGAGCTGGTGGTCGTGTCCCCTCACTATTATAGGGTTTTCAGGTGTCACACAGTCTAGGTACGAGGGCATGCAATCGTCTACCTCTGAGACCCTTGTATGTGCTTAGCAGTCAGGGTGAGCTCTTAGGGTTTTATAGGGGTCACCTTTATGCTCCTTAGTTTGAGATCAAGCCAGTCGGATGATTATCCATAACTTCCAGCTATCTGCAACATCATCCCTGACAGATAGGTCCTCAATATTAGACTGGTGGGGGTCCGACACTCAGACCCCCACTGATCAGCTGTTTTGCTGTAACTCCGGCACCGAAAGTAGCTAGTGCAGTGCATGGAGCAGATTACTGCGGCGCTGCTCCAATCGAAGTGAATGGTAACCAGCTCCGTCGGCTACATTGGCGCCTTCTTCCAGCACCAGAGCTGCTCCTGATAGTGATTGGCGGGGTTGCAGCGTGAGGGAACCCCACTGGTCTGATACTATTCAAGGGATAGGTGATCAATTTTTAAATCCTGGAGAACCCTTTAAAATCAGTCAAAAGGGCTGCTAATAGTCTAGGTCAGGGATCAGCAACCTCCCGCACTCCAGCTGTTCAGAAACTACAACTCCCAGAATGCTTCATTCACTTCTATGGGAGTTAGAACAGCCGAGCATGCTGGGAGTTGTAGTTTCACAGCAGCTGGAGTGCAGAAGGTTGCTGATCCCTGGTCTAGGTGTAGCCCCAGCCTTGTCCAACCCTTTGCAAATGATAGCCTATCCTTCGCATCCCCCCACCACCCACCGTACAGTATTTGTCGTTGTCCAACCCTTTACAAGTGATGCCCGATCCTCAGGATAAGCTATTACTAGAGTTGAGCGAACCTGACTTTTGGGGGTTTAAGTGAATTACGTAATTGGATTCCGTTCTCAAGGAATATTTCACGTAATTCAGTGTCGGCATGCCGCCTAATACAAGTGTATAGCCGGCTCCGAGGGTTCCGTTCTGCTGGCCATACACTTGTATCATGACGGCATGCAAAACGGATTGAATTACGCATTGAATTACGTCATGGATTGCATGAGAATGGAATCCATTACGTAATTCACTTAAACCCCGAACCTGCCTCGTAATAGCCTATCCTGAGGATAGGTCCTCACTTGTAAAGGGTGGGGCGACCCCTGCACGGTGGGTGCTGCCGGTGGCGGTTTTCAGGACCAGGACGACACACTGATAAACCCGCCCTGTCGTCTCATCCTCATGCCAATTCTCCAAAGGCAAAAAGAGCAACTGATAGAAAAGTGAACGTTTCCTTTAATTATTCAAATCACAGCTCAAAGTCAGAAATCATTAACGACTTAAGAATACAACGCGTCGTCCATTAAAGTGCGATAAACTCTTATAAGTGGCGCTCAGCATCTGCGGGCAGGATCCTCTCTATAAATAGTGCGCTAAATACGTGGTCGGGCTGCGTGACGTACGACATATGTAGCCGGATCTGGATAAATAATAATAATTATCGTAATGAGTCTGAGGAAAGACGTCCTCAGCCAATGCTAATTACATGCAAATCAGACTCATGAATATGCAAGAGAGCGCTGCGGACCATTATCCATCTCTGGGAGAATAATGGTTCTTACAGAGTCTGTATATATGGGTCAGTGCACTCGTGTGTGCGGAGGAGGAGGAGGGAGCTATGCTGCCGCATGTTCGCTAACCGTCGCGTCCAAGCGTCTTCTGTCACGAATACGTCTTCACAGATTGTCTCAATCAAAGCCTTACATCGTGCTCGGTGAACGCCGTGACCTGCTGGGGCGGCTAACACAAGGCCACATTTAAAGGGCCACTATATAAGCGGGCGATTCACAAAAAATACGAATCGGACAAAAACTATGGTCATGTGCATGTATTGTCTCACAATGGACATTTACCAGACGATTAATGTATGATCGGTGGGACCCCCACTGATCACCAGAACGGGGGTCACGAGCGCCACGCTGTGAGAATGGAGCATTGGTCAAGTATGCTGAGCGCGCTCCATTGAAAGTCTATGGGACTGACGGGATATCCGCTTTCCAGTAAGGCCGGACGGGAAGCGAAGCTCAGGGGAGGCCGGCATGAGGGGTTTTGTAGAGCGAGGGCTAGGGTAGGTTAGGGTTAATGAGTGCGGGCGTGAGGCGGTGGAGTGGTCTGAGAGGGGGCGGGGGGCCGAGTTTTTAAATGAGAGTGGGAGTGGGAACACGGGCGCCATTTTGGGGGATAAGCAGGAGCTAGCATCTCCCCCCCCCCCCCCTCCCACCCTTGTTCTGTTACTGTTTCAGAGGAGGCTGGGCGCTACACATATATATATATATATATATATATATATATATAAACAAAACAAAAAAAAAATATATAATAATAGCATTGTTTGTCTTATTAGCTTAATACTAAGGATGTGGAGTCAAAGGGCATTTCTGTCACCGGTTTTGCGGATAAGGGTAGGTCACAAGGTTTGGTCTATCTAAGTTTTAGGTTGGGTTCCAAGGGTTTTTAAGGATTGTACTACAGACTGTAGGGAGTTGCGTTTGTCGCGGCAGTGGTGGCGGGGGGAGGTCATAGAAGCTGGGTCTACTGGATGGTACAGGTGAATGAGAGGGCCCCAATGGTGGGGCTGGACTCTCAGAGTTGGGGCACCTGGTTAGCTTGGTGTGGCGTCCATCAGTTGGTGTCGCCGAGCTTGTGGTACGCTGCTGGGGGCAAGATGGAATTGCCGTGGTGGTTTTGGTCGGTTAAGGTTCATGTAGGCGGCTTCTACGACCTCCCTCGTCAGTTCTAAGTCAAATGGTTATGTTATTATTATTATTATTATAATTATTTATGTTATTTAATAAAACGGCTGCTGTGGCCGATTTAATCCGAACAGTGGCTGTGCGTGGTTATTTGGGATGGAGAGAGGGTTGGATGGGTGGTAGAGGGCCCGAGCTTCGCCAATAACCCTACTCATGTTTGTAAATGGTCACACAGAGAGATCAGAGATGGACTACGAGATGAAGTTATTTCCGTGCAGTGAATCTGCAAGAAACGACTGCATCATTAATATCGCATTAGGCCTCACAAACACGACACGCCATATCTGTGCACTCAGCTTAGTTACAGCACCGCGCCCCTGCGCCCTCCGCCATGCCACCATTTATGTCCAGAGAGCAGAAGAGAGTGCACATTGCTCTCCTGGAGACTCCTTCTGCAACTGAGATTTTCACTTCTCTACCCCTAATTAAAGGGGTTGTCCAGGAACAGAAAAAGAAGCCTTGCATTTTCCCATCAATGACGCCGTGGCTGCCTACAGGTGGCTGCTCCGTCACATTCACTTCAAAGGAGCTGAGCTGCAATACCAGACACAGCCTGTAGACAGTTGGGGTGCAGTTTCTAATCATGGAAAATGCCTTTAAATGGGTTTTCCAGGACTTAGATATTGATGGTCTATCCTCAGAATTGATCCTCAATATCAGATGGGTGGGGGTCCGACACCTGGCACCCTGCCGATCCGTCCAATGTGTAGTAGTTGTGCCGGGGTACCGCAGCTCAATTCTCATTAACCTGAATGGGAAACTAAGCAGCAGGTGCAGTCTGCTTCCGACTCCACCTGCTGTATAATTTACAATGCTGGTGGTTGCCAGTTGGTGGACCCCCACCAATCTGATACTTATGACCAATCCTGAGGATACGTCATCAATGTCTAAGTAACCCTTTAAAGAGCAGTGCCGCCCTGCAACGGGTAGCCAGACGCGCAGAACATTGGCAGCAGAACTCCGAGGTTCGATGGGATTTCTGGTGCAGATTCTGCTGCAAATCACCAATTGAACGCAGCCTAAGAAGGGAAACTGCAGCCTCATCCCCTCTCCCCCCCCTCTATTATTTAGTGTTCTACTCCGCATGGATTTGTGGGAAGCTGATGAAGATTGTGCACCTTTACAGGGGGCCACCAGGCAGGGAAATGTGAATTACAGGCTCCTGGAAAATTAGGAAGATGCCGCTGCAGAAACAAATAGTGCAGGAGGGGAAGGGGGGGATGCAGCTGCAGCACGGCCTCTCTTTATGCGATACTGCATGCTGTGAGAGGGGAGGGAGTGCAGCCATCAAGAAACCACACCAAATTAAGGGCAAACATCACAATGAATACATCAAAGACAATTATTAAATGAACACTCATTTGTCTGCCAACTATCACTCCTGATCACCCCTATACACTTGCATGCTCGACTCGGGCCAATCGGGCATGTGTTTTCACAGTGGGAAGAGGGGAAGAAGTGTTTTATCTCCCCCAGAACAAAAGGATGGAGTTAAAATCCAACATGCCCGATCCTCATCTGCCCCGCTGTTGGGGAAGGATGGGTAGCGTAGTCCGAGTTACACAGTCCCTTAGCAGGGTGACCCGAGATAATCCGGCTGTGTCGCTCTCCAGCAGCGCAGCCACTCGTGACATTTATCCCACTGGCGCACTTATCTGGAGCAGCTGTCGGATCAATCTCTCCCCGAAGTTGTGGAATCTGTAAGTTGTCCAAGTTGCAGAATAATGTTTCTGGGTGATCTGAGGCAGAGCGTGTGAGGACACCCCGGGGGCGAGTGCCTGCGAGATATCCGGGAGGCTCCTTTATCTGACACCTACCTGCAAAACTGGGACAAGAGAGGTTTAATTCCCCCGCAGCAGCTCTCATCACACACCGTTCCCGCGGGGGCCCTCTCTTATATTTCTCGGATAAGTTGCCGAATTCTGGAGGGGGGTGCAGGGATTCAGTATTAACCCTTTCACTTCCCAACAGTTACAGAGACCGGTGTAAAGCCGACACTTTCTAGAATGCAAATCACCGAATGTAAAGACACAGGAGAGGCCGCTATGAAGGATGGAAGGACGTGCACACCGTAGAAGGAGACACTGTGGGTGCAATGGCCAAAGTTTAGGTTGCCCCCCCCTTCCTTTTGCTCATGAGCGCTATGAACCTGCTTTTAAGGGTATCCCAAAAATGTAGGCACCAGCAGTAGATTTAGGCTAGGTCTACACGACGACATTTTGTTGCACCAATGTCGCGCGACAATTTTTATAATGATAGTCTATGGTGTCGCACTGCGACATGCTGCGACTGCGACATTCGAAAGGGATTTTTTGGTGACTGTTGCATCGCAGTCGCAGCATGTCGCATTGCGACACCATAGACTACCGTTATAAAAATTGTCGCGCGACAAATGTTGCAGTGTAGTTGTGCCCTATCTGTTGTGCGACACATGTGTAGACGTAGTCGATGGCTCCTCGGATCCGTCCAGCCCCAACAAACATGGGAGGAAGAGCAATGCTGAAATTTGCTGCTACGAGGGTTGGGGATTAGGTGACCCCGTTTTTATTCTTGCTGCCCCTCTCCTCTATGCACAACCTACTTCCATCCTGCTAAGAAAGGACTTCTCTCCAAGCTTTTCAGCTTCCAGCACAAAGGGGACAAGAAGCCAAAGTAGCAGATGTCCCATCAATCAAGGCAGGGACCTTTCTGGGTCCTTTGGCATCTATTGAATTCTGCATCTAGAAAATTGTGACAGGAGACGAACTGCAGACAACGGAGGGAAGGAGGAACGACAAGGGCGATGACCCCCTCTATGTGGAGGAGCAGACACACGAGCTCCGGTAGAAGAGACCGTGCGCCGTACAGCCGGAGCGTTCCTGACACCTACCGACAACACGGGAAACATCAGGCACCGCACAATCCTGAGTAATACTGATCCCACGGACTGGAAGGAGGGCGAACAGGGAGATATCACAGCCGTGCAAAATCTGTACAAGACCTCATCTGTATTCTATCTATCTATTATCTATCTATCCATCTATCTATCTCATATTTAAAAGGGTTTGTCTCTCACTTCAGCAGGTGGCATTTATCATGTAGAGAAAGTTAATAAAAGGCACTTCCTAATGTATTGTGATTCTCCATGTTGCCTCCTTTGCTGGCTGGATTCATTTTCCCATCAAATATATACGGCTGATATCCAGGAGTTACGACCACCCTGCAATCCAGCAGCAGTGGTCGTGCTTTCACACCTTTAGGAAAAAGCGCTGGCCTCTCTGGTTAACAGGACCATGGGGGCACACACAGGAACGCATGCGCAGCAGCTGCTGTCCCGCCCACCTCTTATCTGCGCTGCACCCCTGGATACGAGCCGTGTATATTGTGATGGAAAAATGAATCCAGCCAGCAAAGGAGGCAATATGGAGAATCACAATACATTAGTAAGTGCTTTGTATTAAAGGGAATCTGTCACCACGATTTTGAACTATTATGTACAGTATGACACGAGTAGTCCTGAAGATAAGGAGTCCAGATCGCTATTTTTTATTTTTCCCTGCCCCCGGTTCCCCCGCTGTCAGCATTCAAAGCTGCACTGAAATACACCGTCTGGACGGCTGTGCTGCTCTAACATAATGGAGAGGACTCTGCCTCAGCCCTGACAATGTATTTCAAAAGCAGCGCTGAGCGCTGACAGCGCAGGAAGCAGTGGGCAGTGGGAGCATTTTGTGGAACAGAAGGTTTGGCCCTCAACAGACCAGTCCAAGAATAGGACATGTTCTATTATTTTTGCAGGGGGCGCGGAATGGAGGTACGGATGCGGACAGCATGTAAAGTGCTGTCCGCATCTTTTGCGGCCCCATTGAAGTGAATGAGTCTGCATCTGAGCTGCAAAAAATTATACGGCCCAGATACGGAACAAAACAACATTAGTGTACATGAGGCCTTATCTCCAGTACTTCTCATGTGTTACTATGTGTAATAGTCCAAACTCAGGGTGACAGATTCCCTGTAACTTCCTCTACATGATAAATGCCATTTCCTGAAGTGAGACAATTGGCTTACGATTCTCATTAGATTTTCCTTATTTGAAAGTGTGGCTCCACCCTCTATTACATATATTTTGATCCTTTGCTCTGAATTTATTGGTTACTTTGAATACTATAAAATAGTGTAACAGAAACACTTTGGCTGCATTGAACTCGCAGCGTGTGTCGGGGAGAGCACCTGTCCTGACCTCCCAGCACTGCCGGGGTCGCACAACATTATATTGATTTATGATGCTATGTAACCCTTACAGTTCTGGAATGTATTGGATAACACTGACAGCATTATGACAGTGTTATAAAATATATTCCAGAACTTCAAATCAGTGCTGGGAGGTCAGGACAGGAACTTCCGCAAACACATGCTGCGAGTTCAATGCGTTGAACTCGCTCCTGTGAAAGTGGTCTTTGGGTGGATTGAATGTTCATTATAGTAGTAGTAGTAGTATATTATAGTAGTTATATTCCTGTACATAGGAGCAGTATTATAGTAGTTATATTCTTGTACATTAGGAGCAGTATTATAGTAGTTATATTCTTATACATAGGAGCAGTATTATAGTAGTTATATTCTTGTACATAGGAGCAGTATTATAGTAGTTATATTCTTGTACGTAGGAGCAGTATTATAGTAGTTATATTCTTGTACATAGGAGGCAGTATTATAGTAGTTATATTCTTGTATATAGGAGCAGTATTATAGTAGATATATTCTTGTACACAGGAGGCAGTATTATAGTAGTTATATTCTTGTACATAGGAGGCAGTATTATAGTAGTTATATTCTTGTACATAGGAGCAGTATTATAGTAGTTATATTCTTGTACATAGGAGCAGTATTATAGTAGTTATATTCCTGTACATAGGAGCAGTATTATAGTAGTTATATTCTAGTACTTAGGAGCAGTATTATAGTAGTTATATTCTTATACATAGGAGCAGTATTATAGTAGTTATATTCTTGTACATAGGAGCAGTATTATAGTAGTTATATTCTTGTACATAGGAGGCAGTATTATAGTAGTTATATTCTTGTACATAGGAGGCAGTATTATAGTAGTTATATTCTTGTACATAGGAGGCAGTATTATAGTAGTTATATTCTTGTACACAGGAGGCAGTATTATAGTAGTTATAGTGGTAGTAATTAGAAAAAGTGGTTTTAAAAGTATAATGCCCTTTAATTACATCTAGGGAAGGCTCAGTGACAACCAATATTTCTACCAGTACAGTTTCCTCCTGGATTGTCAGAATTCTCAGACTGCTATATAACAAATCCGCCTCCAGTGTGAGATATTTTCTGTCCATATATTGTAGCAGTGACGTGTTAGAAAATGCTGGGTTCTGGATCAGATGAATGTTGGTGACATTTGATAAGACAATGTAATTTGCTGGCCATGTTCTCCAGTGAAGGCTATAGACTGTATGTCACATACAAAGACATTAGTGTCAAGGTCTTTCCTTCTCTCCATTTAATGCGTCCAGAATAGTAAATCAGCACAATCAGTGATATGTCGGGGTGCCATTCTGTCTCCTTGCTCTGTGATAGACCCTGTCAGTGATATACACTTCAGGCTTGTAATGTGTCACCATGTAAAGCTGACAATGGGGATAAGGCTATTGTGGCTGGATCTGCAGATAGGGGCCTTATGAGGAATAAGTATCTTTTTAAAGGGACAGTACACTAAGGGTCCTTCTAGTCCCTTGTTCCTTGTGATCAGCCCCTTCATGCTGACCCCTCGACACATACCTGTATCTCCAGTGAGGAGAACTTCAGGAGACAATTCCATCCGTATGTGTGACTGACAGCAGCTGATGGGTTTTATCAGTTCTATAGGTGAAGATCTCCAGCAGAAAACACAGAGGGGGCAAATTCACCATGAGGGTTTTGCTTGAGTATGTGTTGGCGTACTATGCGCCAATTTTATCAAACGTTGGATGTTATTTGATAAATTTGGTGGATCAACTCAACACTCTGGGAATCTATCACACCCTGCATTCCGGAATTCGGGCTTTAAAAAGTTGCAAAAAATAGGCTTATGGGGGTCATTTACTAAAGAATGGTATTTCACATGCCAATCTTAGTAAAAACACTGGTGCAGGAGGATCCGACTAATTTATTAAAAGGCGCACATTTGTCACATCCGTATGCTAGAACTGAAATCTACTGCCGCCAGGAGTCGGGGTAGATTTTCGGTGCAATATGCGCCAGTTTTGGCACACGTCTTGTTAAACGATTCAAGGCGCGGAGTTCCCGCATGAAGCCCACCTCCTCCTGACAACACTCTGCCATACTTTTTGAAAGAGTAGTGAGGGTGTCAGAAAAAGCTATAAAGTCATAAATTCTGTCACAAACAGCGCCTGCAATAAAATGTGTGATCTTTCTATGCCTGAAAATTGTCCTAGCGCTATAATAAATGACCCCATTTGCTCCAAAATTGTTTGCATTTCTACATCACTCGCTCCAGTTTTGAACAGTGGGAGGGAAAGTGGGTGTGGTCCACTATGTAAATGAGCGTCTCTCCAGATTTACCACTGCCACTTTAAAAAAAAAAAGAGGTTTAAAGATGTGTCAAATTTAAACAACATGTGATATTTCAAAAATCTGGCGCAAGCTACCCCAATATTTGAATATTGCCCTCATGATAAATTCCGCCTTTTCTCCTCTGTCCAAGACTCCGTGTTGCAAGGGCATCTTCACATGCAGTGGATTTTGTTGCAGAAAGTTCTGCAACTGAAAATCTGTTCCATTCACCTGAGTGAAGCTTGCAGAAATCGATGTGCTTGCCGCCAAAACAGCATTGTCCACTGACCACCCATTCCCCTGGAAGCAGTATTCTCTCCTGACAACCCTTCTTCCACTGGCAGCAGTACTGTCCCCTGACAACTCCTCCCCCTCTGGCAGAAGTACTGTCCCCATATACTGTATCTCTCCTCTCTTGGGGACTTGCAGGATAGAATGCTGAACAATTTTCTAACATATATCGAATAAAAGTTTTGCTCACAAACCTTTATTATATCCATGAAGCATCCTTTCTCTAAAGGAAAAACATAGCATGGTCCGTTTAGTCTTGTAAAATGTGTCTATAAGGCCCCATTCACACGACCATATTTTTGCGGATTGGATGTGGACCCATTCATTTCATCCATATGTATGTTCCACAGTCTCATAAAAAAGATAAAACATGTCATAGGCATTGTTATAATGGGTCAAAAAAAAACATCTGCCACATGGACATCATCTGTAATTTTTTGTGGAACCACGTTTTGTGGACTACAAAATACATAAGGTCGTGTGAATGCACCCTAGGAGAGCTGAACAGGACTAAACGTGGCATCAGTCATGTGACACATCACGTGCCCTCAGTTAACTGTCCAGGTATCTAAAAAGGTGAATAGTAGTGTATTGAGGAGTAGAACATATACAGTATACACAGTACTACTACCCACGCATCACCTTATCCTGTCAGTGTGTGTGTTGTGTTTATTAACATGACTACATCACCTAAAGACCAGCAGCCATTTTACAATTCACCTAGAGACAGCGGCCATGTAAATACACACAGTGATGTACTTACTATAATAGCCACAATAAAAAACATTATTCCTCCACAATTCCTATTTATCACACATATGTGTCCTGAGTGCTCACCCAGCACAAGTATGTAATGTAACATTATTGCTTACTGAATGTCAAAGGTTATATGATGTGAAGAGTGACTGATGTCATGCTTCAGTTAGGCCATGGATACATTACATATAAGAGAAATTAAAAGGGTTGTCTCATCATGGAAAATGGGGGCATATCGCTAGGATATGCCCCCATTGTTTTATAGGTGTGAGTCCCACCTCTGGGACTCGCACCTATATCGAGAATGGAGCCCCGCAAGGTGGTGGCTGGAGGACTCCGGTCCAGCCACCACCAAGCCGACTCCCCATAGAAAAGAATGGGAGCGTACCGCGCATGCACAGCCCCCGCTTCCATTCATTTCTACGGGGCCGACGGAAATAGCCGAGCCAGCGCTAGCCTATTTTCGCCGGCCCCATATAAAATTTAAGGAGGGTGGCTGTGCATGCGCAGTGTGCCCTTTTTCACTTGCATGGCTCCGTTCTCGAAAATAGGTGCGGGTCCCAGTGGTGGTACCCGCACCAATAAGACAAAGGGGGCATATCCTAGCGATATGCCCCCATTGTCCATGATGGGACAACCCCTTTAAGGCAGAAGAGGTAATTAAACACTTCTATCTTCTCTTAGGAATCCCTACAGCTGGAGACCCGACCTGGTCCTGATAGACTGGCAGGAGCAGTCACGCCTCTATGTAAACCATCAATACAGGAAAGGAAATAAAAGGGGAACACAGAAATGCCTAATAATATAGCCAGGGACATACAATACCCTCCCCAACAGCAATGCATATCTTGATAAAGCACAAACTATCTCCCCAGCAGCATCCAAGACCACCGTGCATGCAGCATATAATACCTCTCAGCTGTGCCAAATATACACCACAGTGCAGCATAAAATACCTCGCCGACAGAGCCAAATAAACACCTCCATGAAGTACAAAATACCCAGCATTATTGTCTCTAACAACCTCTCCTCCACTGGCATCAGCATTGTCCACTGACGACCCATCTTCCTGGAAGCAGTATTGTCTCCTGACAATCCTTCCTCCACTGGCAGCAGTACTGTCCCCTGACAACCCCTCCCCCTCTGGAAGAAGTACTGTTCCCATATGTCTCACCTCTCTTGGGGACTTGCAGGATAGGAGCAGTGAGGCTCCAGTTGTAACAAGCTTAACCTGCAGTTCTTCTATATAACATCAGAGGTTGAAGAACCTCTGAAGATGTCATCACAGGTCTTACACTTGCACCCTCTTAATCTCGGAACTACACCGTTGTCAGTGCAGTTCCTTTACTCTAAGGCTACCTGCACAATTTGCGGATTACGCATGGTATTTCTGTATGGATTCTTGTGTGAAAAAACCTGCGGTGTAACACAGTACCAGCAAAGTGTATGAGATTAGACAAATCTCATGTACACCTTTCTTTTTCATTCCGTGAGGAAACTTACCTGCAGTGAATTTTACAGCATGTCAATTCTTTGTGCGGTTCTTTTGTGCAAATTTCACCCTTTGCAATGGAAGGTTGAGATCTGCGACAAAACCACATCAAACACGCATCAAAAACCACAAGTAACACTTGCTGTTTTTTTGTAAACTTGCACCCATGGGCAGGTGGTCGTCACGGGTCCTTTATCTTTCTAAGCCTCCAAACTGCACTAATGATGTTGGATTTGCATCATCACTGCAGTTATCGTTCAGTCATGTCAGGTGGCCCCTTAGAAGACCAACCTGCCAGGTACCTGCTCGGAAGGACAGATTCCCAGTTTGTGCCTGGATATTGTCTTGACAGTGACCCCTGGCAGTTTGGTGCCCAGGACTCCTCTGCATAACGGAAACGTAACGGATCCGTTTTGCAGCCCATAGACTTCTATTATGACGGAATGAATAACGGAATGCCTCTAAAAGCATTCCGTTATAGAATTGCATTATGGTCCGTGGTAACGGAATCCATAACGCCATTCACCTTTTACCAGTAAACGAAGCGTGAACGAATTTCAAAATATGAAATTCGCTCATCTCTAGTTACAATGTATCACGTGAAGAAACTAACAATATACTACATTTATGAACTAGAACCATTACAAATGCAACCATATGAAAGACCTGCAATAACGTCTCGCGTGTGTGGGATGATACAAAGTTTTAGTCCACACCACCTGTGTGGCTTCCGTTATAAACCTAAGCCGTCGCACATCAGATACCACCGGTGCAAGATGGATTCTATTGCTTTATCATGAGATCTATCGGGATCCCTCAACTTGACAGGGGGAATAGAGCAGCATGCATCGCTTCTATGTCCGTCGGATCTGCAGAGACTGCTGATGGATATGGCAGTGTGAACATAGCCTTACATGTCTGAACTGTTAGCGTACCTGCGCATGATGCGGATTACACACAGTTTTTCCATGTGGATTACCGTGAAGAAAAAAAAAACGCAGCATAACAAACTAGCAAAGTGTATGACAATAGACAATTTCTCATGTACATTGTGCAGATTCGTTCTGCGTGGAAATTGACCAACCATGCTGATTTCCGTATCTGCAGCATGTCAATTATGTTTGCGGTTTTAGCTGCGGATTTCACCTATTTCAAATGAAGAGTGAGATCTACGGCAAATAACGGTTAGAAATTGCATTTTTTTAAAAATGTGCTTTGGGTGCAGAAACGCCACAGAAATTCATGTGGATCTTCTGCACGTTCACCTGCATCCATGTACAGGCCCCCTTACTATACATCACAAACACAAAACGTTACAATGTATCACATGGGGAAAGGATACAATGCACCGTGCGTATCATAGGTTACATTGTATTTCATGGATGGAGTTGTACAATGTACTAAATAAACTTAGCGCATTTATAAAAGTTACATTGTTACCACGTGTATGAAATATTAAATCACATAATATTACATGTCACATATGTATAAAATATTACATTGTATCACACGTGTTCTTCGAGGACGCACTTGGCAGAGTAATGAATGATTTCCGTCTCGCACTCCGGGCCACTATTCTGCGCTTATTACCGATACAGGTCAATTGACTGACGATTTAACCCAAACAGCATCACTTTATGAGGTCACCCCAGGTCAGCGCCTACAGGAAATCTAATTGGCTCCCCCACATATAGTCTTACAAGCTGCACATTCATCACTAATGAGCCACACTACAATACACAGTCATTACCGACAACTCGCAGCAAAGCCAAACCAGGCCTAGCAAATAAAGAGTTAACACTTTAAATCACCAAGAACCAGACCAGCTTATAGGCCTTTCCTTTTCTTTCCCCCCAGCACTGACACAGTTAAACCCCGGGCACACCTGAGAGTACGCACAGGGACTGCCCTCATCATCCCGATCATTGTCTTACCATCATCTTGCATCCTCTGCAAACAGAGAGAAAGGTTCCTCCTCCAGCCTGGCATACTGGCACATGTGAGGGGTACGGGCAGCAGCCTGTCCAGCGTCTCCGAGACACAAGGGTGCGTATTTGTAGAAGAGGTGCCTTATTGTATGGCTTAACATTGGGCTGTAGGGTGTCCCATGGATGCACAGGCTGGCGTGGGCAATGCACTGGTGTCTTCGTCTTTCTATGAAGTACAGTCACTTGCTTTCCTTTGTGCTGGCTCCCCTGTCACTGGGTGTAGTGAGGCTCCCTGGCACCCTCCAGCAGACCTTAGGCTTGCATTAGAAACCCTGGCAGTGCCCTCATCACCAATGATGACCCATGCATCTGGATACAGCTGGCAGCCGCTGCTTCCCACTGGACCTTTGGGCTCGGCTAGCATCCTCCCCCTGCCTCCTTCAATAGCCACCTGAACAACGCATCCCAGACAGCGAGGATCGTACTACGTGGGCAGCGATCTGAGGGGAGTCTGACACGAGCAGCTGACGGATGCCCTCTGGCATGTCCCCGCGGCTACATAACAATCTATGTCAGGGGGGCTACTACGTCTCTCTTCATGTTAATCTGTGGCAAAAGTGAAGCGGGGGGCAGAGACGCGGCTGGCGTTAACAGAGGGAGGGGGCCCTGAGCCTCCCATATTACAATAGTATGAGCCGATTCCCAGATAGGTTTTCTGTCTATTATGTGAACAGTCGCTTCCAGGGGCGGCTAATCCGAGGAAATCGTAGTATTACGTAGCATTGTGATACCTAATGCAGGAATGTCGTAGGTCTCCTATTAAGGCTACATGCACACGTAGCGTATAACGTGCGGGGAAAATCCACAGGCTCGCCCGCACGCTGCAGAAATGACACGAGGCGAGGGGTTTAAAATCTGCAGCATTTTAATTTATTTAGCGGATTTCACATCTTTCAATGCAAGATCTGCAGGTTATAAAACTGCAAAATTCACCGCCAAATCCGCCTGCAGGTTCCCTGGTGCAGTCTATGAGGATTTTCCGTTTTGGATTTTTAGGCAGATTTTTGCTGTTTCCGCTGTTTCCACGTGTTACCTGCGTATTTTGTTGTGGATTTTCAACATCTCACGAGGGTGTTATCTGCGCTGAAAGTACGCGCAAATAATAAACAGGCTGCGGATTTCTAAATCCGCACCATGGGTCAATCTCCGCGAGAATAAAATACGCATTCGAAAAATCTCATTAAAGGGGTCGTCTCACTTCAGCAGGTGGCATTTATCATGTAGAGAAAGTTAATACAAGGCACTTCCTAATGTATTGTGATTCTCCATGTTGCTTCCTTTGCTGGATACATTTTTCCGTCGCATTATACACTGCTCGTTTCCATGGTTACGACCACCCTGCAATCCATCAGTGGTGGTAGTGCTCGGAAAAAGTGCCGTCCTTTCTGGTGGCCGAGACCGTGGGAGCGCACATAGGCTGGTGCTTTTTTTTCTATACTGTACAAGCGCTGCCACCGCTGATGGATTGCAGGGTGGTCGTAACCATGGAAACGAGCCGTGTATAATGTGATGGAAAAATGAATCCAGCAAAGGAGGCAATATGGAGAATCACAATACATTAGTAAGTGGTTTGTAGTAACTTTCTCTACATGATAAATACCACTTGCTGAGGGGACACAACCCCTTTAAGGCCCCATTCACACGACCGTAGGGCTGCCATGACCGTGCCGTGGACTGCAAACGGCGGTCCGCAAAACACGGGCACTGGTGTGAATTCCACATCGCGGTGCCAACCCACTGAATGGGACTGTAATCAGCAAGATAAGGCAACAGATAGGACGCGGAAGATCACGAAAATACACAGAAGCCCTTCCGTGGGTTTCCGGTTCCATGCCTCCGCTCTGCAAAAGATCGGACATGTCCTGCGAATCGTGGACCCATTCAAGTCAATGGGTTTGCACCGCGATACGGAGTTCACACGGCCGATGAAAAATCGTGCATAATACGCATTGGGTGCATGTACCCCTAGGACTCAATCACACGTCCGTGATGACATCTGTGACAAAATGCTCAGCGGTTCATCCGCGAAGATGTCCGTTAAGAATCAGTGTTTGGTCCATGTGTCCGTTTTTCGCCCTCCGTCTGTCATCCGTATTCCACGGGAACTGCTAGCCATCTGTGTAGTGTCTGTGGCCCACAGGCTAATAGACTATAACGTGCGGGAGGGATCCGTAACCACGGACAACAAAGGGCACGCTTCCGCGGTGTGACCACCGACTTAACCACTGATGGAGGCCACGACGAGGTATGCGATTCAGTAACGTGTGAAAGAGGCCTTAGTCAGTCAACTATTATATTCAAGACATAAAAAAATATATATATAACACATACGGGCTAAGCGCAGGCTAAAAGGGTATGTCCGCTACGTTATACTCTAGGGACACGTTAAAAATGTTACAGTGCCATACAGTGTGAACACAGCCTAAGGGCTCATGCACACAGCCATTGTCCGGCCGTGGCCGTATTGTGGCCCGCATACGGGGCCACAATACATTCACTTTAATGGATCTGCGATCCGGACATTCCGCAAAAAGACAGGACATGTTCTATCTTTTTGTGGAACGGAAGTACGGGACGAAACCCCACGGAGGCACTCCGTAGTGGTTGTACTTTTTTATTGCTGCACAATCCCTTTCATTTGAACAGGACTGACTAAAAGAAACCACGTGACAGATTAGATGTGACGTCAGTGGCCGAAGTGGCAGCCCCTTCCAGCAGCTGATTAGCGGGGGTATCTGGAGTCGGACTCCCACCAATCAGATATTGATGACCTGTCCTGAGGACCAGCAAAAATAAAAGGGGTTATGCCATGGACTGATGTAAAGACTGAAGATCAGACATGACAATCTCTTTCTAACAAAACTAGAACCAGCGCTGCACCTCACATGGATCCAGAGATCTCTCCATTCACTGCCACAATCGATCCGCTAGATTATCTTCAGCCTGTCCGCTCAGGGGGCGTGTCCTTCCTGCCGCAGCTCTCTCCCTATTAGGCCTCATGCACGCGGCTGTTCCGTGCATTGGGGACCATCCGTGCAGCGGGCCAGACCCATTCAACTTGAATGGGTCCGTGGTCAGTCCACACTGCAAAAAAATATGCCGCGTCATATTTTTGCGTGGTGCGGAACAACGGAAAGAAACACCACGGAAGCACTCCGCAGTGCTTCCGGTGTTCCGTATCTCCGGAATTGCAGACCCATTCAACAACGGCCGTGTGCATGAGGCCTAACTGCCACAGCTCCTAACAGAACATATGGCTGGTTGCAGTTGAAGATTTAAACTGAGCGCGTTCAACCAGCCCAGTGAGGTGGTCTACAAATAAGGAAAAGAACAAACAGCAGGTGGCGCTGTACAGATACATTGTATCGAATAGCTCAGCGGCTGTACTCAATGTTTAATTACATGAAATTACAAAAGTGTTCAGATCCAGGTGGTGGTTTGAATAATGTTTTGTGACACAACCGCTTTAACTTTCAGAACATCCCATTAAAAACTGCCACGGATTAGACATAGTCAATGGGGCTAGTCCACGTGTGGCCACCCACTGCGGTTTCTGAGCATAATCCACATGCATACTGCTGCAGTAAGGGTCCTGAACTATGGCGCAGATTTCCCGCTGACAACAACGGACTGAAATTCCTGTGTGAACATTGACATGAGACTTTGGCCTCATGCACACGACCGTTGTTTTATTCCGTGTCCGTTGTTCCGTTTTTCGTGATTTTCTGCGGACCCATTGACTTTCAATGGGTCCGTTGAAAACAGGGCTAATGCACCGTTTGTCCGTGATCCGTGGTTCCAGTCCGTCAAAAAAATATAACCTGTCCTATTTTTTTCACGGAAAAGGTTCGCGGACCCATTCAAGTCAATGGGACTGTGAAAAAACGCGGAGGCACACAAAATTGTCATCCGCGTCCGCGTCCGTTTTTTTTCTATTATTTGCATGGCAAACTTGACTTAGACTTTTTTTTACTTTCCTTCATGTCTGGTGATCCTCCAAAAATAAAGGAAGACACACGGAAACAAAAACGGAAACGGATCACGGAACAACGGAACCCCGTTTTGCAGAACGGAACACAACAACGGTCGTGTGCATGAGGCCTTTCCCGACCGAACAGTGAAAGAAACCACAGCGGGAAAAATGCACCCAAACCTCATTAACATATCAACTGCATGTCTTAGGCTACATGCACACGACCGTATGTGTTTTGCGGTCCGCAAAAAAAACGGATGACATCCGTATGCCATCCATTTTTTTTTTGCGGATCCATTGTAACAATGCCTAAAACGGACAAGTATAGGAGATGTTCTATTTTTTTAGCAGGACTACAGAACGGACATACTGATGCGGACAGCACACGGTGTGCTGTTCGCATTTTTTGCGGACCCATTGAAGTGAATGGGTCCGCATCCTATCCGCAAAAAAAAACGAACGGACACGGAAACAAACAACGTTCGTGTGCATGTAGCCTTATTCTCGTGATTTTATTTTACAACTCGCATAGATTATTATGAACGAGATTATAACACCCACTTTTTGCAGATTTGTTGCGTTTTTTTCCGGCACGGACCCTGCACTGGGATCCTTATCAAATCCAGAACATGTGAACGGGACCTAACGCAGCCCTAGGCAGGAAAATATATCAACTGGTGAGAGGCGGGCGCCGGGCATCACTGGCCCCGGGTGATGTTTACACAGACCGCTGTGGCCCTTTATGTCCTGCCCGTCAGTGATGCAAATGAGGGTGCGGATCTGATCAGTCCAGGCGCTCGGGTCGTGAATCGACACAGTTAATTTGCAAATTGCGCAGAAGATGCCAAGAAAAAGCTGCAAAATGTGATCTCGACAACATGAAGTGGAATTTATGAATTATTCAGATTACTAATAATAATCTGAAATTCAGTCCTGGAATTGAAAGCTAGAACGTGATCTGGAGTCTTCTGAAGGCAGATCGACGAGACGTCTGCCAGCGCGCCAGGCTGCCAGCGAGGCTTCCACATGATTCAGCTTGTGTGGCGGTGCCAGCCCTGAGCTGCTATTACTAGATCCAGGGGCCGCTCCAAGACGTGGGGGGTCTACACACCGAGGGCCACAAATATCACTGATGGAGAAGCGCCGTCTGGAGCTGACAAACATGGGCTGCCCCTCGCAAGCAGGCTTCAATTCTTAACCCGTCATATGCTGCCACAGGGCTGGATGTGTATTATGGGACGTGTAGTTCATCGGAAGACTTTTGCTTGCAGCGAGGGGTTGGGAAATCTGTCAAGCTGCAGCCTCGTCGCTCCTCAGGTGACTAGAGAAGTGTTCCTTTCTGCTTGCTGTCAGTGGATGTGAATTTTTTTTGTTTACATCTAGAGGCTGAAAACCTGATCAGACCTTCTCACAGCTGAGGGTTTGCTACGACGGCATCCAGTCTGGACAGCGGCTGCACAAATCCTGCTTCACTCCTGACAGTCTGCTGTCCTTAAGAGCTCATGCACACGGCCATTGCCCAGCCGTGGCCGTATTGCGGCCCGCAATACACGGGCAGCGGCCATATGCATCCCGCATCACAGACCCATTCACTTGAATGGGTCCGCAATCCGGGAGATGCGGTGTGGAACGGAGGCATGGATCGGAAGCCCACGGGAGCACTACAGGGGGCTTCCGTGGGTTTTCTGTCCGTGCCTCCACACTGCAAAAAAGTAGTGCATGCAGTGCGGACCGTCGGATGCGGATTGTAAGTGGGTCCGCGATCCGCATGTGGCTGCGCCACGGTCAGTGCCCGTGCATTGTGGACAGCAATTTGCGGTTGTGTGCATGAGCCCTAAGGCTGGGTTCAGACCTGAGCGTATTTTATATGCGCGTTTAACGCGCGTTTTTATATGCGCGTTTTCATGCGCGTATTTTGCAATAGTAAACGCGCGTTTGACGCGCGTTTGTGTGATTGACTGCAGTGTCCTATGGCCACAAACGCGCGTCAAAACGCCCCAAAGAAGCTCAAGAACTTGTTTGAGCGTAGGGCGTTTTTCAGCGAGTTCAAACGCGCTGTAAAACGCTCAAGTGAGAACCAGGGCCATAGGGAAGCATTGGTTTTCATGTGTTGAGCGTTTTACAGCGCGTTTGAACGCGCTGTAAAACGCTCAAGTGTGAACCCAGCCTAAAGGTAAGGAAGGCCCTGACACATCGAGAGGATTTCCTAATGCAGGGGTCAGCAACCTTCAGCACTCCAGCTGCTGTCAAACTACAACTCCCAGCATGCACACTTGCTCAGCTGTTCTTTGAACTCCCATAGAAATGAAGGAAGCATTCTGGGAGTTGTAGTTCCACAACAGCCGGAGTGCTGGAGGTTGCTGATCCTTTCCCTAATGTATATCTCTGACTGAAGGCGACGGCAAATTCCGCTGTATGTCGCCTGTAAAAAAAGCATTTACCACACCGTATTCATGTAATTTAATGTATGTAAACTGGCTGTAAACAAAAAGGCTCCCATTCACTGACTGCAAGCAGACATCTTTAAAATGGTGAAGAACTGAAATGCAAAGTATATTAGAAATGCACTAAACTCTGAATATGCACATATCATTCTGCACATGAGCTTTTAGTCAGATTGCTCAGTGGGTAAGTGTCCTGTGACCATCGCTGCTCCTCCGTCCTGTCCGTTATCTGTGGTTAATATACAGGAGTCCTGCCCACTGCACACATTAGCGCGTCTGTCTTTAATTAGTATGCAATTAGCATGTCAGACACTATGTCAGCCAGATGCTCCTCTGCACCAGTGCATTCATTCCTCAGTAAGGCCTCATTCACATGTCCGTGATCAGTGACAAGACGGTCAGTGGTTTATCCGCGAAGGGTCAGTGTTTGGTCCGTGTGTCCGTTTTTTGCCCTCCATGGGTCATCCGTATTGCATGTTGAGCATCTCCTAGCAATCATCTGTGAAACATGGATGCCATTTGTGTTGTGACCCATAGAACATTGATGGGCGTGATGGATCCCTAAACGTAGACATAAATAGGGCATGCTTCTGTGGAGTCACCGCAGACCCCCAGACCGAGGAAATTAACGGATGTGGGAAAACACGTATTAAAATCAACGGGTACGTGTGCTGTCCACGGAGAACACGGCCGTGATTCACTGAACGAGGCCTAACAGATAATGAAACAACCGTTTGCTCCGATGACGACCGCTCTGTGCTCAGCTTCACTTGTATAGTAAGAGTGTATTCAGACGGTGCAGCTAAAACCGCATCAAAAAAAGGAAATGTGCGCGGTTGCAGTTTTAAAAAATAAAAGTATACAGGAAGCCATAGGGTACTTGTCATAAAAATATCCAATGAGTATTTGGCTGCGTCTGAGCCTTGAGTTTCTGCTGCGCGCTGATTAGCTCCATTCAATAGGGCTGACCAGCGTGTGGTCGCCTGCTGCGGTGGTCGTCTGCTGCGGTGGTCGCCTGCTGCGGTCGTCGCCTGCTACGGTGGTCATCAGCTGCGGTGGTCGCCTGCTGCGGTGGTCGCCTGCTACGGTGGTCTCCTGCTGCGGTGGTCGCCTGCTGCGGTGGTCTCCTGCTGCAGTGGTCGCCTGCTGCGGTGGTCTCCTGCTGCGGTGGTCGCCTGCTGCGGTGGTCGCCTGCTGCGGTGGTCTTCTGCTGCGGTGGTCACCTGCTGCGGTGGTCTCAGCGCTGGGTTAGGAGAGGAAACTGTCCCTATGCAGGATGCTTCTATTTGCTGTGCGCTGAAAAAAGAAGTGCCGGAAAACAAAGGGAAGCAGATTTGAGACCCTTTTCCACGCTGATTCCATAGCGTCAAAAACTCTGTGTGAACTCGCTCTTAAAATGTTAGGCCGTTTTCTCACGAGTGTATTGAAATCCATCCGTATTCCGGCTCGGGATGATGCACAGATTCTGGATGATACACCGTCCATATTGTCGTCAGTACGCTTGTGTGATGAAGCCACTTACCAAAAAGAAAGCTTGCCGTCTCCAAGGGCAGGACAGTAATAGAGGGCACGTTCGTCGGCATGCAGTGATACGGAGCCTAATGACCGCCTCTGTCTCGTTACGACTGTTGCACAGAAAAGACATGTCCTCGACTCGTTAAGAGCTCCCCTGAGGGGCCGGGGACGGCTGTGACATTGTGGCTCAGGGCAGCGACACTACATCAACCCCAGTGGGACGCGCTGCCGCCTCTGCTCATCCTTGCTGCTGTGCTATAGGAAACCCCACAGCACAGGGTGGGATCATTAACCCTTTATCTGCTCCAGTCTCTCTACAGTCCCGTAACACGACAAAGGTTCCTCCAAAACTTTTCCTAAAAACAGTGTTTTCTACATGCCCTTTATGAAATTAAGAGGGTGTCCCCATCTTCTAAAGCCGGGACCGTGGACGTCCAGCTGTCACAGAAATACAACTTCCATCAAGCCTGGAGAGCCTACAGCTATCAGGGCAGGCTGGGGGTTGTAGTTTTCCAACAGCTGGAGGGCCACCAGTTTGATATCCCTGTTTTAAAACCTCAGAGACCCCCCCCCCCCCCCCCACCAATTCTGCTCCCTGCAAACAGCGTAGCTAGGGCAGATCTCTGTTTGCTGTCAGTGACTGATCACACTATACTTTCACAGCTGAAGGTTTGTCACAATTGTATCCAGTCTGGACAATCCTCCGTGAGCTAAATGCTTCAGCGGGACTAATCTTTCTCTTGTCTTGATAGCTCATTACAGTGTATCAGCGCAGAAAACATGGACCAGCGTGGATAATTTTTTTCAACCTGTATATTTCAAAAACAAGTTTTTGCGGCTTGGATGCAGACCCATTCACTCCGTGTGCTGTCCGCATCCGTTGCTCCGTTCCGTGGTCCGCAAAAAAAATATAACCCGTCCTATTCTTGTCCGTTATATCAATGGCTGTCCGTGCCGTTCCGCAAATTGCGGAACGCACATTGACGCCATCCGTGTTTTGTGGATCCGCAATTTGCGGAGCGCAAAACACACAACGGTCGCGAGGCTTTATTCAATGATATTCTGCAGGTCATCGAATACAAAATACAAAGAAAGTCATTTTCTCACAATACACAGCACAATCATTAAGGCTACTTTCACAACAGCGGCAACCTTCTCTGGCAGGGTGAATAGCCTGCCGGATCCGTGCTGCCGCTAGTGCACACGTGCAGCCGGAGGTCCGCTCCGGCCCCACTGACTATAATGGGGGGCGGGCCAGAGTTCCGGCGGCAGCACGGCAAACATGCCGAGAGGCGGCCGGAATAAAACTACGACATGTCCCCCGTCTGAACAGCCTGCCGGATCCGTGCTGCCGCTAGTGCACACGTGCAGCCGGAGGTCCGCTCCGGCCCCATTGACTATAATAAAATAACTATAGATAAAATAAAATTCAAGGCTGTGTCGGAGTCAGCGGGATGTGTCCATGTATTTGGATTGCATCCAGGGATCCCGGATTTTGAGGAAGGATGTTCTGGTCATAGCTTCCCAGTGAGCTAGCTCCTCTAGTCAAAGTATTGGATTGACCTTCTTGGCCCAGTCTTGTAGGGCTGGAGGCCTTGGGTTCCGCCAGAATGTTGGAATGTTAACTATTTAGCTGCAGATAGTAATAATGTGGGCAGATTGTGTTTCCAACTGAGGAGTCAATGTGAGCTTAGAAGAACACACTTCATTTATCTAAGGCTACTTTCACACTGGCGTTTCTGGGTCCGCTTGTGAGATCCGTTCAGGGCTCAGCGGTCCAAAGCGGATCAGTTCAGCCCCACTGCATTCTGAATGGATAAGGATCCGTTCAGAATGCATCAGTTTGGCTGCGTTTGGTCTCCGTTGCGCTTTTCAATGTAAGTCAATACGGATCCGTTTTGACTTAGACTTTTTTTTTATGAATAATGCATTATCGGTGCGGATCCGTCTGTGCAGATACAAGACGGATCCGCACCGAACGCGAGTGTGAAAGTAGCCTTATTTTCGATAGCTTCCCAATAATCTTTGATAAGAGGGCAATGCCACTAGTGTTGAGCGCGAATATTCGAATCACAAATTTTAATAGTGAATATTGCCACTTCGACAATTCGCATATATTTAGAATATAGTGCTATATATATTTAGAATATAGCGCAAAAAGTGTTGATCGCGAATATTCTAATCGCAAATTTATCGGGAATATCGGCACTTAGCAACATCCCTAGCAACCAATAGAAAAGTTGCCTACCCCTTAGGGTTGATCGTGAATATTCTAATCGCGAATTTTTATTGCAAATATATTACATTGACGATTTTCGCAAACAAGTAAATACTGACTGGAGATCTTGAATTTGCGAATTTATGGGGAATATTTGGGCAAAAATTCACGAAATATCACGAATTCGAATATTGCCTATGCCGCTCATCACTAAATGCCAGATCGACATCAAGCAGGAGGTATCTGGGATCTCGGGATTAATTGTGTGGAGAAAAAACAGGGTTTTATACCAATGTGTTAGGCTTCGTTCACATCAGCGTTCAGCCTTTCCGTTCTCCTACTCCGTTATAGGGGCAGGAAAAACGGAAAGGATTCGGCACATAAATGAGCCCAACGGAGCCTACGGACCCCATACACTATAATGGGGTCCGTTAGGTTTCCGCCCAGAAGAAGATTTTTGAAGCGGAGATAAAAATCCTGCATGAACTACTTTTGTCTCTGCTCTAAAATCATCTTCTGAGCGTAAACCTAACGGACCCCATTATAGTCTATGGGGGTCTATGGGGTCCGTTCGGCTCAGTTATGAGCCAAATCCGTCCTTTTCGTTTTTCCTGCCCCTATAACGGAGTAGGAGAACGGAAAGTCTGAGCGCTGATGTGAACGAAGCCTTAATCATTTAGAAGAGTTCTCTTGAAGCTTTACACGGCGTGAAAATCCACGTGATCTGGAGAGCAGAACATGTAATTCTGGATCAGAAAAGGTCATACCCAATTCCATATTGGGGTTTAAATTGAGAATAATTGGTTAAAAGCCAATTATATAGAAAAGAATGATCTTCGGAGTGAGGCGACCGTTTCAATAAGTGCAATTCTAGCCGAGTATCCTGACGTGTGGAGGGCAGTTTCTTGTAGGCGCTTTTACAGATCGAGTCGAAGTCGTGTCGCTCTACAAAGTTGGGAGGATGAATTTTAGTCTTTTGTAGTAAAATGTCTGATGTGGGAATAGTATCTGTGGAAAATATATCTGCTACTGTAATGTTAGAAAGCTGTCTCCAGAAGTCTGAGGGGGTTCTTATACCTGGGTTCACATACTTCGTTGGGAGGCTCAAAGGCATTACAGGCGAGGGTGATAGCTGGCGGGTTTAGAGATGCCCCACCAACAGCAGCGGGCTGCCAGGGTGAAAAGATGGCTTTCAAGTTCGACAGACTTCCATATTGTTCCAGCAGAGCAGAGATACGTGGAAGAGACTGCAGAGGGTTTGTGGTCAATATCAGCAAATCATCGGCAAAAGCCGCAGTGGTGTGTGTGAGAGATCCCACCCGATATCCCTGTATCAGGGGGTCCCGTCCAAGTGTCTGAATTAGGGTTTCCATTACTAGTACATACAATGAAGGGGATACTGGGCAACCCTGTCTGGTACCATTTTTTATGTGAAAGTTCGAAGAATAGATTCCGTTCATTTTTATTTTCGCCTTGGGTTTATCATATAGTGTAAGTATAGCATTAATGAATATATCAGGGAATTGGAACCGCCGGAGAGTTGAAATCATATATGGCCAACTAACCCTATCAAATGCTTTCTCAGCGTCTGTGCTTAAAAGAAGAAGAGGCGTTTTAGTAGACTTATCATGTGAAATTATACGTATAACCCTAGCAGTATTATCTTTCCCCTGTCTACCTTTAACGAACCCTGTTTGTTCGGCACCAATAATCCTGGGCAATATAGGACTCAGACTATATGCTAAGGCTTTATCCCACCACTTCAGGTCCGTGTTGAGAAGCGATATCGGCCTGTAGCTGCTGCATAGAGTAGGATCTTTGCCCTCCTTAGGTAATATAGTTATATGGGCTTCTAGAGATTGTGGTGGCCAGGTATCTCCTCCCAACAGGGCATTACATACTTCGGTAAGAGAATATTTAAACTTTTTATACTAGTTGATGGAGAAGCCATCTGGGCCTGGTGACTTACCCAATGGGATAGACTGCAGTACTTTACCCAGTTCTAAAGGTTTATAGGGTTGTGTCAAGGAGATTTTATCTGTCTCTGAAATGGAAGGAAGATTGAGCGAGTCTAGGAACTGGTCAATAGCTCTCGGGGAGGGTGTCGACACTGGGGAAGCTGGATCCAAATGTAGATCATAGAGTTTAGAATAAAAATCTTGAAATGCCTGGGCAATTGATTTTGAATCGGTGGCTAAGGATCCTTTCGTTGTGCGGATTTTAGTAATATATGATTTTTCTTTTTCTTTTTTTTTTTACCAGGGCTGACATAATCATATTGCATTTATCTCCGTGGGGATAGTATTTGAACTTGGACATGTGGAATATTAAGGATGTTTTTAATCTTAGTTCTTATTTCCGAGAGTTCCAGCTTGGGCTCTCAACGTTTTATGGGAGTTTTCTAGTTTAGAGGCTTGGGACATTAGTGAGTCAAGAAGGGCAGATCTTTGTTTTTTAGTTGACTTCCAATGGATGTCAGTTCTTCCCGTATGACGGCGTTATGTGCCTCCCAAATAATAGGTTGTAGTGTCTGTGGGATATCATTAGTCTCAAAATAGCTAGTGAGGCAATCCAGTATTGACTGGGATACTGCTGGTTCCTCTATTAAGGGCTCGTTCAGTCTCCAACACCAAGCTCCTTTTGGTAGGTCAGGAGAGGTAAAGGTAATTGATACGGGGGCATGGTCAGAGAGTAGAATGTCGCCAATATCTGCTTTGCGAATATGGGGCAAGTAATAGGCAGGCGCGCGGCGCACATCACTGTGCTGCGTCCCGACACAGGCGCGTGATGACGTTATCGTGCCCGCCTGCAGTGGGAATACTACTGCATAGGCTTAGTGGTGATCGGCGGGGCAGGAACTATGCGCTCCCATGCCCCGCCGTAGTTTGTGGCCGTTTGGGTCGGCGATGGGCCCCCCAGCGATGCTGGGCACGGGGCGGCCGACCCAAACGCCCCACCTCTCACGGGGCCTCCTAGTGGCCGCGGGCCTTCGGTCCATGTCCGAGTGCCCGAATGGTCAGTCCTCCCCTGAATTTTCAACCAACACTTTTGACTCTTTCCTGCTCTTCAAAGAACCAAAAAAGGACACGGCAACCATATATGGTTATTTAAGAGATCTTGACACTAAATTGGGTGATACCTCGCTTTTTAAGCCATGGCTCAAGTTTTTCCCTAATCTGGTTTTACCGGACCAACTTCTGGATGGGTGGATCCTCATAAGAAAGGTGGTGGGTAGTGAGATTTGGCGGGAGACATATTTTAAAATTATGCATAGAGCAATCTATGGATTTTACTTCCTGCCGAAATCTACAAACAAGATGTCGACTGATAACTTGACACACTGTCCGAAATGCAAAATGCCGGACACGGACGTCACTCACGGGCTGTGGGAATGCACTATGGTTCACATCTTTTGGAGGGCTCTTCTTGACATGCTAAGCACCAAATGTAATCTGAAGATTAATATGGATCCAGAGGTCCTTCTATTTCATATTGGGCAGTCAGAGATATCTTCAAAAATTCCGCCAGCTTTTCATGTGTTGATTTTGGCTTCTAAGAGGTGTCTTTTAAGCCATTAACTGCAATCAAAAGTCCCAACGATAACAGAAGTGGCGCAACAAACTACAAATTGTCTGATACTTGAACGTATAGAGGCAGAACAAGCCAAAACGAAACTTACAGCGCCTGTCACGGATGGTGTTGCAGAAAGCTGAAACTTATAAATAAACATCCGACTGGCTTGATCACAAACTAAGGAGCATATGGGTGAGCCCTATAAAACCCCTAGAGCTCTCCCTGACTACTATGCCCATGCAAAGGTCTTTATGGTAGACGATTGCATGTCCACGTACCTAATACTGTGTGACACCTGAAAACCCTATAATAGTGAGGGGACACGACCACCGGCTCCCTGCACTTAATACAGACGGAGTCAGGGTCACCTAGAATCAAACCAGCAAGGAAACACAAATAAAGGAAAAAGACTTATCTGAGGAATCAGCAGTAGCAGCCTCCAGCAGTGAACAACTCATCCAGGAAGAAGTATAAACCGCAAAGTGAGGCAGTATGGGAGGGAATATAAAGGAAGACAATCAGTGTAAATAGGTGACAGCTGGGAGAAGGAAAGGAGATGACAAAGTGAAACCAAAACAAAGAACCTCATGCAAGAGGTAGAGAAGAACGTCTAAGAGACCTTCTCACAGAACTGGCGGTGACAGCGCCTTTCTTTAAAAAATTGAGGCAGTACATGGAGGCTTTAATGTCAGACCAGGAAATACTAACACATATAACTCCATTTGTTCATACAGAATGGTATTTGAAATTAGATACCACAGATTCTTGGTATCAACTTCACAAAAAATTTCCGTCGCCTCTGATGGTGATGGGGTGATGGATGTGGACGGAAGCGGTCTCCGGCTTTCTCTCTTTCTCAGTACTGGGTTTTCAAGGGAGGGGGTTAGCCGAAAATTGGTTCCTGGATTCATAGTTATCGAATCCATAGTTCTGAGACCAGCTAGGCGTATATTAAATAAGTTTGCAACTCATGCATATCTGAGATGGGGGTTTGTTTTGGGAGGGGGGAGGGGGGAGAGGGTTAAGTGGGTTTAACAATGAATAAAAAAATAATAGAAAATTTTGGTCATGTACAACTCTGTACCTTTCCTGGCGAGAAATGAAGATTCATGGAAAATAAGAGTGATTGTACATCGATGCATATCCTTTCTGTCTGATTTGTGATCGTACATGTACTTTTCAATAAAGAGAAGTTTAAAAAAAAGAAAAAAGAGATATATCACTGCCTTCAAAAGAGATCGCTCTGGAGAATAGCTTCTTTGACTCTAAAATCCAGTAATCTACAGGTGACGTCACGCGGTGGTTCAGTAGGTTCAGGTCTCACGCGTAGAGACCTATCAGCTCTTTCTATAATGATTTGTTCCGGATAGTCGTCCCCTAGTAGAGACATGAAGAGGCGTTTCACAGTATCCGATATTGATTCTGGTGGGATTGTTTCGGGTAGGCCTCAAATTCTCAAGTTGTTTCTGCGGCCTCTGTTTTCTTGGTCTTCTAAGTGATCAAATGCAACATTGAGGTATTCCTGGCAAGATTCAAAGTGGTTAGCGACTTCCTCTGTGTGCTCACAAATAACTTTTTGAGTGTTTTCCAAAGTGTCCACTATCGCCCCAATTTCCCTCATATCTTGTTTAATGTCACTGAGATCTTTGGCTAGGGGGTCTAAGGCTTTGGCTAGAGCTTTTTGCAAAAAGGCATGAGAAATAGGCAAGGCAGAAGTTGTGGAGGAGTCATCCGTGTCGCTATGTTCCACCTCAGAGTCTTCACGAGGGCGCTGTACTTCCTGGGAGCATGACATCTTGGGAGCGGAAGTAGGCTCCTCGATGTCTCCTTTAACAGGGTTGGATCTTTGGGGTTGACCACCCTCTCTAATTACATCTTTTCCGTACTTGACCATCTTGTCAATTAGTGTTGGTGGTTGATAGCTAGTTGGTTTGCGGTAAAAAGCTAAGGTCACATGGGTATTTACGCCATAATGAATACAAAAATATCAGATTTGTGAAGCACTAAGGTGTGGCAGCTTTCAGTGAGATAGATGGCAGTGTGGATCTATAGCCAGAGGGAGGAGAGGGCCCCAGGCCAGATCTTGGTGCTGGTGAGAGGGATTGCGGGGTTAAAAGGTGGATTGTGGTCCTTCACTCCCTGAGGTCACAAACCATGCGCCCGCCACTCTGCTTGGCTAGGCCACGTCCCCCCCATGACACAAACTGTATGTAACCGCCGGCTGTCAGGGCATGATAGGAGAAGTCGTTTTAAAACTGCTGGAGTCCCACAGGAAGGAGGCCAACGTCCATAGACTTGAGGTGGTGTCCAGTCACTAGATGACAACCATCAGGACTCAACTTTCTGCCAGATACCTCTGAGAGACTGTGGAAGTGTGTAGCCAAAAATCTTTGGGAGCTAGAAGCCACGCCCCTTTTAGTTCATACCATGCCTCTCTATGTGTCGTGACACCGCCCCCTTAGGCCTCATGCACACGACTGTATGTGTTTTGCGGTCCGCAAAAAATGGATCAGCAAAAAATACAGATGACGTCCGTGTGCATTCTGTATTTTGCGGAACGGAACAGCTGGCCCCTAATAGAACAGTCCTATCCTCGTCCGTAATGCGGAAAATAATACATGTTCATCTTCCGCAATTTGCAGAACGGACGGCCCATTGTAGAAATGCCTATTCTTGTCCGCAAAACGCACAAGAATAGGACATGTTCTATTTTTTTTGCGGGGCAATGGATGCGGACAGCACACGGAGTGCTGTCCGCATCTTTTGCGGCCCTATTAAAGTGAATGGGTCCGCATCTGAGCCGCAAAAACGGTGGCTCGGATGCGGACCCAAACAACGGCCGTGTGCATGAGCCCTTACTCTGTATTTGCCCGCCAGGGCCAAGAGGCTTCCCTGTGATTTTCCAACTCTTCTGGGAGCCTAAGGACATTCCAGGAGAGTTGGCAAGTATGCAAATACCTCTGTAGGCACTAAGAACATATTATTCTCTGCTTCAGCTGCACAGCTAGATGCATTTCACTCAGAAGCAGGGGGTGTATCCCTTCTTTATAATCTGCCAGCACTGTACTGCAGTGGCGTCCTTTCCTTTACTTCCTACTATGTTTGTTTTCAGCTCCAGAGCTCACAAAACACAAACAGGAGGCTCCTATAATCTTCAAAATATGTGTTTTGTTTGTTAATAAGCGAGTGGAGTTTTTTTATTTTAAAATCTCCCTGGAAAACCCCTTTAATTAGCAACATTTGGAAAAAATCCAATAGGTACCAGTAGCATATTTCTAGCTGCTCTAGCCCCCCCCCCCCGGGATCTGCGCCGCCCTGCTATACAATGTGACATCGGCTTCATTATTCTGGTGAATACATCGTAGGCAGCTCCGCGCGTTCAGCAAAGGTCAGGAGTAAATGGCGGTATTATTGCTCAAGGACAGGATGATACAATGGGAAGGGGCGCTTGTCAGGGAAGTCTCAATAGCTTATGTTTAAACCCAAATGAATGCGATATCGTCACCTGAATGGAAGAGGAAAAGGTCGGAGAACAATAGCGACGCTCCGCCTTGACTGGAAGGAAAAAGAAACTTTTTGATACGATATTCCAAGGAGACTTACACGACAGACACCGGCCCCAGAAACAAATGTAGCAGAAGGAACAGGAGTCCTGAGGGCATCTCCTCCACATCATTATCTTGTCTCCAGTTAAATGTATTCGTCATGAGAAATAAAATCACCAAATGTATCAGCGAAACAGGACAGAACGGCAATATGGAAAGCCGCGCCTTCACTCCTGGCACAGATGGCGCCCAGGCTGTTAATGTGCGGTGGGCGCATGGTAACTGGCTCTATCAATAGCTGGTTCATGGATTTTATGGGTGATGAATGATGGATCGGTGAGACCCCCACCGACGGGTACAATGGGAGACACCCTATACCAGTGGTGGCATTGAATGTAGGCCGGCTATTATGGCTAAATGGTAAAGTACATGGAAGATATACTATATCGGTATTCAGGGTAAATTGTCGTGTTGGCACTTTGCGATAAATAAGTGGGTTGTAGGGTTGCAGTTTGGGCACTCGGTCTCTAAAAGGTTTGCCATCACTGCCCTATACCTTCCCGCCGGCACATGCACGAGGGGTATGGACTGGCGGCGGACATGCTTGATCACTACTTCCTATGGCAATCCTAGCGGATATACCTCCACCAATCTAACACTTAAAGAAGCACTCCGGTAATTTACTAGTCTAGTTAATGCCAAATTATTTGCCCTGTCGCAATCCACTGTTACATTGTGTGACCCGCGCTCTGACGCCCTGGATCCTACTATACCTCTTGTATGGACCACAGCTCTAGGCAAGTCTACGCTCAGGGTGAGTCTTGTAGGATTGCACAGAAAGCCTGACTTCTGGTCCGCAAGGCAGAGGCTACAGGATTTGGGTAGTCAGAGGGCCAGTCACGTGATGTAACGGCGGACCCAAAAAAATAGAACACTCCGTAGTGCTTCCGTAGGGTTCCGATCCGTGATTCCGTTCCGCATCTCCGTGATTGTGGACCCATTCAAGTGAATGGGTCCGCAAGGGCCGTGTGCATGAGCCCTATATAAGATCTCACAGCTGACAATGCATATCAGAGCAAGAACCAAGCCATGAGGAGGAGAGAACTGCCTGTAGGGCTCAAAGACAGGATTGTGTGGAGGCTCAGATCTGGAGAAGAGGACTAAAAATGTCTGCTGCTCTGAAAGTTCCTAAGAGCACAGCGGCCTCCATAATTCTTAAATGGAAGAACAACAACCAGGACTCTTCCTAGAGCTGCCGCCCCCCAAACTAAGTAATCAGGTGAGATGGGCCTTGGTAAGAACACAACGGTCACTCTGGCTGAAATCCAAAGATCCTGTGTGCAGAGAAACTTCCAGAAGGTCGACCATCACTGCAGCCTCCACCAATCTGGGCTTTATGGCAGAGGGGGCCAAAGGGGCTTCTACTAAGTCATGAGTAAAGGGGCTGAAGACTTATGTCCTGTAAATGATCTTCCTCCAAAGACGCGACCATCCAGCACGCTGCCGCGCGTAAGACTCTCTGATCGTCATTTATACCCATAAAGCTGCCATAAAACCACAAAAAAAAGAAAATGACAATCCGATAAAATGTCTCCAGAAGCAGAAGGAAAAGCCAATTACACCCCAGATGAATGGGGATGTGAAGAGGCGAGCGAGTGCTGCCGGAATCAATAATCGATGCTTCTCGTCCCGTCACTCGCAATCGCGCTTTTTGATTACAACACGAAAACTGGACAAAGTGTCATTGATCTGAATAGAAAAGCTTCTGGAAGGAAAGAAAAGATCTCCACGTGAGACGGGTGGCTTATCAGCGGCGATATCAATGAGGTCGCACAGGACACCGAGTGGTTAACGAAATATTGATGACACCCCATGCATTAAGAAGATATCTATGATGTGGCCTGTGTGAGGCGTGGTGACAACCCGACAGCTGGACTGAACTCTGTCTAAGACCTCTTTCACACTACAGTATGTCCATTTCAGTGTTTTGCGTTCCGTTTTTAACGGATCCGTTGTTCCGTTTTTTTGGTTCCGTTGTGTTTCCGGTTCCGTTCCGTTTTTCCGTATGGCATATACAGTATACAGTAATTACATTGGAAAAATTGGGCTGGCCATAACATTTTCAATAGATGGTTCAGAAAAAACGGAACGGAAACGGAACGGAAACGGAAGACATACGGATGCATTTCCGTATGTGTTCCGTTTTTTTGCGGACCCATTGACTTGAATGGAGCCACGGACCGTGATTTGCGGGCAATAATAGGACATGTTCTATCTTTCAACGGAATGGAAAAACGGAAATACGGAAACGGAATGCATACGGAACACATTTAGTTTTTTTTGCGGAACCATTGAAATGAATGGTTCCGTATACGGACCGTATACGGAACGCAAAAAACGGACCGCAAAACGAAAAAAAAAAACGGTAGTGTGAAAGAGGCCTTACAGATTGTCAGGGCCACGCCAGAATGGACACAGATGGATAGGTACAGAGAGGTGGGGCCACATAACAAAAATTACACGGGGCCCCTAGTGATGCTGTTTAGGACACTACTACCCTTATCATGCTCTAGTCTGCTTCTTCTCCAACCTCTCAGGGAGGTGGCATGACATGGAGTTTATCCTCAAATTGTTGGCACCGTGAGAGCGGGTTTGTTACAATGTATTCAGTCTACACAATCCTCTGTGTGCCAAACTGCCTGGACTCCAGACTGGTACATTTTATCTGATCTGATACATTGTAACAAACTATCATAAAGGCCTCACACACACGACCGAATGCAAACCAAAACTAGAGTCGTGTTCACGAGGCCAAAGAGAGAGATAGAGATTTCGGATGCACATCTGCTGCACATCTGCACAAGCAGCAGCTTTTCCGTGCAGGCAGCGTGCACCTTATTTTAGCAGGAGATTCTTTTTTTCCCCACGATGTGGATGAAAATCTGCACAGAAATTTTCCGATGCAAGTGAACGGGGTTGTGGAAAGCCCATTCACATGGAGGGGGTCCGGACTGACAGATTTCAATGCAGAATCCGCTACTATATCCGTGGCAGACCTGAGACATGTGAGCGGACCCTTGGGTCTGAAACCTCTTTTTTTCAGTCTCTAGATGAAAACAAGAAGTTTCTAGTCACTGACAGCAAGCATAGATCTTGAAACTTGCATGATACAATGATCAATGGGTAATGTTTCTGCGCACTGATGCTTCAAATATCTAATCTACGGCGCTACTAGCAGATTAATCATTTTCTGTAGACTTGATGCTCTGTTTTCACATAACTTATTTTAGAATCTATGTTGATTATAAAGTAAGATCTCGGAAAACAGAACAATAAGGCTTCGCCGATATTTTGCATCACCGCTGACGGTTCTATACGCTTTTTGGAGATGAGGAGCTTCTGTAAACTCTGAAGTGGTGTTCTGCTGCCCTCTAGTGGGAGATCTGGGTAGAGGCACTTGCTGGATTAGTCATGGTGACTGAGCATTTTACATAAAAATTACTACTTGGAAATAGAATTTTGCGAGACGTCTTCTATTCAGAGTTATCTAAAGCCCCGTGCGCTCTGTTCTTGTGCCCTATGTCTGGAGTATAAAAGCTCCCGGCTGTAAGCTTACACGTATCTATAGGGCCCCATTCACTCCACTCATATAAAGTGTGTTTTTTTGGCTTCCGTCAGTGCGGTACAAGTCAGCCAAGGCCTCATGCACACGACCGTTCCGTTTTTTGCGGTCCGCAAATTGCCGATCCGCAAAACACGGAAGCCGCCCATGTGCCTTCCGCAATTTGCGGAACGGAACAGGCGGGCCATTGTAGAAATGCCTATTCTTGTCTGCAAGACGGACAAGAATAGGACATGCTATATTTTTTTTGCGGGTCCACAGATCGGAGCAACGGATCCATTGAAGTGAATCGGTCCGCACCCGAGCCGCAAAAACTGTGGCTCGGATGCGGACCACAACAACGGTCGTGTGCATGAGGCCTAAGGCTACATGCACATAAATGTTGTTTGTTTCCATGTCCGTTCAGTTTTTTTTTGCGGATAGGATGCGCACCCATTCATTTCAATGGGTCCACAAAAAATGCGGACAGCACACCGTTTGCTGTCCGCATCAGTATGTCCGTTCCGTTTTCGCGTCCTTATTTTTTTCTAGTTTGCGGACAAGGATAGGCATTATTACAATGGATCCGCAAAAAAAACGGATCCGCAAAAAAAAACAATGCCATACGGAACGTCATCCGTTTTTTTTGCAGACCGCAAAACACATACGGTCGTGTGCATGTAGCCTAACTTTAATATAATATAATAAATATGTAGTTTCTTAAGGTATAAAAAACAACAAATGAGAAATAAAAAAATAATTTATTTTGACCTCCTACATACACACAATGTACGGAAAGCAAAATATTGTAACAAGACGATAAAAATATCAGCTAGATGCGCCGACACACTGTAACGAAAGCTCCTTGTGTGATTCACACAGTCAGGTCCAGCTAACGCCCGATATAAGATTAGTCCACAGCGCTGTATTCTCAATAATATTTATGTCATAAAGAACTATGTTGATACATTTAATGCTCAGATTGTATCAACTACTTTCTTCATTGTTACAGATGCAACGCTGTGGACTAATCTTATGTCGGGCATTAGATGGACCTGTGTGAATAACACAGGGGACTTTCGTTACAGTGTGTCAGGGCACCAAGTTGGTATCTTTATCATCTTGGTAGATTATTTTAATGATGTTTTATGTAGATTGCATGTATTTTTTTAATTTCCCATTTGTGGTATTATAAACCTTGAGAGCCTATATATTTATTATATTCATTGTATTTTTTTGCCTCGCAGGTACAGGGGGCTTTGCAGTTATCACATTTGTACGGTGAGCACTTTATTTAATGGAAAGACTGCACTTTATACGGAGGACCACCACAAAAACGTGCAATATATGCCTGTTACGATTTTGGGAATGGTTGTCATATGCCGATACGGTGACGCCTCGAGGCCTTCTGTGTGCTCGGAGCCTGATCATAGTAATCATTGTGGATTATGTGAGACCCCCTGCACATGCCGATGTGGGATAGGCCAACTATCTGATACATATGGGGGTCTACCAACTATCCCCCCAACATATGGTGTCAAGGAGAAAAGTATTGGACATGTTGAATTTCTACACCATAGGAGATAAGACACTGCGGCCGGAGGCGTCCCCTCTTCCTATTGACGACACATGCATGCCTGGCCACACCGAGCATGCGTGTACATGGGGTAGGAACAGCTGCAAGCATATATATGTTTTTACAGTCATGTGATGCTTATTCCTATGTCACGATGTCTAATAATCTAGATGTACATGGACTTGCTCTAACAGGCACTGCCACGGGACGGCTCTGGGGGCCGTTGAAAAAAAGGCGAGTTTTCTGTGCACAAAAGGTTAAACCCTGAAATTGCATAAAGACAAACGGAGAACTGTCCTTGGTTGACACTATTATCATTAAATTCTGTTAAACTGTCCCTCTGTTCCTCCTCCTAACTATTTATTTGTAAGGGCTCATGCACACGACCGCGCCATGCTTTGCAAATTGCGGATCTGCAAAACACAGGGCCGCCCATAAAAGAAATGCCCATTCTTGTCCGCAAAACGGACATTTTTTTTCTGGCCCCCACAAAAAAGGAGCAGCTCCGTGTGCTGTCCGCATCTTTTACGGCCCCATTGAAGTGAAAGGGTCCACATCTGAGCCGGCGGCTCGGATGCAGACACAGGCAATGTTCGTGTGAATGAGGCCTAAGGAAAATAACAGCAGGGTGTTACCATTCCTCTGGTCAAATGGGTGCGTCCCTACAAAGTCTCACTGAATGGACAGACTGTCTAGGGACACGCCCAGTTGTCTATTTAGTTATACATTTCCAGGAGGAATAACAGAGGAGCAGCACTAGTTCTAAGAACAGATTTGATATGATTTCATTAACAATACGAGTATTTACTATAATAGACACATCAGGGGTGGTGACAGGTCACCGGTGAGGTGGGAGGTTGACGATCACATAACTCCCCCCCCCAAAAAAATGATCATTAGGATTTAGATACATCCAGAAATAAGCCCCATCTGCTGTAATACTCAGTGCTGTAAAACCGCAGTCCAGAGACGGCGCCGCCACCCGGGGAGGAAACGGTTAAGGCAATCAGTTTACTTCAGATTAAAGGCAATTTGCTTGCTTGTTCGGCTCATTAAAAGGCCGGATGACACTGCCGAGACTTCAGTAAATTAATAAATCAGAAACGTGCGCTCCGTGTCACAGCCTGGAGAATGAGAGATAAGAAACGAGCGCCGGGTGACAGATCCAATCTAATACGTGCTGCAGAGACGAGCGCAGCCGACGAGGGGCCGAATCGCAGGGCGCCGCTCTCACGCGTTAGCCTCTGGGTCCGTCTCAGCGACGATCAGCAGATCAGAAGGATCTCAGTCCACAAATCCAAGAATTTCACAAATGCTCTGCGGTCCTTTAGTATATTCTATACACAGGCCACAGCCAGAGCAGCATTCAAAATTCTCCTGGCTGCACTGTGCTGACAGTCTAAAATGCGCTCACTCTACTCCACACCGCATGGTAGATGTATTCTCTCTGCACTGGTGTATAGTGTCCGACACATACATCACATCGCCCACAATGCGCAGCACTAAGGACACTGAACTAAGAGGTGAGAAAGTTCCTGCAGCTTCTCCCACAAGACACTGCAAAGCCGAATGCGTTTTATTAAAGTTCATCAAATGGCATTTATCATGTAGAGGAGGTTAATACAAGGCACTTCCTAATGTATTGTGATTCTCCATATTTCCTCCTCTGCTGGCTGGATTAATTTTTCCATCACATTATACATGGCTTGTTTCCATGGTTACGACCACCCTGCAATCTTTCAGTGGTGGTCGTGCTTGAATCTTATAGGAAAAAGTGGCGGCCTCTCTGGGTGGCCAAGACAGCGGGAGTGTGCATGGGCTGGTGCTTTTTTCCTTTAGTGTGCAAGCACGACCACCGCTGATGGATTGCAGGGTGGTCGTAACCATGGAAACGAGCCGTGTAAAATGTGATGAAAAAATGAATCCAGCCAGCAAAGGAGGCAACATGGAGAATAACAATACATTAGTAAGTGCCTTGTGTTAATTTTCTGTACATGATAAATGCCGTTTGCTGAGATGAGACGACCCCTTTAACACTAAACCGGTAGTCAGGCTGTTGTCAGCTCCGGTAGACAGAAAAGCAGCTGAATTTTGAATGCAGCTCCAGATGTGACCAGAGTCTACAATACGATGCAAATCGTAATCCGTACAAGATACGTAAAGCAACATAAAAATAAATATTCAATCAGACTGTTTTACAGAATCCTACATCTGCTGCCTCACTGACAGAGGTGGTAACCTGCAACCCGCAGACTGATTTAAAGGGAAACTGCAGTGATTAGGAGATTGCTATTTAGGCGATTGTACAGAAAATCAGTATGGGATCACATGCCACATGAAATTTCCATCTGTGATGTTGACAGCCATTGCTGCTCTGATGCCTCCCATCGCCGTTTGTCTCGATGCCTCTTCTCCAATCCATTTTCTCACTTTTTCAGCTCCCCCGATGCCGCTAAGAGCCGAGTTATCAAAGAGCTCTCCTCCAGGCGCAGTAAATGCGGCGTCTCAAGGCCCAGCGTGCAGCAGAGGAGCCTTTGATAAGTCGGCCTGGGTGGATTGCTTTGTGTTACAGTAGTCCGGATTTTCGCGCGGAGACGATTGGGGATAGGACGATTATTCTGTCAACTGCAGAAAATGACTCTAGAAATGATCCTGTTAGTGTTCGCTCCGACTGCGCTGTGGAATAGAGCGCCCACTGCTCTTACAAGCACAACCTCCTCGCACTGGCTCCTTTCAATAAGGGGTTATGCATACGACTGTTGTCGGCGGCTGCCTGTATTGCGGCCCGCAAACAGCGGGTCCAGAATGTAGGGGCACCGGCCGTCTGTGGACAACTTGAACGGGTCTGCAATTTGGAAGGTGCGGAACGGAGGCACGGAACCCCACGGAGGCACTACGGAGTGCTTCTGTGGGTTTTCTGCCCGTGCCTCCGCACCGCAAAAAAAGTAGTGCATGCAGGTGAATGGGTCCTGCGTCCGCATATGGCGTCCCTGCAGCCGGCACACATTCATGTGCATGAGCCCTGCATGGGCTAACCGAAATTTAGTTTCAGACATAGACCTGTGATGATATTCTTCTCCGCCTGCTCTCGGTTTAGCGTCATTCAATGGAGATATTGAACATAGAGGGACCGAACTATTTACAATGAAATCACAGCGGTTTCTGCCATTGGATTTATAGCGGTTAAAAGCTATTGTGTGAACCTACCCTATAGGTACAACCACACGGCGCGGTCATGTCATGGTTGTGACATGGTCGTACTGGGCTCTAATCCAGCTAATGAAGACAGCACTGATTAGTCTGTACTGTTAATGGCTGTGTGGTACCTTCACTACTGCACGGTCATTATACACAGAGCTGTCTTCATTAGTTTAATTACACAGCTGCAGCCTAATTGGGCATGCAGTTATTGACCGCAGCAGGCCGCGACCCGAACGGCTCACAACTGCACACTACTCCAGAGCTGCACTCACTATTCTGCTGGTGGAGTCACTGTGTACATACATTACTTATCCTGTACTGATCCTGTGTTACATCCTGTATTATACTCCAGAGCTGCACTCACTATTCTGCTGGTGCAGTCACTGTGTACATACATTACTTATCCTGTACTGATCCTGAGTTACATCCTGTATTATACTCCAGAGCTGCACTCACTATTCTGCTGGTGGAGTCACTGTGTACATACATTACTTATCCTGTACTGATCCTGAGTTACATCCTGTATTATACTCCAGAGCTGCACTCACTATTCTGCTGGTGGAGTCACTGTGTACATACATTACTTATCCTGTACTGATCCTGAGTTACATCCTGTATTATACTCCAGAGCTGCACTCACTATTCTGCTGGTGCAGTCACTGTGTAAATACATTACTTATCCTGTACTGATCCTGAGTTACATCCTGTATTATACTCCAGAGCTGCACTCACTATTCTGCTGGTGGAGTCACTGTGTACATACATTACTTATCCTGTACTGATCCTGAGTTACATCCTGTATTATACTCCAGAGCTGCACTCACTATTCTGCTGGTGGAGTCACTGTGTACATACATTACTTATCCTGTACTGATCCTGAGTTACATCCTGTATTATACTCCAGAGCTGCACTCACTATTCTGCTGGTGCAGTCACTGTGTAAATACATTACTTATCCTGTACTGATCCTGAGTTACATCCTGTATTATACTCCAGAGCTGCACTCACTATTCTGCTGGTGCAGTCACTGTGTACATACATTACATATCCTGTACTGATCCTGAGTTACATCCTGTATTATACTCCAGAGCTGCACTCACTATTCTGCTCCTGTGGAGTTTACAGGCTTGCGGTTAGTTACAGTCAGTATGACACATGATTGATTACGATTGCTGACGGTTTCCATATCACATGTCACGATATCAAACCCAACCTTGAAATCCCATTTACACATTTTTTTCCAAGAGCTGAAAAGATCCCGATCACAAACCTCCAAACAAATCCAGATATTATCAACTCAGACAAAGCCGATGGTGTAAAACCCCGCGTCGGCTGCCCGCCATGTCCTATGTACCTATGTCCTATCACACTGGGGGTCATCAATCAATGCAATCTCTTATGTATCTTCTTGGATTCTGTAAAATGCTGAGAGCTATGACAACATATTTGCCACTTTTACAAGATTTGGCGCAATCTTCACCATCACCATAAGGTGACAGATATGTCAGAATACTGCGACTACTCAGCCCCTCCCATAAAAAAAAATACCTGAAAAATATGCTCCATTCCTTTCCTAAATACGATGCAGAGCTCCGCTGCTGGGTGTTATTTGCACCATTTGTAGCCAGATTGATATATCAGCCCCAATGCAAAAGCCTCCTAGTAATGGTTAAATGCTGCAGGGGGGGGTGAGGAATGGGCTCCCGGTGCCGTGTGCCTGGCGTGTGCCATGTCTCAGATCCCAGCGCACACCTTCTACTCCCGCTCAGCGGGTTTCCCATGCCTCAGCAGCCCTCTGTAGTAAGCAATGTACCTGCATCCTCTATTCTGCGCAGACAAAGCATCAGATTCCTCCACCAGCTTGGCATGGCAGTGACCGGGAGCCGGAGCAAAGGCGGAATGATGATGTGCAGCTGGAATACAGAAGAGACGGCGCTAAGCATTCAGCGTGCTGATCATCGCCTGGCTGCCTGCGCTGCCTCCGCACTGAGGCCAGGCTGGAGCACGCAGCCTCTCCACATGTTCCCCTGCAGTGACGGTGCACAGAGGGGGGATCACACAGATGGCTCAGGCCTGCACCACAGGATCACCATTTACACTTTTTGCAAGTAAAAAAAATAAATAAAATTAACCTCTTTGCTGCTTGCACAATCCTAGTGATAAGGGGGGGTGCATTACCCCTGCGTACGCGCTCTGGAATGTTTTATGCAGCGCCCTGCTCTAGTGAGATACGTTGAATGTATAACTGATTGGATGAACGTGACTCATCTCAGCCCCATTATTTTTATGGTGCATAATAAGAATGAATGCGCTGCCGGGGATATTCGGGGGAAAGAGGGGGGGGGGGCACTCAGTCATATATGTTAGCGCCAGATGAGCAAACTCTGCCGTGTACGGGGGCGTTTTGATTCATCACGTAATGAAATGATCCGCGGATTTCTAATATACTTTCTGTTTGCTGTCGAAGGGATGGCCTATCAGCCACCACTTTATAATCGCTAGGGGTCTCTGGGATCCTCATCAATCCAGACAGGGAAGGGGCCACAGCACTACTGCAGATGTGTGACAAACCCCTGTACAGTAAGTGGTCGGGGAGCCGCCGATTCATCGCTGCAGCCCCTTATCAATCTCTCCCTGAGGTTGGACCCCCACAAAAGTGATGGTACAGCTACATTTTACCTACACTGATACACTGTAACGGCATATATAGTGAGGACCATACACTGATACACTGTAACGGAATATATAGTGAGGACCATACACTGATACACTGTAACGGAATATATATTGTACGACCATACACTGATACACTGTAACAGCATATATATAGTGTAGGACCATACACTGATACACTGTAACGGAATATATAGTGTAGGACCATACACTGATACACTGTAACGGCATATATATAGTGTAGGACCATACACTGATACACTGTAACGGCATATATATAGTGTAGGACCATACACTGATACACTGTAACGGCATATATATAGTGTAGGACCATACACTGATACACTGTAACGGCATAGGACCATACACTGATACACTGTAACGGCATAGGACCATACACTGATACACTGTAACGGCATAGGACCATACACTGATACACTGTAACGGCATATATAGTGTAGGACCATACACTGATACACTGTAACGGCATATATAGTGAGGACCATACACTGATACACTGTAACGGCATATATATAGTGTAGGACCATACACTGATACACTGTAACGGAATATATAGTGTAGGACCATACACTGATACACTGTAACGGCATATATATAGTGTAGGACCATACACTGATACACTGTAACGGCATAAATATAGTGTAGGACCATACACTGATACACTGTAACGGCATATATAGTGTAGGACCATACACTGATACACTGTAACGGCATAGGACCATACACTGATACTCTGTAACCGCACATATAGTGTAGGACCATACACTGATACACTTTAACGGCATAGGACCATACACTGATACACTGTAACGGCATATATAGTGTAGGACCATACACTGATACACTGTAACGGCTCATATAGTGTAGGACCATACACTGATACACTGTAACGGCACATATAGTGTAGGACCATACACTGATACACTGTAACGGCACATATAGTGTAGGACCATACACTGATACACTGTAACGGCACATATAGTGTAGGACCATACACTGATACACTGTAACGGCATATATAGTGAGGACCATACACTGATACACTGTAACGGAATATATATTGTACGACCATACACTGATACACTGTAACGGCATATATAGTGTAGGACCATACACTGATACACTGTAACGGCACATATAGTGTAGGACCATACACTGATACACTGTAACGGCACATATAGTGTAGGACCATACACTGATACACTGTAACGGCACATATAGTGTAGGACCATACACTGATACACTGTAACGGCACATATAGTGTAGGACCATACACTGATACACTGTAACGGCACATATAGTGTAGGACCATACACTGATACACTGTAACGGCACATATAGTGTAGGACCATACACTGATACACTGTAACGGCACATATAGTGTAGGACCATACACTGATACACTGTAACGGCACATATAGTGTAGGACCATACACTGATACACTGTAACGGCACATATAGTGTAGGACCATACACAGATACACTGTAACGGCACATATAGTGTAAGACCATACACTGATACACTGTAACGGCACATATAGTGTAGGACCATACACTGATACACTGTAACGGCTCATATAGTGTAGGACCATACACTGATACACTGTGACGGAATATATAGTGTAGGACCATACACTGATACACTGTAACGGCATATATATAGTGTAGGACCATACACTGATACACTGTAACGGCACATATAGTGTAGGACCATACACTGATACACTGTAACGGCACATATAGTGTAGGACCATACACTGATACACTGTAACGGCACATATAGTGTAGGACCATACACTGATACACTGTAACGGCATAAATATAGTGTAGGACCATACACTGATACACTGTAACGGCATATATATAGTGTAGGATCATACACTGATACACTGTAACGGCACATATAGTGTAGGACCATACACTGATACACTGTAACGGCATATATAGTGTAGGACCATACACTGATACACTGTAACGGCACATATAGTGTAGGACCATACACTGATACACTGTAACGGCACATATAGTGTAGGACCATACACTGATACACTGTAACGGCACATATAGTGTAGGACCATACACTGATACACTGTAACGGCACATATAGTGTAGGACCATACACTGATACACTGTAACGGCACATATAGTGTAGGACCAGGGTTCTTCGGGGCCACCAGTAAAATTCCAGCTACAAACAAAAAATGCATAAAACACCTGACCCAAGTTCACAAATTCCCCTCTGCTGCATTCTCCTTACACTTCAGAGGAGCGGTGGCTGCGATGGCCTGCAGGCGTGGAGCGGCGGTGCACATGTCCGCATCCGTGGAGAAGTCGACCACAGGAACTGAAGGTCCACAGAAGACAGGCCAGGGGCCACGGGGCGGGAGCCACCAGGCAACACTACTGGTGCAGATTTAAAAAAGAGAAAGTCCTGGACAACTCCTTGAACAATGCAATCTGCGGGAAAAAGTGAAAACTCCCAGCAAGTCGTGAAGGCTGTCAGAGCATGCTGGGAGTTTTAGTTCCCAATGAAGGGATACAGGGATGAGAGGATCTATACAAATTAATTTATTTTAATCACCTGATAAGCGAGGACAAACAAATCCCCGCCCCCCGGTAGTAAACTGTTATATGAGCCTTTACCTCAGACGGTTACTATCCTGGAGGTCTCCTCATCAGCCTACTGCCTGTGGATAGTGAGAGCAGAACAGTGAGTGCAGCTCTGGAGTATATTACAGTATATAACTCAGGATCAGTACAGGATAAGTAATGCAATGTATGTACACAGTGACTGCACCAGCAGAATAGTGAGTGCAGCTCAGGAGTATAATATAGGATGTAACTCATTATCAGTACAGGATAAGTAATGTATGTACACAGTGACTGCACCAGCAGAATAGTGAGTGCAGCTCTGGAGTATAATACAGGATGTAACTCAGGATCAGTACAGGATAAGTAATGTAATATCTGTACACAGTGTCTCCACCAGCAGAATAGTGAGTGCAGCTCTAGAGTATAATACAGGATGTAACTCAGGATCAGTACAAGATAAGTAATGTATGTACACAGTGACTCCACCAGCAGAATAGTGAGTGCAGCTCTGGAGTATAATACAGGATGTATCTCAGGATCAGTACAGGATAAGTAATGTATGTACACAGTGACTCCACCAGCAGAATAGTGAGTGCAGCTCTGGAGTATAATACAGGATGTATCTCAGGATCAGTACAGGATAAGTAATGTATGTACACAGTGACTCCACCAGCAGAATAGTGAGTGCAGCTCTGGAGTATAATACAGGATGTATCTCAGGATCAGTACAGGATAAGTAATGTATGTACACAGTGACTGCACCAGCAGAATAGTGAGTGCAGCTCTGGAGTATAATACAGGATGTAACTCAGGATCAGTACAGGATAAGTAATGTAATATCTGTACACAGTGTCTCCACCAGCAGAATAGTGAGTGCAGCTCTCTGGAGTATAATACAGGATGTAACTCAGGATCAGTACAAGATAAGTAATGTATGTACACAGTGACTGCACCAGCAGAATAGTGAGTGCAGCTCTGAAGTATAATACAGGATGTATCTCAGGATCAGTACAGGATAAGTAATGTATGTACACAGTGACTCCACCAGCAGAATAGTGAGTGCAGCTCTGGAGTATAATACAGGATGTATCTCAGGATCAGTACAGGATAAGTAATGTATGTACACAGTGACTCCACCAGCAGAATAGTGAGTGCAGCTCTGGAGTATAATACAGGATGTATCTCAGGATCAGTACAGGATAAGTAATGTATGTACACAGTGACTGCACCAGCAGAATAGTGAGTGCAGCCCTAGAGAATAATACTGGATAAGTAATGTAATGTATGTACACAGAGACTCTGCAAAAAAAAAAAAGGGGGTTAGTCAGCACATCCCAATGCACAGGTGCACGCTGCCATTATGGCACATAACAGGTAGTATTTAGTGTTAGGTTCCCGTCTTACAGAGATCGCCTTGACGTTTGGCAGACGGGCTCAAATGGTTTTGTACAAAATGCATTTGCCAAGCATCTCACTTTATAAATAAGCGTAGCATTAGCATTCGAATGGTTTTTGTGACTATAGCACTGTTGTACTTTATCTTGTTTGCAGAGTGCTGTTGCATTGTCTTTTTTTCTCTATGTACACAGACATCTTATGTAGACTAACTTCATATGTAACTTATAACGGCCTTCAGAGGCGGACATCCCCTTTAATCAGTAAATATCCGTTCACGATCAGACCACCTCTTTGAATCTATTATCACCCCTCAGCCTAACCACACAAATGTGTATCTGCCGCCTCACTGCTTGCTATATGTTGGCTCGGAGTCGCTTACCTTCCTTTATTAATCGCTCAGAGGCGGCTCCTGTGTTTACATTTTTTTTTTATTATTAACCCTTTCATGACCAAGGGTCATTGATACCCTTGTGACCACGTCTAATTTTGCAAATCTGACATGTGTCACTTTATGTGGTAATAACTTTGGAAAGCTTTTACTTATCCAAGTCATTCAGAGATTGTTTTCTCGTGACACATTGTACTTCATAATAGTCATAAATTTGAAGAAAGAAAAAAACATGAAGGACCAGCACTCCCAAGTTGCTGATAGCTGAAGCTTTATTGGTCACTTTTCAAACATCAGTGACGCGTTTCGGCACGTACAGTGCCTTTCTCAAACTGTGAATAAGTGGCAAACTGTGAATAAGTGGTAAATTGCCACTTATTCACAGTTTGAGAAAGGCACTGTACGTGCCGAAACGCGTCACTGATGTTTGAAAAGTGACCAATAAAGCTTCAGCTATCAGCAACTTGGGAGTGCTGGTCCTTCATCTCTTTTTGTTCATTGGGGAATCCGACCCTTTGACCGAGCACCCCGATCCATCACGCACAGTGCCGACCGATTTGGACAACAGTCAATATATTTCAACTTTATTTATGAAAAAATCCCAAATTTACCAAAAATTTTTAAAAAATCTCAATTTTAATTTTTTTAATTTTATTTCTCTGCTTTTAAAACAGAAAGTGATACCTCCTCAAATATTTATTACTTAACATTCCCCATATGTCTACTTTATGTTGGCATCATTTTGTATATGTAATTTAATTTTTTTAAGACGTTAAAAGGCTTAGAATTTTAGAAGCAATTATTAAGATTTTTAAGAAAATTTCCAAAACCCACTTTTTAAGGACCAGTTCAGGTCTGAAGTCACTTTGTGGGGCTAAAATAGTGGATTCCCCCATAAATGACCCCATTTCAGAAACTACACCCTCAAGTTACTCAAAACTTATTTTACTAACTTTGTTAACCCTTTAGGTGTTCTACAAGAATTAAAGGAAAATGGAGATGAAATTTCAGAATTTCACATTTTGTCAGATTTTCCATTTTAATCAATTTTTTTCTTTAACACATCGAGGGTTAACAGCCAAACAAAACTCAATATTTATTACCCTCATTCTGCGGTTTACAGAAACATGTGGTCATAAACTGATGTAAGGGCACACGGCAGGGCGCAGAAGAAAAGGAGCGCCGTATGGTTTTTGGAAGGCAGGTTTTGCTGGACTGGTTTTTAGATGCCATGTCCCATTTGAAGCCCCCCTGATGCACCCTCACAGTAGAAACTCCCAAAAAGTGACCCCATTTTGGAAACTAGGAGATAAGGTGACAGTTTTATTGGTACTATTTTGGGGTACATATGATTTTTAATTGCTCCATATTACGTTTTTTGTGAGGTATCCAAAAAATGGCTGTTTTGGCACAGTTTTTATTTTTACAACGTTCATCTGACAGGTTATTTTTATAGAGCAGGTTGTTACGGATACAATGATATCAAATATGTCTACTTTGTTTGTTTCAGTTTTACATAATAAAGCATTTTTGAAAAAAATATATGTTTTTGTGTCTCCATTTTCTAAACGCCTTATTTTCTTTATTTTTATGCTGATCATCTTATGCAGGGGCTCGTTTTTTGCAGAAAGAGTTGATGTTTTTATTGGTACAATTTTGGGTGCACATGATTTTTTGATCATTCATTATTACGCTTTATGGGGCAAGGTGATAAAAAAATTGGTCATTTTGGCAATTTACTTATTTTAACAGCTTTCACCTGAGGGGTTAGGTCATGTGCCATTTTTATAGAGCAGATCATTACGGACGTGGCAATACCTAATATGTATACTTTTTCTTATTTATTAAAGTTTTACACAATAATAGCATTTTTTTTTTACAAAATAAAATGATGTTTTAGTGTCTCCATAGTCTGAGAGCCATAGCTTTTTTATTTTCTGACCAATCGTCTTAGGTAGGGTCTAGTTTTTTGCGAAAACTAGGTCACGGTTAGATTAGTACTATTTTGGGGGGCATACACCTTTTTGATTTCTTGGTGTTGCAATTTTTGTGAAGCAAGGTGACAAAAAATTGCTTTTTTTGGCACAGTTTTTATTTTTATTTTTTAAGGTGTTCAGCTGAGGGGTTAGGTCATGTGATATTTTTATAGAGCTTGTTGTTACGGACGCGGCGATACCTAATATGTATACTTTTTAAAATGTATTTTACTTTAACACAATAATAGCATATTTAAAACAAAAAAATGATGTTTTAGTGTCTCCACGTTCTATTTTTTAAGCAATTTTCTTATGTAGGGGCTCATTTTTTGCAGGATGAGGTGACGGTTGTATTGGTACCATTTTGTGGTACATACGCCTTTTCTATCACTTGGTGTTGCAGTTTTTGTGATGTAAGGTGACAAAAATAGCTTTTTTTGACACAGTTTTTATTTTAATTTTTTAATGGTGTTTATCGAGCAGGGTGGATCATGTGATATATTTAATTAGCCGGTCGTTACAGATGCGGCGATACTTAATATGTGTCGTTTATAAAAAAAAAAAATCATTTTTTAACCTCTTATAAATGAGCGGAAATAGGAAAAGGCAATTTATTTTATTTTTAATTTACATTTTTATTTATTTATTTTTCCTTCTTTTTTTTCCGCACTTTTTTCATCTTGAGGATCCAGCAGTGGCGGATTACAATAGGGACGTTCGGGTCGGCAGCCCCGGGCCCAGCACCGCTGGGAGGCCCAACGCCGACCTGAACGCCCACATACTGCGGAGGGGCACGGGAGCGCATAGCTCCCTGTCCGGTCGCCGATCACCGCCATAGGCTTCAGGTCTAGGCGGTAGTGAAATCCTTCAGGCCTATGCGGTAGTGAAATCCTTCAGGCCTATGTGGTAGTGAAATCCCGGCACAGGCGTGCGTGATGACTTCATCGCGCGCCTGTGCCGGGACGCAGCACTGTGACGTGTGCACGCCTGCCTCATCCCGCCTTCCTCTGCGAGCAAGCGCCTGGCCCTGGACATAGGTGAGCATTTAGCTTTTCATTTATTTTTATTTTTTTCATGTGCCTACTTTGGGGGACATGTGGGGGGGGGGGGCACACAGGAGGACATATTAGGGAAGAGACATCGAGTACATCGGGGGGAATGTGGGGGCTGTGTGGGGCCAAATTATGGGGGGGACTACTATGTGGGGCCAAATTACTATGTGGGGCAAATTATTATGGGATAGAATACTATGTGGGGGCAAAATTACTATGTGGGGGCAGTGTGGGGGAAACTATTGTGTGGGGACAGTGTGGGGTAATTGCTATGTGGGGACAGTGTAGGGAAATTGCTATGTAGGGGAAATTACTTTGTGGGGGGAAAATTACTATGGGGGGGATTACTATATGGGGCAGTGTGGTGGAAATTACTATATGGGGGTGTTGCTATTGGGGGGCACTGTAGGGGCAATTCTATTATTTCTGGGGACACTATGCAGGGATTATTGCCTGGAGCACAATATAGGGTGGTATTATTACTGGGGGTCTCTAAGGGACATTATAGCTGCTGTGGACACTATAGGGACATTTGGGGTCATTTATCAGACTGGTGTAAAGCAGAACTGGCTTAGTTGCCCATAGCAGCCAATCAGATTCCACCTTTCATATTTGACAGCTCTTTTGGAAATCCAGTTCTACTTTACACCAGTTTGATAAATTACCCCAATTATGTCTATTAGGGTCACTATTTTTTCAGCAGTACAGTACCTGGGGCATTGGGGGGCACAACGGGCACAGTATTGGGGGTGGCAGCAGGATGACACTGTGGGGACACCAGGATGAGGAGGTTGATGGAAAAATTGAGAAATCTAACATGTCTGTGTTACAAACTGTAGAGACGAGATGCGGCTAAAAGAATTTGTCATGGTGGTCTGGGTCAAATGGAGGAGAAGAGGAAAGAGAACGTCTACATGACAGGAGATGTCCCTGGATGTAAGAGGTATGTGGTGCTGTATTCTCCTCCATGTCTTTTTTATTATAATTATATGTATTTTAAATTTGGCGACCAAATTTTTCAGTTTAGGACCCAATTTGGGGTATTTTTTTTTGTCTGAATATGTCATATGGCCTAAGAAGAGACTGTGGCGCTCACGAAGCACCGCAGCCTCTTCATACAAAGAAAAACCAAACTAAAATGGAGGGAGGGGCCCGAGTTGAGTAGACGGCGCCGGGACTATCATGTACTTAATCCGCCCCCGGGATCCAGTGAGGCTGATGGCTGTGCTGTACTTTGCGATGCTCTTCCATTGCAAAGTATAATACTATCAGTTTTACACTGATAGATGGCAACACTGGACGCCTTTGCAAGGCACCCGGTTGCCATGGCAACCATCGGGCCTCTGCCATTGCAGCGCGGCAGCCCGATGGTTGAGAGAGGGAGCCCCTCCCTCTGTTAACCCCTTGGATGCCGCTAACAGCGGCATCTAAGGGGTTACAGCAGAGTGTCAGCATAGAGCTGACACTCGCTGATGATGGCGGCGGCTTAGTAACGGAGCCGCCGCCATCACAAATAGCAGACGGACGGAGCAGAGACACCCACCATGGCCGGGAAGGGGGGGGAGTTGAAATGGGGGCAGGGCCGGCACAGAGTAAACACAGCCACAATGTACGGACAACAGGGAAGACATCACATCAAGGGACAGACAGGCCACAGGAAGACATCAGGGGGCACAGATCAGGGTACACATATTGGGGGCACACTGCCGCGATCTGATTGGTTAGTCTGCACAGACTAACCAATCAGAGCGATTGCCAGCAAGGGACCACTCTGATTGGTCCCTTGCCGGCATTACTGGACAGTGTGCTATCTTTTTGCAGTGCGGAGGCACGGAACCCCAGAAAGCACTCCGTACGTGCTTCCGTTCCGCATCTCCGGATTCGCGGACCCATTGAAATTAATGGGTCCGCATCCGTGATGCCGAATGACAACGGAACGGTGCCCATGTATTGGGGATCCGCAAATGCGGTCCGCAATATGGGAATGGGACACCAACGGTGGTGTGAACGAGCCGTTAATCCGAAGGTTTTGCAGCATTTGGATTAAAGAGCTGCCAGAACGTTTATAGCACGTATATAGCCGTATGGCAGTCGGGAAGGGGTTAATATCAACTCTTAAAAAAAAAAAGTAAAGCTACAAAACGCAAATGAAAGAGCCGCCACTTGTGCTTCTCCGGCTCAGTGGAATCAGATGTGATTTGATCTTTTCCGCTGTAATGAACAGAATAAGAATTAATTTTCTACCACCCGATTCACTTCTTACATCACCGACCGTGGCAGTGAACGGCTTATTTCAGCTTTTCCTAATTTCTTTGTTGTCGCATTAGATTCTGAGTTCAACGTGAATGTTCAGAATATGCGACTGATATGTGCCGCACCCCCCACCGGGCACCAACAACTAACGATAAATGACTGCAAGCTACTACTACTCTGATCATACATAATCTATATATCTGACTACAGGGGGAAGCATTATAGTAGTTATATTCTTGTACATAGGAGCAGTATTATAGTAGTTATATTCTTGTACATAGGAGACAGTATTATAGCAGATATATTCTTGTACATAGGAGCAGTATTATAGAGGTATATTCTTGTACATAGGGGGCAGTATTATAGTAGTTATATTCTTGTACATAGGAGCAGTATTATAGTAGTTATATTCTTGTACATAGGAGCAGTATTATAGTAGTTATATTCTTGTACATCGGAGCAGTATTATAGTAGTTATATTCCTGTACATAGGAGGCAGTATTATAGTAGTTATATTCTTGTACATAAGAGCAGTATTATAGTAGTTATAGTCTTGTACATAGGAGCAGTATTATAGTAGTTATATTCTTGTACATAGGAGCAGTATTATAGTAATTATATTCCTGTACATCGGAGCAGTATTATAGTAGTTATATTCATGTACATAGGAGGCAGTATTATAGTAGTTATATTCTTGTACATAGGAGCAGTATTATAGTAGTTATATTCTTGTACATAGGAGGCAGTATTATAGTAGTTATATTCTTGTACATAGGAGCAGTATTATAGTAGTTATATTCTTGTACATAGGAGCAGTATTATAGTATTTATATTCCTGTACATAGGAGCAGTATTATAGTAGTTATATTCTTGTACATAGGAGCAGTATTATAGTAGTTATATTCATGTACATAGGAGGCAGTATTATAGTAGTTATATTCTTGTACATAGGAGCAGTATTATAGTAGTTATATTCTTGTACATAGGAGCAGTATTATAGTAATTATATTCCTGTACATCGGAGCAGTATTATAGTAGTTATATTCTTGTACATAGGAGCAGTATTATAGTATTTATATTCCTGTACATAGGAGCAGTATTATAGTAGTTATATTCTTGTACATAGGGGCAGTATTATAGTAGTTATATTCTTGTACATAGGAGGCAGTATTATAGTAGTTATATTCTTGTACATAGGAGCAGTATTATAGTAGTTATATTCTTGTACAAAGGAGCAGTATTATAGTAGTTATATTCTTGTACATAGGAGGCAGTATTATAGTAGTTATATTCTTGTACACAGGAGCAGTATTATAGTAGTTATATTCTTGTACATAGGAGCAGTATTATAGTAGTTATATTCTTGTACATAGGAGGCAGTATTATAGTAGTTATATTCTTGTACATAGGAGGCAGTATTATAGTAGTTATATTCTTGTACATAGGAGCAGTATTATAGAAGTTATATTCTTGTACATAGGAGCAGTATTATAGTAAATATTCTTGTACATAGGAGTCAGTATTATAGTAGTTATATTCTTGTACATAGGAGCAGTATTATAGTAGTTATATTCTTGTACATAGGAGCAGTATTATAGTAGTTATATTCTTGTACATAGGAGGCAGTATTATAGTAGTTATATTCTTGTACATAGGAGGCAGTATTATAGTAGTTATATTCTTGTACATAGGAGCAGTATTATAGAAGTTATATTCTTGTACATAGGAGCAGTATTATAGTAAATATTCTTGTACATAGGAGGCAGTATTATAGTAGTTATATTCTTGTACATAGGAGCAGTATTATAGTAGTTATATTCTTGTACATAGGAGCAGTATTATAGTAGTTATATTCTTGTACATAGGAGGCAGTATTATAGTAGTTATATTCTTGTACATAGAAGGCAGTATTATAGTAGTTATATTCTTGTACATAGGAGGCAGTATTATAGTAGTTATATTCTTGTACATAGGAGCAGTATTATAGTAGTTATATTCTTGTATATAGGAGGCAGTATTATAGTAGTTATATTCTTGCACATAAGAGCAGTATTATAGTAGTTATATTCTTGTACATAGGAGGCAGTATTATAGTAGTTATATTCTTGTACATAGGAGCAGTATTATAGTAGTTATATTCTTGTACATAGGAGCAGTATTATAGTAGTTATATTCTTGTATATAGGAGGCAGTATTATAGTAGTTATATTCTTGCACATAAGAGCAGTATTATAGTAGTTATATTCTTGTACATAGGAGGCAGTATTATAGTAGTTATATTCTTGTACATAGGAGGCAGTATTATAGTAGTTATATTCTTGTACATAGGAGCAGTATTATAGTAGTTATATTCTTGTCCATAGGAGAGGATAGACGTGTGCTGTTGAGCTCCCTGCAGGGAGGGGGCATGGCTTCTGACCCAGGTGGAGGAGAGGGGAGCTGGGCTGATGATCCTGGGAAAGCCCAGAGCTTGGAGTGTGGCCTGCAGCATGGAGATGGTGGAAGCATTAATCTGGAAATGGTGGCTGGTGAGTCAACTGAAACTTGTAGTGCTTCTGGACTGAGTACAACTGTGACAAAGAAAAGTTTATTTAAACTGGAAAGACGCATTTCTAAGTTAAGAGATGAGATAAAGACAGAGACGGATCCCAAGAAAAAGCTTATGAAGTATGAATGCCTGGATGACTGCACACGTGAACTTGATATATTAAAAGATAAACTAGATAAAGGTAAAAACACAATACCTAAAGTGGAAAGCTGGGCAATGGAGAAAAAGAGGGGATCCAGAGCCCAGAATGTGAAGATAAAAAAAGAAATTATAGAAATAAAAAATAAAAATTCTGGCGATGTGCATAATATGGAGAAGCAAGGAACCCCTCAGAGATGTGTGGGTGCAGCGCCTGGAGGGTCACTGCTTTCAGGGTCACTATGTATGGGGTCTGAGCAGTCAGTCTCTGAAAATGCTGGGAATACTATGGAGCAAAGTGAGCCATCCAACAAGGGGTTAATTGTAGTGGACTCAGCTTGTAACTCTGGTGAAGTGAATGAGAAAAGCAATCCTGTGTGTGAGCAGGAGAGTGCTTCATGTATGGACATTGTGGACGGGACCCCGCTCGGTGCTGTGGACGGGACCCCGCTCGGTGCTGTGGACGGGACCCCGCTCTGTGTTGTGGACGAGACCCCGCTCAGTGTGGTGGACGGGACCCCGCTCAGTGCTGTGGACGAGACCCCGCTCAGTGCTGTGATTGAGACCCCGCTCAGTTCTGTGATTGAGACCCCGCTCAGTTCTGTGATTGAGACCCCGCTCAGTTCTGTGATTGAGACCCCGCTCTGTGCTGTTATTGGAAGTCAGCTCTCAGAGGAGACAACTACACAGACTGGAGCAGACATGGAGGTCAGTATACAGGACCCTCAGCCGTCCACAGTGTCAGGTACACAGCAGTCTGGAGCAGACCCAGGTGGATCTGCAGGACAATCTGGGGTCAGGAAGCCTGTTGAGGAGAGGCCCAGCACTGATCCTCCTGCTGACTGTCCACAATTCAGGAGACTGTTCTCCAATGTCACAAGGCCGGCTAACCCTCCACCTCAGAGAAGGAACGCTGTCAGGATTAAGTATACGGGTCCAGAAGATAGCCTCCCCTCCAGACTGTACATAGGGAAAGTTCTTCTGAAGGACTTCATGAAATTTAAGGCCTCTGAGGTGTACGCCCTGATCCATATCCCCTCCAGCAGGATCTATGACATCAGCTTTAAGCTTCAGTATGATCTGGACTTATTCTGGAACATATACAATGACACCAAAGAGCAGTCAATCTGGGAGCATCTACAGGTGATCCAGCTGTCCAAGCCTCAGGTAGTGAAGGCCACCATCTTGTTCCAGTCTGAGGTGGTGGCGCTGGCAGATCTGGAGCATTGGCTGAGCAGACAGTGTCTGTTGAAGAGTCATCCCGGAAAAATCTATGATGAGGAGGACATCTGGAATGGCGGATACACCGTTATGGTACAACTAGCGCAGAACAATAGTGTGACCAGACATCTGCCGCACTCCTTCTACCTGGGCTCAGAGAGAGGGATATGCTACTACCCCGGTCAGCCGCGGCTGTGTCACAGATGTGGGGGCTAGCATCTCGCCATCAACTGCTCCCGTATTAAGTGCTCATTTTGTGGACAGTTTGGACATTCAAAGGACGACTGTACAGGTCCGGTCATCTGTAACCTGTGTTTAGGATCTGGTCATACTTTCCGGGATTGTCCGCATGCAGATCATAATAAAGACAGTGATGAGATCTTCTCAGAGGCCATGGAGGAAGGTCGGGAGGATGTCACTGCAAGAGCAGATACAGCCCCAGAAACTGGTAATCCTCCTACTGAAGCAATGCAAAGTACTACTGACCCTGCTGTAAAGAGTGTTGACCCTCCTGATGCACTACAAGTACCAGCAGAGTTAGAGACTCATAGCCCATCTACTCCATTACAAATACCAACATCTGCTGAACCACAAGTACCAGCCATTGAAAAGGCTCCGAAATCCAGAAATCCTGCTGTGGAAACTAAAATACCATCTGTAGCACTACAAGTACCAGCCACTGAAGAGAATTCTCATCTGCAGAGTAAAGTGACCAGTAAACCAGTTGCCAAACCACCTAAAGAACTGCCCTCTACGTCTACAAAGCCTGATGGTCCAGCTGCAGGGCTCAGGAAGCTCAGGAGGTCCTCTGTAGAGGAAGAGGGGTTCCAGACTGTAAAAAGAAAGAACAGCACTGCAGCAAAGAGAACCCCGGATCCGCCAGTGCTGGCCATAACCTCCGGGCAGTACGGGGCGCTAGGGGAAGAAGAGTCCGAAGAAAAGGCAGAAATGGAGTATGTTACTTCACATAACCCTGAAGGTGACCCTCTGGAAGAAGAACCTGACCCTCCAGTGTCCGCCAAAAGATGGGGCAATACAGGTCACAGTAGTGGAAAGAGAAAAAAGAGTAAGAAAACTAAGTGACCTGGATGAGGCTGAGAATCAGCTCTATAAACGTGAACAGTGTGAAGAAGCTTTTGTATAATGCGTTGTGATGTTTATTATCAAAGTGATATAACTTTATAGTATTCTTTTCTATGACTTTAGTGTAAATGTATTGTAATATTTTGTTGCCTGATTTTAAATAAAAAGATCATTATAGTAGTTATATTCTTGTACATAGGAGGCAGTATTATAGTAGTTATATTCCTGTACATAGGAGCAGTATTATAGTAGTTATATTCTTGTACATAGGAGCAGTATTATAGTAGTTATATTCTTGTACATAGGAGCAGTATTATAGTAGTTATATTCTTGTACATAGGAGGCAGTATTATAGTAGTTATATTCCTGTACATAGGAGCAGTATTATAGTAGTTATATTCTTGTACATAGGAGCAGTATTATAGTAGTTATATTCTTGTACATAGGAGCAGTATTATAGTAGTTATATTCTTGTACATAGGAGGCAGTATTATAGTAGTTATATTCTTGTACATAGGAGGCAGTATTATAGTAGTTATATTCTTGTACATATGAGGCAGTATTATAGTAGTTATATTCTTGTGCATAGGAGGCAGTATTATAGTAGTTATATTCTTGTACATAGGAGCAGTATTATAGTAGTTATATTCTTGTACATAGGAGCAGTATTATAGTAGTTATATTCTTGTACATGGGAGCAGTATTGTAGCAGTTATATTCTTGTACATAGGAGCAGTATTATAGTAGTTATATTCTTGTACATAGGAGGCAGTATTATAGTAGTTATATTCTTGTATATAGGAGCAGTATTATAGTAGTTATATTCTTGTACATAGGAGCAGTATTATAGTAGTTATATTCTTGTACATAGGAGCAGTATTATAGTAGTTATATTCTTGTATATAGGAGCAGTATTATAGTAGTTATATTCTTGTACATAGGAGCAGTATTATAGTAGTTATATTCTTGTACATAGGAGCAGTATTATAGTAGTTATATTCTTGTACATAGGAGCAGTATTATAGTAGTTATATTCTTGTACATAGGAGGCAGTATTATAGCAGTTATATTCTTGTACATAGGAGCAGTATTATAGCAGTTATATTCTTGTACATAGGAGGCAGTATTATAGTAGTTATATTCTTGTACATAGGAGCAGTATTATAGTAGTTATATTCTTGTACATAGGAAGCAGTATTATAGTAGTTATATTCTTGTACATAGGAGCAGTATTATAGTACTTATATTCCTGTACATAGGAGCAGTATTATAGTAGTTATATTCTTGTACATAGGAGGCAGTATTATAGTAGTTATATCCTTGTACATAGGAGGCAGTATTATAGTAGTTATATTCTTGTACATAGGAGCAGTATTATAGTAGTTATATTCTTGTACATAGGAGCAGTATTATAGTAGTTATATTCTTGTACATAGGAGCAGTATTATAGTAGTTATATTCTTGTACATAGGAGGCAGTATTATAGTAGTTATATTCTTGTACATAGAAGCAGTATTATAGTAGTTATATTCCTGTACATAGGAGCAGTATTATAGTAGTTATATTCTTGTACATAGGAGCAGTATTATAGTAGTTATATTATTGTACATAGGAGCAGTATTATAGTAGTTATATTCTTGTACATAGAAGCAGTATTATAGTAGTTATATTCTTGTACATAGGAGCAGTATTATAGTAGTTATATTCTTGTACATAGGAGCAGTATTATAGTAGTTATATTCTTGTACATAGGAGCAGTATTATAGTAGTTATATTCCTGTACATAGGAGCAGTATTATAGTAGTTATATTCTTGTACATAGGAGCAGTATTATAGTAGTTATATTCATGTACATAGGAGCAGTATTATAGTAGTTATATTCTTGTACATAGGAGCAGTATTATAGTAGTTATATTATTGTACATAGGAGCAGTATTATAGTAGTTATATTCTTGTACATAGGAGCAGTATTATAGCAGTTATATTCTTGTACATAGGAGCAGTATTATAGTAGTTATATTCATGTACATAGGAGCAGTATTATAGTAGTTATATTCTTGTACATAGGAGCAGTATTATAGTAGTTATATTATTGTACATAGGAGCAGTATTATAGTAGTTATATTCTTGTACATAGGAGGCAGTATTATAGTAGTTATATTCTTGTACATAGGAGGCAGTATTATAGTAGTTATATTCATGTACATAGGAGCAGTATTATAGTAGTTATATTCTTGTACATAGGAGCAGTATTATAGTAGTTATATTATTGTACATAGGAGCAGTATTATAGTAGTTATATTCTTGTACATAGGAGGCAGTATTATAGTAGTTATATTCTTGTACATAGGAAGCAGTATTATAGTAGTTATATTCTTGTACATAGGAGCAGTATTATAGTAGTTATATTCTTGTACACAGGAGCAGTATTATAGTAGTTATATTCTTGTACATAGGAGCAGTATTATAGTAGTTATATTCTTGTACATAGGAGCAGTATTATAGTAGTTATATTCTTGTACACAGGAGCAGTATTATAGTAGTTATATTCTTATACATAGGAGCAGTATTATAGTAGTTATATTCTTGTACATAAGAGGCAGTATTATAGTAGTTATATTCTTGTACATAGGAGCAGTATTATAGTAGTTATATTCTTGTACATACAAGCAGTATTATAGTAGTTATATTCTTGTACATAGGAGGCAGTATTATAGTAGTTATATTCTTGTACATAGGAGCAGTATTATGGTAGTTATATTCTTGTACATAGGAGCAGTATTATAGTAGTTATATTCTTATACATAGGAGCAGTATTATAGTAGTTATATTCTTATACATAGGAGCAGTATTATAGTAGTTATATTCTTGTACATAAGAGGCAGTATTATAGTAGTTATATTCTTGTACATAGGAGGCAGTATTATAGTAGTTATATTCTTGTACATAGGAGCAGTATTATAGTAGTTATATTCTTGTACATATGAGCAGTATTATAGTAGTTATATTCTTGTACATAGGAGCAGTATTATAGTAGTTATATTCTTGTACATAGGAGCAGTATTATAGTAGTTATATTCTTGTACACAGGAGCAGTATTATAGTAGTTATATTCTTGTACACAGAAGCAGTATTATGGTAATTGATGGTATTCGTAACTACCTTTTCCATCATCATCCGTGAGATATTTTTCTATCGCCATTAGTTTTATTCATGTCTCCACAAAGTGAACAATAGCTGCAGAAAATGCCTGCAAAAAATAAATAAAAAATAAAGCTCTGTCTCCTGATTTTGTATTTAGCTGCAAAGTGCCCGAATATCAGTGAGCGCTGCATTACAATAGCCAGGGCTGCGCTCCGCCTGTGGACATCAGATAACATGATTCAGTTAATGACACTGGATATTGGACAAGATTTCTGCACTGTGCGGCTGTGTTGGGAATAGAGTTATTTGCAGAGGAAATGGCCGTAGAGTTGAGTTCAGCATCTCGGATGCAATTATAACGGTGCGGTTCCAACAGGAAACTGGCCAGGGCTATTAACCCATAGAAGCGTGGCCGTCCGTGGTTATGTAATAGGCTTTTAATAACATTCACCACTGCTCAACTGTAATGCGGGAGAAAGATGGCGAAGCTCGTGTAATAAGTGGGGGATTCGTGTCCAGATGTGAATTTTATTACATTGGAGTCAGAGCGGGCGGCCATGTCTGTGACAGAGCAAGGGCAATGGATGCTTGAGAAGAAGGCAGGCTCTACAGCCAGCAAATGTAAACCCCATTACCTTAGGCTTCGGTTCACATTGGTCTGAAGCTGCATTTTTCTACCACAACAAAAGATACCCCAGCAGCACCCAGTGGACCCTATTATTAGTCAATGGGATCCATCAAGAACCATCAGTAGTCGTTATTAGGAATGAGAGAATCAACTCGGGTTCGGTTCCAAGTGGTACCCTGGAACCGAACCCGAGTTCAGGAAATAGTTTTTTACAGTACAAATTAATTTATGAAGGTATTACACGAAGTCTCGCAAGACTTTGCGAAGTAATAACTTCGGCTCATCAGAGCCAATACATTGTAATACTGTACGGCGCTCCTGCTCCATACAGTATCAGAACAAAGTTTTATGGGAATCGACTTCGGACATTTCATCCGAAGTCAATTTGCTCATCCCTAGTCGTTATGTAAAGGCTCCAGGAGTCCATGATGCTGAAGTGAACAGGGCCTTTGTATAATAAAGCCTTTGCTTGGTTTTCAATGTGTTTTTTGTAAGTGAAAAAACCCCACAAAGTCCTTGTGTTGGAAACCGTCGGCAAGCAGCTTTTGACTATTCTTATCCAGATAATAGTGGGTATACTGGGCTGGGTCCTTCAGAGATCTCCAGCACCCATGCACACGACCGTATGCCCTCCGAGACACGCGGTCCGTCAGCGGGCCATATGTCCTGGGGCGGCATTGCTCTTGTGCACACAGCATCATAATCGATGCCACTCCGGGACATATGGCCCACTCACAGCCCAAATGTCTCTGAGGGCATACGGTCGTGTGCATGGGCCCTAAGGGATCCTCAGCAGGGTATCGACCCCCTAAAAGGGCAGAAGTGAATGGCTGTCTTCATGAATAAACCCTTTTAAGACTGGAGTTTTTTGATATTGTAGCAGCGTTGTAAGAGGAGCAGCTGATATCAGTCACCTGTACGATGCAAATGTCATGACATACAGTAGTTATCATGGGGGACAGGGAGCATTATACTGCTGAACCTGACATGGCTGATGTTGTGCTCCTGATGAAGGGGTTTTGAATACCCCGAAACGCGTCGAGCTTTTCTGAAATAAACAACCTTGTATCCTACTGAGAGTCCACCGGGTCATCCATCTGAAGGACACCAAGGGGACCAACGTTCTGCAGGCGACCTCGGCGAGGGAGGGTTGGGCGTCAAGGGTCTTGAGTTCATCTTGCACCACCCTCCCTGGTGAAGTGAGTAACACACAGAGTGTGTATATACACCCTACTGGGTTTTGTTGCCCTATATAGACCTCATCAGTCTCACGTAATTGTTTTTACTAATACTAATATATACATTGTATCTGCTGTTGTTTCAAAAAAGCCCCTTTCTTATTCACTACCCGTGATTAGTCTGGTAATTTGTACATCTGCCGATCGCCCTGTCACTGTGGTCATTTACTGTGGTCTCTCCTTTTCCTTTTTTCCCTTATTCCTCACATTGATTTTTTTTGCTTCCAAACCACACAGCAGGAATATAGACCTTCGAGGGCCACTATCTTCTGCCTTCCTCTTTCTCATACCCTGGCGCTCCACCAGTTCTTTATCTTCCTGAATTCTTGTCCACTGCGACCCGTGAGCCTGGCCGCTGTATGAACCTTCGGTGAGCAGCCTATCCATTCACGTCTCTCCTTTTCTGTCTATCTTTTTGGCATCCTCTGCCGCCCCCCCGCACCCCATATCCCATTCCAGTTCCATTTCCAATTCACCTTTCCTTTAATTCGTTCCCCTTGTCTCTGTTGTCCCCATCCCCATTTACGCTCCTTTTTTTCTCTTCTCTTTTTGCATGGCTGATAACAGGGAGCAATAGACTGCATTCATATATACAGCAAACGCTGATGAAACGCACCTTCAGACTGCTCTTGTGTCGTCTCGGCTGCAGTCTCGTACTGGTTATTATCCCGGTGAGAGGAGAAGTCAGTGACACGAGACGAGCGGAGACGACTGAGGAATGATTGACACTCGCAGGAGAGATAACAATCGAGGACAGAAAACACACAAAACATAAAAAACTAGAACAGAAGGTCCTGAGCACCGAGACTGCAGAGACCATTCAATAACCACATACTGGGGATTACAGGGGGGAAGACCATGTGTGACCGCCATTCTGGGAGGACAAGGGGGGGGGCATGAATCATCTTCATATAGAAAGTATTGAGAGGCTATTAGACGGTTCATAGTAATCTGCAGCTATTCTAGCAACAAATGTACCCTTCTGTGTTCCCCTGGTGCTGCTGGAAGCAGACTTGGCACAGAATCGGTCTACTTCCCCCTATGGCAGCTATACTGTTATGTTACTGCAGATACTCTGCTCCTCTCCTGACAAGCAGGGAAGAAAACTATTTATATTTCTACAGAGAATCACTACACAGAGATCTGGCTGTGGGGGGAGTGACTGAGCGTGTGTGACCACCAGACTCTGCTCATTTGGTGGACCTGCATATTTCTATACACTGTGAGCACCAAGGGGGGAAGCCATACTATGTAAGTACCTGAACACCAGGGGGAGCCATACTATGTAAGTACCTGAACACCAGATGGAGCCATACTATGTAAGTAACTGAACACCAGGTGGAGCCATACTATGTAAGTAACTGAACACTAGGTGAAGCCTTTCTGTGTAAGTAACTGAACACCAGGTGGCGCCATACTATGTCTGTACCTGAACACCAGGGGGAGCCATACTATGTAAGTACCTGAACACCAGGTGGAGCCATACTATGTAAGTAACTGAACACTAGGTGAAGCCTTTCTGTGTAAGTACCTGAACACCAGGTGGACCCATACTATGTAAGTACCTGAACACCAGGTGGAGCCATACTATGTATGTACCTGAACACCAGGGGGAGCCATACTATGTAAGTACCTGAACACCAGGTGGAGCCATACTATGTAAGTACCTGAACACCAGGTGGCGCCATACTATGTAAGTAACTGAACACCAGGTGGAGCCATACTATGTCAGTAACTGAACACCAGGTGAAGCCTTTCTGTGTAAGTACCTGAACACCAGGTGGAGCCATACTATGTATGTACCTGAACACCAGGGGGAGCCATACTATGTAAGTACCTGAACACCAGGTGAAGCCATACTATGTAAGTAACTGAACACTAGGTGAAGCCTTTCTGTGTAAGTACCTGAACACCAGGTGGACCCATACTATGTAAGTACCTGAACACCAGGTGGAGCCATACTATGTATGTACCTGAACACCAGGGGGAGCCATACTATGTAAGTACCTGAACACCAGGTGGAGCCATACTATGTAAGTACCTGAACACCAGGTGGCGCCATACTATGTAAGTAACTGAACACCAGGTGGAGCCATACTATGTCAGTAACTGAACACCAGGTGAAGCCTTTCTGTGTAAGTAACTGAACACCAGGTGGCGCCATACTATGTAAGTAGCTGAACACCAGGTGGAGCCATACTATGTAAGTACCTGAACACCAGGTGGAGCCATACTATGTTAGTACCTGAACACCAGGTGGAGCCATACTATGTAAGTAACTGAACACTAGGTGAAGCCTTTCTGTGCAAGTAACTGTAACTGAACACCAGGTGGAGCCATACTATGTAAGTAACTGAACACCAGGTGGAGCCATACTATGTTAGTACCTGAACACCAGGTGGAGCCATACTATGTAAGTAACTGAACACTAGGTGAAGCCTTTCTGTGCAAGTAACTGTAACTGAACACCAGGTGGAGCCATACTATGTAAGTAAATGAACACCAGATGGAGCCATACTATGTAAATAACTGAACACCAGGTGGAGCCATACTGTGTAAGTAACTGAACACCAGGTGGAGCCATACTATGTAAGTAACTGAACACTAGGTGAAGCCTTTCTGTGTAAGTAACTGAACACCAGGTGGCGCCATACTATTTAAGTAAATGAACACAAAATGGAGCCATACTATGCAAGTAAATGAACACCTGGTGGCGCCATACTATGTAAGTAGCTGAACACCAGGTGGAGCCATACTATGTAAGTAACTGAACACCAGGTGGAGCCATACTATGTAAGTAACTGAACGCCAGGTGGAGCCTTACTATGTAAGTAACTGAACACCAGGTGGAGCCATACTATGTAAGTAACTGAACACCAGGTGGAGCCATACTATTTAAGTAACTGAACACCAGGTGGAGCCTTACTATGTAAGTAACTGAACACCAGGTGGAGCCATACTATGTAAGTAACTGAACACCAGATGGAGCCATACTATGTAAGTAACTGAACACCAGATGGAGCCATACTATGTAAGTAACTGAACACCAGGTGGAGCCATACTATGTATGTAACTGAACACCAGATGGAGCCATACTATGTCAGTAACTGAACACCAGGTGGAGCCATACTATGTAAGTAACTGAACACCAGGTGGAGCCATACTGTGTAACTGAACAAAAGGGGGCACCATATTATGTAAGTAACTGAACACCAGATGGAGCCATACCAGGTAAGTAACTGAACACCAGGTGGAGCCTTACTATGTAAGTAACTGAACACCAGGTGGAGCCATACTATGTAAGTAACTGAACACCAGGTGGAGCCATACTATGTAAGTAACTGAACACCAGGTGGAGCCATACTGTGTAACTGAACAAAAGGGGGCACCATATTATGTAAGTAACTGAACACCAGATGGAGCCATACCAGGTAAGTAACTGAACACCAGGTGGAGCCATACTATCTAAGTAACTGAACACCAGGTGGAGCCATACTATGTATGTAACTGAACACCAGATGGAGCCATACTATGTCAGTAACTGAACACCAGGTGGAGCCATACTATGTAAGTAACGGAACACCAGGTGGAGCCATACTGTGTAACTGAACAAAAGGGGGCACCATATTATGTAAGTAACTGAACACCAGATGGAGCCATACCAGGTAAGTAACTGAACACCAGGTGGAGCCTTACTATGTAAGTAACTGAACACCAGGTGGAACCATACTAAGTAAGTAACTGAACACCAGGTGGAGCCATACTATGTAAGTAGCTGAACACCAGGTGGAGTCATACTATGCAAGTAACTGAACACCAGGGGGAGCCATACTATTTAAGTAGCTGAACACCAGGTGGAGCCATACTATGTAAGTAACTGATCACCAGGTGGAGCCATTCTATGTAAGTAACTGAACACCAGGTGGAGCCATACTATGTAAGTAGCTGAACACCAGGTGGAGTCACACTATGCAAGTAACTGATCACCAGGTGGAGCCATTCTATGTAAGTAACTGAACACCAGGTGGAGCCATACTATGCAAGTAACTGAACACCAGGGGGAGCCATACTATTTAAGTAGCTGAACACCAGGTGGAGCCATACTATGTAAGCAACTGAACACCAGATGGAGCCATACCATGTAAGTAACTGGAAAACACATCGCGCCATACTATGTAAGTAAACATTTTATTAAATTTTTTTTTTAAAAGGGGTTTTATTGCAAAGTAGTAAAACGTAAAAAAAAACTATATTTGGTATCACTGTAATCGTACTGACCCAGAAAATAAAGATATGTTATTTATTTCGAAAAATGAACGCCGTAAAAATGTATAATGTAAAAACACAGTGGCAGTATTTCTTTTTTTCCCATCTCCCTCCCAGAAAGAGTTAATAAAAGTTAATCAGAAAGGTATGTGTACCCCATTAAAAACTACAACTTGTCCCGCAAAAAACAAGACCTCATAAAGCTATATAGACGGAAAAATAAAAAAGTTATAGCTCTTGGAACGCGACAATTTAAAAAGGAAGAAAAAAGCTTGGTTATAAAGGCCCAAACAGGCTTGGTCACTAAGGGGTTAAAGGGGTTTCCCAGGCTTTTATTATTGATGACCTATCCTCAGGATAGGTCATCAGTATTGGATCGGCGGGGGCCCAATCCCCGACACTCCCGACGATCAGCTGTGCGCGCGTGCTGTCTCCTGTCTCTCTTCCTGCTCGCAGCTGCTATGTCTATGGCAAGCAAGAAGGGAGACAGGAGACGGCACGCGTGCATGGCCTTCTCTTCATACAGCTGATTGGCCGGGGTGCTGGGTGTCGGACCCCCGCCGATCTGATATTGATGACCTCTCCTCAGGATAGGACAATGGTTAAGGCTGGTTTCACATGGGCGTTGCGGGAAAAGGTACGGGTGCGTTGCGGGAACATACGCGATTTTTCCACGTGAGTGCAAAACATTGTAATGCGTTTTGCACGCGCGTGAGAAAAATCGGCATGTTTGGTACCCAAACCCGAACTTCTTCACAGAAGTTCGGGTTTGGGATCGGGGTTGTGTAGATTGTATTATTTTCCCTTATAACATGGTTATAAGGGAAAATAATAGCATTCTGAATACAGAATGCATAGTACAATAGCGCTGGAGGGTTAAAAAAAAATAAAAAAATTTAACTCACCTTAATCCACTTGCTCGCGCAGTCGGCTTCTCTTCTGTCTTCATCTTTGCTGTGTGCAGGAAAAGGACCTGTGGTGACATCACTCCGGTCATCACATGGTCCATCACATGATCTTTTACCATGGTGATGGATCATGTGATGGACCATGTGATGACCGGAGTGACGTCACCACAGGTCCTTTTCCTGCACACAGCAAACAAGAAGACAGAAGAGATGCCGGCTGCGCGAGCAAGTGGATTAAGGCGAGTTAAATTATTATTATTATTATTTTTTTAACCCCTCTAGCGCTATTGTACTATGTATTCTGTATTCAGAATGCTATTATTTTCCCTTAAAACCATGTTATAAGGGAAAATAATAATGATCGGGTCTCCATTCCGATCGTCTCCTAGCAACCATGCGTGAAAATCGCACCGCATCCGCACTTGCTTGCGGATGCTTGCGATTTCCACGCAGCCCCATTCACTTCTATGCGTGATAAATGCACAATATAGAGCATGCTGCGATTTTCACGCAACGCATAAGTGATGCGTGAAAATCACCGCTCATGTGCACAGCCCCATAGAAATGAATGGGTCCGGATTCAGTGCGGGTGCAATGCGTTCACCTCACGCATTGCACCCGCGCGGAAAACTCGCCCGTGTGAAAGAGGCCTAAGAGCAGCACCCACGGACCTTATCGACACCACCGGAATGCAACAGCCTGTCCACGACTGCCGATCCCCAGCGATCCATAGATCAGCAATCAAACAACAGAGGATGGCAGCATCTTTATTCATCGTACAACGTGCAACGATGAAACTGTTGCTGATCTGCTGCCAGCACCCGCCTCCTGTATTAAAGGTTAATTATCATTAGTGGCGCAGTGCGCCAGCCCCCGCCCCCAGTATTAAAAACATTGGTGGCACAGTGGGCCTTCCCCTCAACCCCCCAGTATTAAAATCATTGGGGGCAGTGGCCACAGGGTCCCCTCTCCTCCCCTTCTCATTGGTGGGAGTGGCAGCTTCTGATCGGAGCCCCAGCAGTGCAATCCTGGGGCTCCGATCAGTTACCATGGCAGCCAGGACACTACTGAAGCCATGGCTGCCATGGTAACCTCCCTGCTGCTGTGTGCACTATGCCCAGGGCAGCAGGGAGAGTGTGAAGTCCTATTCACCGTAATAGAGCTCTATTAGGGTGAATAGGACAAGGGATGAAAATATCCCAGGTTCTAGCCCCTTAAGGGGGCTAATAGTTATTAAATAAAAAGTAAAAAATAAATAAAAAAAGTTTAAAACCCCCCCACCACCAAAATATTAAGAATAAGTCACCCCCTTTCCCAATTTCACATATAAAATATATAAAGAATAAATAAATTAACATATCAAATATTGCCATGTCCAAAAAGTACAAACTATTAAAATATCTAAAAAATCTCCTATGCGGTGAACGCCGGAACAGAAAAAAAATAAAATAAAAACTGTGCGATTCCCCATTTTTTTAAAATGTGGAATGCATGTGGCTTTTTTGGGGTTTTATTTTTTTCTGCATGGTATCGAATGGTATCGAGTAACACAATACTTTTTTATGGTATCAAATCAAAATTTTGGTATCACAACAACTCTAGTCCAATGTGACCACAACTAATGCTAACATCTATATGGCCGAGGTGGAGGAGGAGCTGGTGTATCAATCTGCATTTATGGAGAGAGTCCCGTGCTGGTGGCGCTACATCGATGATATTTTCATGATTTGGCGTGGAACTATTGAAGAACTTGAGGAGCTTCATCAACACCTCAATACAGGGGCTCCTGGATGTCTAGTTGTGAGTTGCAGTTCCTGGATGTAAGAGTAAATGTAGAAGGGGAAGTGTCAAAACAGATCTGTATCAGAAGCCACAGGTGGGAACAGTTTATTAGATACATCCCAGATGTATGATAGAATCACTAGGAGAGTGCTGTGTGATGTATGTTTTTGTGAGATGACGAGATGTGCGAGAAATTCTCTAAAAGGGGTTACCCCGGCAAATTGCTACGGAGATTCAGTGATAAGGTGTTGACCACAGCAGGGAAACTACATTATGTTCTGCCCCAGCTAAAAGTGTGACGGGTAGAATTCCGTTTGTGTCTACATTCGGGAAACATAGTGGAAAAATTGCGGGCATTTTGAGGAAGGAGTGGCACTTTTTACAGAAGGGCCTACAGATGAAACGGGAACCGTGGCGGATTACAATAGGGACGTTAGGGTCGGCAGCCCCGGGCCCAGCAGCGCTGGGGTGCCCAACGCTGACCCGAACGCCCACATACTGCGGCGGGGCACGGGAGCGCATAGGCCTGAGGCCTATGCGGTAGTGAAATCCCGGCGCAGGCGTGCGTGATGACGTCATCCCGCCTTCCTCTGCAAGCAAGCGCCTGGCCCTGGACATAGGTGAGTATTTAGCTTTTAATTTTTTTTAATTTTTTAATTTCATGTGCCTACTTTGGGGGAAATGTGGGGGGGGGGGGCACACAGGAGGACATATTAGGGAAGAGACATTGAGTATATGGGGGGGAATGTGGGGGCTGTGTGGGGCCAAATTATTATGGGAGGGACAACTATGTGGGGGCAAATTACTATATGGGGGGCAAATTATTATGGGAGGGACTACTATGTGGGGGCAAATTACTATGTGGGGGCAAATTACTATGTGGGGGCAAATTACTATAAGGGCAGTGTGGGGGCAAATTACTGTGTGGGGGCAAATTATTATGGGAGGGACTACTATGTGGGGCCAAATTACTATGTGGGGGCAAATTACTATGTGGGGGCAAATTATTATGGGAGGGACTACTATGTGGGGGCAAATTACTATATGGGGCAGTGTGGGGGCAAATAACTATGTGGGGGCAAATTACTATGTGGGGGCAAATTACTATGTGGGGGCAAATTACTATGTGGGGGCAAATTACTATAAGGGCAGTGTGGGGGCAAATTACTGTGTGGGGGCAAATTATTATGGGAGGGACTACTATGTGGGGCCAAATTACTATGTGGGGGCAAATTACTATGTGGGGGCAAATTATTATGGGAGGGACTACTATGTGGGGGCAAATTACTATATGGGGCAGTGTGGGGGCAAATAACTATGTGGGGCAAATTACTATGTGGGGGCAGTGTGGGGAAACTATTGTGTGGGGGCAGTGTGGGGGAAATTACTATGTGGGGACAGTGTGGGGAAATTGCTATGTGGGGGAAATTACTGTGTGGGGGCAAATTACTATGGGGGGATTACTATATGGGGCAGTGTGGTGGAAATTACTATATGGGGGTGTTGCTATTGGTGGGCACTGTAGGGGCAATTCTATTATTTCTGGGACACTATACAGGGATTATTGCCTGGAGCACAATAGAGGGTGGTATTATTACTGGGGGTCTCTAGGGGACATTATAGCTGCTGTGGACACTATAGGGACATTTGGGGTCATTTATCAGACTGGTGTAAAGCAGAACTGGCTTAGTTGCCCATAGCAGCCAATCAGATTCCACCTTTCATATTTGACAGCTCTTTTGGAAATCCAGTTCTACTTTGCACCAGTTTGATAAATGACCCCAATTATGTCTATTAGGGTCACTATTTTTTCAGCAGTACAGTACCTGGGGCATTGGGGGGCACAACGGGCACAGTATTGGGGGTGGCAGCAGGATGACACTGTGGGGACACCAAGATGAGGAGGTTGATCTAACGTGTCTGTGTTACAAACTCTAGAGACGAGATGTGGCTGAAAGAATTTGCCATGGTGGTCTGGGTCAAATGGAGGAGAAGAGGAAAGAGAAGGTCTACATGACGGGAGATGTCCCTGGAAGTAAGAGGTATGTGGTGCTGTATTCTCCTCCATGTCTTTTTTATTATAATTATATGTATTTAAAATTTGGCGACCAAATTTTTCAGTTTTGGACCCAATTTGGGGTATTTTTTTTAGTCTGAAGATGTCATATGGCCTAAGAAGAGACTGTGGCGCTCACAAAGCACCGCAGCCTCTTCATACAGAAAAAAACTAAACTAAAATGGAGGGAGTTGGGTAGACAGCGCCGGGCCTATCATGCACTTAATCCGCCCCTGTACGGGAATTTGATCCCCCCCCCACCTTATGGCGTACAAGAAGAACACCAAGTTAGTCAAAACAGATATAGGGAGTGTACAGAAGGATAGACAACAATATTTAGCGCAACGGAAGATGGGGAATTTTCCATGTTTGGGATGCTGCACACCCTTACACAGGACCACCCCGTCCCAATGCCAACCCTATCTATAACACTAGCCCCAATGTAAACCTAGGAGGACGGCGGACACAAAGCGAATTCTATAGTAACGGGGTTGTCTGGTGGGGTCAGGATGGGGTAAACATACAACATAAGGCCTCATGCGCACGAACATGGTTTTGGTCCGCATCCGATCTGCATTTTTTGCGGTTCGGATGCTAACCCATTCACCTCAATGGGGCCGCAAAAGATGTGCTTTCTGTTGCTCCTTTCTGTGACCCCGCAAAAAATAAATAAATAATAGAACATGTCCTAATTTTGTTCGTTTTGCGTACAAGAATAGGCATTTCTATTATGGGTCACCCGTTCCACTCCACAAATTGCGGAACGCACACGAGCGGCATCCGTGTTTTGTGGATCCGCTATTTGCACGGTCGTGTGCATGAGGCCTAAGTCACACGATCCCCTACTCAGATATTTCCCGGGCAGTGGTGGACTATATGACTGTGAAAATCAAGCAAATGCTTGGGGCCCCAGAGATTAGGGGGCCCTCTGCTGGCCACAAGCAGTAGGGGCCCGGGGGGCAAGGTGCTGAAGTGTCAAGGCTGCACCGCTAAGCTCAGAATAGGGCTTAGCGGGCACAAAGGGGTGGAGCTTAGCAGATGATGGGTGGAGCCTCCCAACCGTCCCGTTTATCACGGGATAGTTGTGGATTTTATGCAAATAAACCAGAAATTAGGCATTTCTGGGCAGTTTTGTGGGTGTTCCTCAGAGAACTGGTGGGCGGAGCTTAGAATACCAGAATACTGAGGGGGAATTTAATTGGATGCTTGCATATGGCAGGTACATTTATAATATGTTTGGTCGAAACCTTTTTAAATTTTGTCCCACCCCTTTTATGCAATTTTATATATAAAAAAAAATCTTACGGCATAGCGCAATACTTTACGCTACTAAATGCTTCATTTGTTCTGTGAAGAAATTTTGATTGTTATTTTCTATATGAAGCAAAGCAAAATCTTGGATCCGTCCGCACTTCTGGACAACCCCTTTAATTAATCTGTGAAATACGCCTCTAAAGGCGGACATTGCCTCATTATTATTATTACTTACGGTAAATATTCCTCACACAGACCGCAGCAGGTTGACTGCTGATCTATTTTTCCTTCAGGAGAACTACAAGTCACAGCATGTGATGTCCAGGTCTAGGAGCTACATTTCCATAGCTGTTCTCCCAGAAACCACAGCAACCAATCAGAATCCAGCCCTCATTTCTCTCAGGCTCACTGGAAAATGAAAGCTGCCACCTGATTGGTGCTATGTGCTACACTTTTCGCTTCTATTAGTATATATGTATATATATATATATATATATATATATATATATATATATATATATATATATATATATACACAATTATCTTCCTTAGCTTCTCCCTAAAGAATTACAATAAAATCTCCACAGTTTAGAAAAAAATCTTCAGTCAAGCTGAGTCATTTTCTGACCTTCACAACATGGCGCACATTCCCATAGTGTTTCATAGTGTTTCAAGAGGACTTTCACAATATGGCGCCGGACGTCTTAATGCGTAAGTGTCACGTGACGCCGGACGTCAGTATAGCCGACCGTTCCATTCACAATATGGCTCCTACAAACAGAAGCGCTTCGGAGTTGACATCCACAATATGGCGTTCAAATCTCGGCTCGCAGAGAATCTCGCGTTGAAGGACGTGTCGCTTTACGGCCGTGTGTTGTTAACAGAGATGGCGGATTGAAGAAGAAGCTGTTGTGTTTTTCTCTCTGAGCAATGGATAAGAAGAAGCTGCTGGACGTGACGGCGGCCTCGGTGAGTGAAGGGTGTCTCTTGTCATGGTGTTCTAAAGGGGGAGGGGGACTATATGTCCCAGCATTTCTGGCAGGTTGTTCCGAGCCTTGTAGTACCACATCACTGATATCAGTCTCCTCACTTGCTGGGAATTGTAGTTTCTGTAGTAACTACTCCTCCCATCATTTGAAAAGTTTTGGCTGTGTTACTTGGACTTGAGTTGTAATTGTCCGCGTTGTATTTCCATTCAGTGTCAATAAAGCTTCATCATTGTTTAAAAAAAAAAAAAATTCGGCCACTTTTCCATAGGCTTTGGTTCACATCGGCACCGTTTCCGAGATCACTGTTTGCTGTCAGAGAATGGGATTGTACATTCAGAAGCTGATTGCTGGTGCAGACCTCGGCGTTATTCCTAAGACACGGTGGCGCCGGTAGCGATTTTCTTGCTGCCATAGTAACCAGAGCGTGAAGGAGCGCAGATTGCGTCAGGATTAGTTAGGATCCATTAGAAAGAAGTTCTGGCCTAGCGGTCACCGTCCTCTGATGCCTGTGTGGACAGAGTCTTAGCGTGCCGGACGGTTTGCTGCATTACCACGGATAGCCGCCTACAGGTGGATCGCGTGTTTGTCATGCGCTCGACCACTGCGACCTGTGGCGGCGTTCACACAGATTTTTGCCACCTATTTCAGTATAGATTCCACTGCGACAACAAACTTCCTCCCATTGTTTTCTATGTGCTGCCGCCGATTATTTCCATGGGATTTTCCAGAGCGCAGCAAGAATGGACGTGTCCACGGACACCACGGGAAACTGCAAGTGGCTCCGCAGCACTGGAATTGAAAAACCACGGCGGTTTCTGCCACGGAATACATGGCGGATTCTTGACATAACCTAAGGGTCCGATCGCGCACGCAGATTTTGTGGCAGATTCCAAACTGAAATAACCTGCTTAAAATCTGCAAACGTTTCGAATCCCGTATGCATACCTGACCTCTCCTCAGGGGGGTCCCTCGGATTTCCGATGCTAAGTCATGCGGTTTCCGCGCTCAAACCATGGCGAGAATTTACATGTAACTTTTTTCGGCAGTGCGGCTTTCAAATCCCTGCAGCGAAACACCGTCTGAACTATGGAGGCGGAATACGTACGGATTTCCAGCAGATTTTGCCTCGGACTACACGCCAAAGCCTATGAATCCTGCCTTGTGAACATAGCCGTATACTGCTCACAGCTGAGGGTTTGTTACAGTTGTATCCAGTATAAACAATCCAAGCCAAACACCTCAGCAGCACAGATCTCCTGTCCTGATTGTCCGTTACAATGTATCGGTGCGGTCACATGTTGAAACTAGTCTAGATTAGGGGTTATTGGACATTACAGGTGATGCCACCAGGCGTCCGGTGCAGAAGGACTCGGGGGAGACGCGCTTCTCATATCACCTAGATTTCTCTCCTTGTTGTCACTGGTCACTTCATTTCTGTCTATTTTTGCAGCTGGTCGACCTGAAAGCTGAACTGTTCCGGAAACAAGAGGAATTCAAGCATGAGAAGCTTTCCAAGGAGGCCGGCGGTGCTTCTAAGCCAAGAGCCGCCCCCAAGGTGAGTCGGTGCATACACCGCCGAGCGGCCGTGGAGGCCACGGGGAGTGTCCATTACAAAGACGCGGAAAACCCTCGTCACAAGCCCTCGGGGCTGCTGGGGTATGACGATGCATAAGGCGCACTGTAAGTACAAGATTTCCTGATGATCTTGAGATGTTCTATCATGGAATATCTTTGTCTATAGAAACCCAGCATCTGGAGTAAGCAGAATTCCGGGGTCACTGCTCGAGCTGAGAGGGATGTGGAGGAGAAGACTGAAGAAGACGACTCGCTGGAGAAATCCAGGTCACATTATATCTCCTTCTTTACTTAAAGGGGTTTTCCCAGATTGTATTGCGGTTGTGTTGTTGTGGCACTCGGCCCCATTAATTTCTATGGGACTGAGCTTCTCCTAGGAGGCCACAGGACTGATGGACATGATGTCACTGACCTAGGAAGAGGCTGAACCCTGACCTGGTAGTAAGTGTTTCTTTTCCCTGTAGCGCCACCACAGGGGAAATGAAGCATTACACAGTGCCCATTTACATCAGTGGGTTGTCTGTGTAATACAGGACAGGTCCTCCAAAGAGAGACGCCGCATATAGGCCCCGCTCCACTGTTGATGAGGATCTTTTATCTCTTATAAGCGGGTGGGACAATGGCTTTACTAAACTGGACAACTCTATTTAAAGGGGTACTCCCATCATAAAGTGTAATAACTTATTGTTATACAATAATATGATCAGTGAGGTCCCACCAATCCCTAGAATAAAGGAGTAGAAGGCACCTACACAGCAGGGGTTCTGACTGATCAATGTTACGGCATGTTCTAGCAATATCCTAAATCTTGTAATAGTGGGAGGCCTTAAGGGGGTTTTCCAGGACCCAGAAAACCCACCTTAATTACTCATAACTCACCTTTAGGCTACATGCACATGAACGTATTTTGTTTCCGCGTCCGTTCCGTTTTTTTTTTTTTTTTTTGCGGATAGTATGCAAACCCATTCATTTCTATGGAGCTGTTAAAAAATGCGTATAGTCAACCATTTGTTTTCCGCGTCCGTTGTCCGTGGTTCCATTACGCAAAAAAAATAGAGCATGTCCTATTCTTGGCCGTTTTTGTAGACAAGGATAGGGATATACAATGGGTCCGCAAAAAAAAATATGGTGCCATACGGACATCATCCGTTTTTGTTTTTTTACGATCCGCAATTTGCAGACCCCAAAACGCATACGGGCGTGTGTATGTAGCCTTAGGCAAATTGTGGATCCGCCCAAAAAAAACGGATGACATCCGTATGCCAGCGTGTTTTTTTTTTTTGTTTTTTTTTTTACGGATCCATTGTAACAATTCCTAAAACGGACAAGAATAGGACTGTCCGCATTTTTTGCAGACCCATTGAAATGAATGGGTCCACATTCTATCCGCAAAAAAAAAACTGAACGGACATAGAAACAAAATATGTTCGTGTGCATGAAGCCTTAGGAGAACGTTTAGGATCGGCCGCTGGGGAACCCGATGACTTGACTCCTCCGTCTGCCGACATCGCATCCTTTACCAGGTTTCCGGCCTGGATGGGGCCAGATTTATTCTTATCCCTGGTGCATGCGCAAACTCCTGAATGCACTTCATCTGCGCATGTGCCAGGGAGAGGAATAGTTCTGTCCCCGCCTACAGAGGGGGTGACACCCCGTCCATCGACCAGATCAGAAACCTGGTAAAGGGGGTGATGTCGGTGGAAGATTGATTTTCAGAAGTGGCGCATCATGTGACCGGGCTCCTTAGCGGCCTTTCCATGCAACCTTAGGACAATACGTTTATTACAGAAATCCTTCTACAGGCGAGCTATATGTATTTAAGGCCCGCTGGATCCCAGAAAATCCATTTATAGGGCTTATGCCATCAAGACCCATAATGCTGAGTAGGTCCCTGGTGATTCAGTTTCTGGAACCCCTTTCATCACATTGGTGGGTATCTACCTGCAGCACAATGTGTTACACTGAGCCCATTGTAGTACATAGGAGGCCTTGTAATACATGGTCCATCAGTAGCAGTCGGCACTCTGCATTAGGGGGTAGCAACCCTAGGTACAACTCTAGGCAAAATTTACAGTTGGAGCTTCTGTCTGGAGATCCACTTTAGAAGTGGGCAGTGAGATTCATTCAGGGTTTTTATCTCCATCCCCTGCACAAGTATTTCTCCTCTGTATTCAGCTCCTATTCTGGCCAGTAGTAACCATATACAGATCGCCTCCTAGTGGTTGCAGCAGACATCGCAGCTGTATCTAGTTTGCTCAGAATCATTTGAGCTGCAGACTGTATATCGCAGAAAAAACCTTTAGTGAACTTACATTACAGGAATAGCAATTACACGAGTCTCTCACAGTCTAGAGACGTTGGCTGTGCCAGCACATGGCTTGTGTACCTCTGTCTGTGTGCTTAGCATTTAGTTCGAGTAGTTGTCACCAACCTGTGGCTCTCTGGCTGTTCCAGCACTACAACTAACTACAATGTGACTATTATGACATGCTGGGAGTTTGCAGCATTAGATAATAATATGGAACAAAACCCCCTTTGTGTTTCAGGAGGAGGTTGGAGGAGAAGGCTCAGCTCTATGAGAAGATGACCAAAGGAGATTTTCCTGGTAATTATCTGTGTTCTGAGATTGAAGCCAAGTGGATGTCCTTCGGTTGCACCAGAACTGCGCTGCTGAAGTCTCCCATGATGGCAACACAGTAGGCAAAGAGTCTTAAAGGGGTTCTACACCTTTGGGTAGAGGATTTGGCCAGACCAACAAAGGGAAGCATACTTACCTGCTTCCTGGTGCTGGCTCAGTGTAACGTAGCTCCCTGACCTCTGCTGCACCCCCTTGTTTGCTGCCACCACAGCCAGTCATTGGGCGCAGCAGTGACCTACTGCCCTTTCATCACGTGCCCACTTTTAATGATGCAAGTCACCTCTACGGCCAGCGGTTGGCTGTGGTGGCTTCAAACAGGAAGTCTACATCCGGGGAGAGCAGCCCAGGTCTGGGAGCCAGCACTAGGAAGCAGGTAAGTATGATTCACTTTGTAGGTCAGGCAAAAATGCGGAGTTTGCCAAACTTACTCCTCCCCAAATATGCACAACCCCTTTTAAAGAGGTTGTCCTGATTTTTGCACTATGTCAACCCCATTCCCCTTCCTGTAAACTTCCAGATGGATGGAGATATGTGTGACACTGTAGCCAATGACCATCCCCAAGTGGGACATCATGCTGCAGTCAATAGCAACCGCAGCATTTAAGCAGTCAAGGGGAGAGCGCTCCCTCTACCACCCAATTTGGTCCTTCTGTGATGCAATCTCATGAAGCTGAAGGCCTAGTTGACAGTCCCCAGCTGTGCCTGTACTAACTTATTTAACGCTATTGCAATGACTAGATCAAATGATCACGTGGTATAGTCCCCTACGGTACTAAATGTATATGTTTGGTATTTATACTCCTCACAAAATAAGATTATCAGGTCAGTTTCATAGCGATGAACAGAAGGTGACAGCGCATGTGCAGCTGCTCTCACTCCACTTTAAGGGACCCATTTTGCACATAGGAGCGGATCCCAGAGGTAGGACCCGCACCTGTCAGACATTGATGGCATATCCGAGTGATATGCCTTCATTGTCCCAGATGGGAATACTCCTTTAACAGGAATTGGTGCAAAATGAGAGCAGTAATCTATAGCAGCTAATGTATGGATTTTGATATGTTGGGGGTCCCCTAAGGTTGTAGATTCTCCAGCTGGACAGTTTTATGAGGATCAGATGGCATGCATCAGGCCTAGAGTAGCTGCATCGTGCCAGTGTGTGTCGCTGAGTCACCCGGGCTCACAGCGCTGCCTTCCTGACGCCTCTTTCAGCCATCTCGATGCTGGAGCTCATTACTGGAAAGCTGAGGCTGTGATTACAGCTGCTCCTTTCATGTCGGAGCTGAGAGCCTCTCATGTAGCGCTCTTCACACTCGAACCTTTTATAAGATCCTCTTGCGCTGTATTTGATGCACAGCATCAAAGCTCCAGCTTCCGAGTCCATTATTCCTGAAGTGGAAGCATTTCTCCTTCCTGCCGCTGATACAAATGTATCCCTTCTGATAGACGAGGAGACCGAGGAGCTCTACCTGGTGGACTTTGCACAGAAGATTATAGACAAGAAGAAAGAAATACAGGACTTCTGTCTAAAGGAAAGGAAAAAAGCAGAGACCGATGAAGAGGAGAAGACGCCCGATCTCCCCATTCCAGCGCCACAGAACCCTGGGGAAGAATGGTTTGTTTAATAGCGTCTCAAATTGTTCTGGTCTGTTTTGTAGATAAAGGATTTATCCAGTCTCATGTAAAGGTGAAAGGGGTTGTCTCTCTTGATACATTAGTGTTATATCCTCTGGAACCCATACCTTTCTCCAAAATGGTCCCCCAAAAGTGAAGGCAAGCACACGGCGCATGCGTAGCGTGATGATCGCCATTCATTTCTATGGGAGTTCAGAAAATAATCGAGTGAGCACACTAGGCTATTTCTCATTAATGTCATTGGGGGACACAGCACCATGGGTATACGCCCAGCTACCACTAGGAGGCAACACTAGATATGAAAAAGGTGGGCTCTGCCCAGGTGGGCTATACCCTCTCCACAAACACTGGGCTAATCAGTTTTTAGTCTAGTGTCCGTAGGAGGCAGACATGACCTGCTGTTTTTTTTTTTTTTTTTGCAGGTCTTGCTGCTTTTTTATTTTTATTCTTTTATTTCTTTTTCTTTTCGTCTGCAGGTCTCTGCCTGCTGCAGGATGGGGCGACATCATGGATAACCACTTTAATTGCACACCCTGCAGGCGCGTACTTTGAGTACCTCGTCGGTCACCCAGTCCCTCTTTACTGCATCCGCAGTGGCATGCCGGCAATCCCACGTAAGTGCGAGTTTGCGGAAGGGGTGACCCTACGGCGCCTGAAGACGCCGGATGGTAAGTATTTTTCCCTGCGTCCCCCTGCCCCATGGGTCCCCCAGGTTAGCCCCCCTTTCCTAGCCAGGGGATAGGATTCCATATTTTTCGATATTTTATTTATTTTTTCTCCCGCCCCCTCCCCCTTTTTTTTACTTCTCCCTGTTCCATCCTCGTGGGGTGCATTTTTTTTTTTCTCTCCCCCCCCCCTTCTGGGTTCCCTCCTCCTCCCTGGCCACCCACTCCTCACCATCCTCGTTCTAGTGCTCGTCCTCGGCCTCTCCTTCTAATTTAGTCCCCAGCTTCGGTCGGGACTAGGTCGCATTTTTCTCCGGCCTGTACCCGCGTCCCAGGTGCTCCTTTTACCCCGTTTTTCCCCTCCCTGTGCGTCGCTTTCCCACAGTAGGTCCTTTTTCGGCCACTTCATAAATCGAGGCCCCGGTTTTTCCTCTGTCTAGGCCGCATTCCTCTGAGTGCACCAAGTCTTCTCTTTGCCCCTGTACTAGGATTTTTACTTTATTGCTTGACGCACTATTTAACAGGACTTCAGTCCTGTTGTGCACCAGACAACCAAACTCCATCCGCCATGGGCAGGTTGTTGGCTATCATGCTAGGTTTGTTCTTTGTCAAACCTATAAAGTACTACTGTATTCTGCGCTGACGCGTTACCCCATTTTATGGATGGAGTACTCGCGTTGTTGTTACTGCCTCTCTGCTTTGTTTTCAGAGTTACATGGCCTAGTCCTGGCGGAGTACCTGGATCACCACTGGATGTTCTATCCTGCAGGGATACGCAGCATTGTGAGCACCAGCCACTACTGCAGTTTTCGGGTCATCGCTGGACGTCCTCTCTGATATGGCTGTGACAGGACTAGTGAGCCCCACACACCGGACATGGTCCCGTAGTTCTTCCAGGGTCTGGAGCGTTCTTGGTACTCCCTTTATGTTCTCTGATTAGTGTGCTACATGACGGAAGTGCCGTTCGCTTGGGCCTTGCCGTTGTCTGCACCTGTCAGTTTCTTCCCCCTTCCTTGTGCTCTGCTGGTAGCTGGTTTCTACATGTCAGTGTAGTCTCTCCCGGCTTCCCCTGCAGAATTCTGCATCCTTTTCTGACATATGGATGTCTGGCGATTCTTTTACAAAATCCAGGGTGCTGTACTTGCCTCTTCCGGGGCAGTGTTATACAGTATGCTAGTCACTGCACTTGGGATGGTTGGTTAACCATGATTAATGTTTTTTTCCCTTAATAATATAGGTATTATTGTCCTCATGTGGTCCAGTTCTGTGGACCCTACTTGAGCCTCTGACTAGGTAACCCTGCTTGGAGTCCTTGTCCCAATGATTCTTAGACCGTCTAGCTGGGTGGTTCCCTCTGGGGAAGTTACTCATGGCATCTCTGACCGCACATGCTCTGTATGACAGCTGCTGGTTTGCTTCTTTTCCCTCCTGGGTCCCCATAGGCTTGTTCCCTTCTTGAGATTCTAACCTCTCTTCCCGTCTCGCCAGGTTCACATCCTGGTACCTGGGAGTTTGTTGCTCCGGTTTGTAATTTACATTTGTACTGGCTTCTTCTGGGATGGAGGTTTCCCTCGATTTGAGAACTGTTGCTCCTTAGGCTGTTTGGAGTCCTCTCTCTTCTACTCCAGTATCTCTCAGACCAGTGAGTCTCCACTTGTATTACCAGGCCCTGCGACTGGTTCCTTTTTTCCTGAGACTTCATGTGGCCAGGGATTTCTCTGGTCTTACATTTCACAGTGATATTTTGTTCCAGTTTTTCTGAGTCTCGGTTCTCGTCTTCTTTGTGTGGGAACCATGTCTTTACGTTCCCTTCTCCTGGCCTTTACCGAGGACCCCCTTCTCCCCCAGAGGTCGGCTGCTTTCTCTGGTAGGATGGGGTTTCCACCTTCTCCTAGGGTTTCCTACCTGCCTTGCAGTGGAAGGAGGCTCGGTCCCTTCCCATGGTGAGTCTTTGCTATTCTTTCTCTCAATCGTTCGGTCTTCAGTGCTTCCTTGTGTCCTCTCTACCCTGGCCTTCACATGGTGTTTGCCATGGACAGGCCATGTTTTTGGTCTGAGACAATTTAGAGTTTTTTCCTTGCTGGGTTCTCTTACTGGTCGGGTTCCCTTGCTTCCAGGCCTTATGGAATCGCCTTCCTTTTTGCCGAGGGGTGGTCCACAGGGTCTTCCTTTAGCTTGTCTCCAGGAAGTTTTTTCCTTGGTTCAGGACTGCTCCTGTCATTTTCCCAGGTATTTTCTCTCCTGCCAGGTTCCCTCATAGTCTAATTTTTCTTGTTGCTCCTCCTGGAGCACCCTTCTATGTGCAGAGCGCTAGGTCATTACCAACAGACGCCTTCGGTTGTGCTTCTCTCCTGTTTCTTCAGGGGGAGCCCTGGTTCTTCCAGATCCTTTCTCGGGCTCTCTAGTGCGCACTTGTTCAACTCTTGGTTCTTGCGCAGGACATCTAGCCCTATTCTCTAGTTTCTTATTTTTCCCACCTTTGGTGGAGCTGGGTGTTTCCCTTTGTTCCTTTCTTGCATATGGCGTTTTTTCCCAGACACTTGACCTCGGGATCCTGGCGGTCTCCTATAATTATTTCTTTTTTCTTTGGACTCTTCCTGGTCCTGGAGCCTCTCGGCTCACTTCCTTAGTTTTCTATCTATCATTTCATGCTATAGCCTCCTGCACCTCCATGCTATGGCCTCCTGCATGGTTCTCCTGCACCTGTGCACCCAAGTTATTGCATGAGATTTCCTTCCCACCCTCCGGGACTGCTTTGGGACGTCCCATGGTGCTGTCCCCCCCAATTAACGAGAAAATTAGATTTTTGTACTTACCGTAAAATCCGTTTCTCGTTCAATTCATTGGGGGACACAGATCCCGCTCTTTGCTTTCATTTATCTTTCTGTCACTGGACTGCTGTTCTTCTTCATTCCCCGTCCAGGACATGTTGGTTCTTTGCTTTTGTTTCTCTCTCCTACTGCTATTGGTACAAACGGATTAGCCTAGTGTCTGTGGAGAGGGTACAGCCCACCTTGGTGCCGCCAACCTTCTTTTTCATATCTAGTGTCGCCTCCTAGTGGTAGCTGGGCGTATATCCATGGTGCTGTGTCCCCCAATGAATTGAACGAGAAACGGATTTTACGGTAAGTACAAAAATCCAATTTTTCGGAAGTCCTATAGAAATGAATGTAGTGCACCATGCCACCCCTCCATTAACTTCTATGGGACTGCCAGAGATGGCCGAGCCAGCGCTTAACTATTTTCGGCAGTCTAAGGGGCGCCAAGTTTATCGAAATTTGTTCATTGTCTGATAAATTTGGTGCATCTCTAAATCCTACCCTTTTGTCTAGAAATGCTACTCCAGTTTTGGCACGTCTTGCTGTCAGGCTGATGGCACTTCTTCTCACAGTTTAGGGCTTACTACAGTTGTATCCAGTCTAGGCCATCCTTTATTATCTGCACTACCGACATTTTACCTGCACTGGTACATTGTAGCAAACTATCAGGACAGGAGAGGGATCTGCGGATGTTTTTAGCTCGCAGAGGATTGTCTAGACTGGATACATTGTAACAAACAAACTGCCTACGGAAAATCCACAGTAGACGTTCGAGGCTGATTTCAGCTGCGGATGTGTAAGTTGATGTAGTGGGGATCTGCACAAACATAAGTCTCTTCCAGTGCGGATATCTGACGGCTTTAGCATGCTGCTACTTAAGGATTGTTTTTCTACGCTGCAGATAGAGATTCATGTAGGTTTTTCATTTTTTCAGTGCATGTTAACGGGGTTTACCTAAACCACATTCACATGCAGTGAATGCAGAATGTGAGCCGATTGATTCTGACACCAAATTCACTCCCCTTGTCAAATGCTGAAGAGGGGCCTTAGGTCTATACAGCTTTGTTTTATTACCATTTCCCAACAGCAAGCAGACATCTTGAAAATCGTGAGGAATTGCAATGAAAAGTCTGTTAGGAAGTTCTAGAATATTTCATTCTATAGTGATAAACGTCATTTACATAAAACCACCTAAGGTTAATTGCAGACGTTTTCTTGACATTGTGCAGCATCGTCATAGAAAAGTATCTAAAATGTACTAATAAGGGGATTGTTATATGTGTTCTCCTTGCAGGGTGGACTATGTGGACTCGCTAGGTCGCTCAAGACGTTGTATGAAGAAAGATTTACCCGATCTCTTGAAAATGGATAAAGATCTGCAAGGAAAAAAGTGAGTTTTATGACCGGATGGAGAAGAATCTTGACTTAGGCCTCATGCACATGACCGTATTCTGCATCCATGTCCGATCCACATTTTTTTGCGGATTGCACATGGACCCATTCATTTCTATGGGTCCGCAAAAAAAAAAAAAAAAAGACAGAACACGAATGTCATCCCTGTGCTGTTGGCATCTGTTAGTCGGTCCCACTTATTATAGAACATGTCCTGTTCTTGTCCGTATTGCAGACAAGAATAGTAATTTCTAGAAGTGGGAGTGAAAATGCGGAAAGTACACGTAAAGTGTTTATGTTTTGCGGATCTGTGGTTTGAGGTCACTGAGGCCTTAGACTTAATGATGGCCTATCCTCAGGATAGGTAATCAATATCAGATCGGTGGGGGTCTGACAGCTGGCACCCCCACCAGTAGGCAGTGTTTGGGCAGCCACTGGCACAGAAAACTATACAGTGCACGGAAGGCTCCTAAGTCTGTAGACTGACCCTCTGATTGTTCTAATTCAGTGACACCAAGCAAAGATCTCAAAAATGACATGGAATTGCTATATACATAGTGCATAGAGATATGCCATCACTTTATGAGATTGGAATACCCCTTTAAGTTGTACATTTGTCTGTCCAGACCAGTCACACAGGAGAAGACGTTGCTGTCTGAAGACATGAGGAGGGAGATCCAGAGACAGCAGTGGGAGCAGGAAGAAGAAGAAGCCTTGAAGAGGCCGATGGGACCAATGCATTATGAGGACATAAGAGACAGTGGTATGCTGCTTACAGACAGGGCAGTCTAAAGTCACCCCCAGAGCTGCAAGTCATTTTTCATTCCATTCCCTGTAAGCTTTCATCTTGTAACGGTGCATATATCAGCCAGATATACAATCCCCTCCCTGGAGATGAGTGACATGCAGTGGTGATCGTGGGGTGCGGGCAACTTTTGCATTTCCTGTTTGCATCCCATCAAAGCGCACTATAGTCAGTCCCTCCCCAGTCTGGCGGATAACAGGAAACGGTGGACTGCCAGCTGTTGCACGGAACATGGAGATTAGATAGATTTTCTTATAAGCGATGCCTCTCTTGTCCACAGGTTGTGTGTGATATTGCAGCTCAGACCAATCCAATGGAGCCAAGCTGCAGTACCACACACATCCTGTTCACAGGTGTGGCACTGCTTTTGGAAGACAGCAGCCACGTTATTCCAATATTATTAACCCTGTACAAACCCAGTAAGGTTGATGCATGCCAGATTCAAAGAATGTTACTGAATTGTCAGTATTTCTTGCAGTTATGTCCGCAGACTCTATTTTTACTTTTAGACTCTGATTAGGTGGTTTAAGTATTTTGAAGGGCTTTTTGAGTTGTTTTCTTGTTTAAGATATTACTGTAAAGGACCTTTCACCGATCCTGACAATGTGAACTAAGCATACAGACATGTAGAGCGGCGCCCGGGGATCTCACTGCACTTACTCTCATCCCTGGGCGCCGCTCCGTTCTCCCGCTATGCCCTCCGGTATCTTCAGTCACTAAGTTATGGTAGGCGGAGATTTTGGTCACTAAGTTATGGTAGGCGGAGTCTGCCCTTGTTCTGCTCTAGCGCTGGCCAATCACAGCGCTACAGCAGAACAAGGGCAGACTCCGCCTACCATAACTTAGTGACCGAAGATACCGGAGGGCATAGCAGGAGAACGGAGCGGCGCCCGGGGATGAGAGTAAGTGCAGTGAGGTCCCCGGGCGCCGCTCTACATGTCTGTATGCTTAGTTCACATTGTCAGGATCGGTGAAAGGTCCTCCTTTATTATTGACGGCTAAACCTCAAGTTAGGTCATCAGTATCAGATTGGCGGGGGTCCGACTTTTGGCCCCTCTGCTGTTGAGCTGTTTCAGAAGTCGATGCCGGTAGTGCAGAGCAGTCCATTGTGTGGTCGATGGAGCTGGTAACCGCTGAAGTGAATGGTAACCGTCTCCGTCCACTACACACAATGGACAGAGCTCTGTAGTTCTGGCACCAGAGATGCTACAGAACAGCTGAGGTCTGACTCCCGCCGATCGACCTGACAACTCCTTTGTTTGTCTATTTTTGTACTGGGTCAGTGCAATCTTTCTTACATATCTAATGTATTCTTGCCGTGTGTGATTGCAGAGGCCAGACAACTTGGTGTCGGGTATTTCTCTTTTGCACGGGATGAACAAACTCGCAAGAAGCAGATGGACACTCTCAATATGTTGCGAGATCAGGTATGTTAGGTGTTGCAAAACCTTGTAAAATCCCCCCACCCCCAAAATAGGGACTTTTAATTTAGTGCAGATTTCCCTGATCAGCCCATACAGACAGTGCTACTCATGGCTACTGACAGTGATTCAATGCTGTAGGTAAGTTGTTAAATCACGTTTTGATTATTTCCAGACCGAGGACCAGAGGGTGAAGCGTGAGAGGTTAAAAGCCAAGCGCAAGGCAACGCTGGATGCACGGCTCTCCAAACTGCGACAGAGGAAAGTGAAGCAAATGAAAGGGGAAGGAGCAGAGCTGGAGCCGGTTCAGGGTGAGCGTAAAGCAGTACATGGCTTGTCTCACCTAGGCTGTCGATGTTTATGGGAGACTTTTATTTGGCATCTGTGTTTGAAAAGTTTTCAGCCACTGAGTTTCGAGGGGTTGTCTTAATTCGACCGCCTCTTCTTAGACCGAAGTGGTCGCACCGAGCAGCAGTGCGCCTTCACATAGGAAAGCTCCGTCGTATTGGCTATTGCAGAGGACATGTAGGATTACCTGGCACCCATACAAATAGGCAGCTGCCATGTAATACAGTCCACGAGAGCAAGTGCATGTTGTTACTGTATGCACCGTCCTCTTCCTCCTGACTTTTTGCCGCTTTCTCCCCATGAGCATAAAAAGTCTGGTTATTGTTGACCCGCCACTGTCCGTTCCCAGTACTGACCCGCTTTCTGTAATGTTAGATGAAGAAGAGAACAAAGTGATTGGACCAGAGCCGGAGGTCCCAGTGAAACCCGAAAGGAAAGTGGAGGTAGTTGTTCAGGAGCGGAAAGACACCAAACCCGGAGTGCCGCATGTCAGAGAATGGGACAGAGGCAAAGGTAGGAAATCTGTATATTAATGTGATATCATCTGATTCCTTGTATTCTGTTCAGCCATTTCTTATTTGTATCTGCTTCTAGGAAAGCTGGGTGGTAACGGTGTCACTAATAGGATTTGCCATAGATATGCCGCAAAGCATTCCCTTTCACGTATTTCTATATATATATAGGGTTAACTTACAGCAATGTGAGCAGTTCCTGCGTATGCTGCTGCTTTTTACACCATTTTGTATTTAGTTTCCTTAGTAGTTTCCCTCACACAGGCCGGTGGGAGAAACGACACTGCTGCGATCTTATGTCCTGTGTAGATTCTTCACCGCAGGCCATGTTGGGGAGGAGTGGCCCCCACCAGTGGACACCTCCTAAATACTGAATTAAAGGGGTTGTCCCATCTGGACATTTATGGCTCATGAACGGAGAGCTTGCATGTTTTTCTCCATTAACTGCTATAAGACTTTCCTAGGTAACAATTAGTGGAAATCCCATAGCAGTGAATGGACGGGTGCGCACACGTGTGCGGCTTGCTCTCCCTTCACTTCGGGGCTTCGTCCAACAGACACGGATCCAAAAACCTATCACTATTCCATAAATGTCCCAGATGGGACAACACCCTCCCCCTCCCCCCAGTTCATCTGATGCTGATACATAATTATTTTTTTACTTTTATAACTTCTATGAACATGGTAAGGCAAAAGCAAAACAATTCTTCTGCCTGTGTGAAAAGAGGTTAAATTGTAAACTCTGCATCACATCGTCCTCTCTCCTTTTTAGGGCGCATTCACACTTGGTAGTTTTTGACGTTCTTTGGTAGAAGTGACAGAAAAAATTGAATCGTCATTTAAAAAAAAAGAAAAAATGTGATCACATAAAAAAGCAGCAGCCACCGCGATAAAACGGTCACTTGGGTCTTTCTTGGTGCACATCACACTAGGTGACTGTAATAATGTTCGCTTCTTCATTGCAGAATTCACATTTGGACGATGGTCGAAAGTCTGTGACGACCTAAGAAATGAGCGTGACGCTGAATTCGCACCTCCATCCTTCTATGCCGCAGATCAGCGGAAATCCGAGAAGTTTCAGAACAAATGGAAGCAAGCCGGACCCTCTTATGAAGAGACCAGCTCAGGTCCTGCATATGACTATCACTCACAGGAGGAGCTGGGCCCCCAGCAGCAGGGGCCCCTGGACGACAAGAGCTTAGATGAGATGTTGTCATACTATAGAAAGGTGTCCTGACTCTACGGGGGAAGCCGGCCCCCGACCGTTGTACAGAGGGACTGAGGAGTACATCAAATTATTTACATAAAACTTCCGGTTCTTGTGCCATTTACACTTAGTGTGTGGTTATGAGGCCGCCACTAGGGGGAGCGTCGGAGCATGCTACTGACAAATTTAAAGGAGTTTGTCTGGGATTTTGTAAAATTTGCAAACAAGCAGGGATTGGTATATAATAACCAGTACTCACTCAGTCCTGCCACTCCGGTAGTTTTTTCTGGTCCTACAGTGAGGACATTAGGGTACTTTCACACTTGCGTTGTGAAGATCCAGCAGGCAGTTCCGTCGCCAGAACTTCCTGCCGGATCCGGAAATCCGTGTGCAAACTGATAGCATTTGTAGATGGATTCGGATGGGGATCCGTCTAACAAATGCATTGAAACACTGGATCCGTCTCTCCGGTGTCATCCGGAAAAACGGATCCGGTATTTTTTTTTTCTTTGCATTTTTAAAGGTCTGTGCAGACCGGAACAGTTTTGCTGGAACACTTGGTGAGGGATCCGGCATTAATGCATTTCAATGGAAAATAATGCCAGATCCGGCATTCCGGCAAGTGTTCCGGAATTTTGGACACCATGCTGCTGTATTTTCTCTGGCCAGATACCGTAAGAGGAACTGAACTGAAGACGTCCTGATGCATCCTGAACGGATTGCTCAACATTCAGAATGCATTAGGATAAAACTGATCAGTTTTTTTCCGGTATTGAGCCCCTAGGACGGAACTCAATACCGGAAAACTTTAACGCAAGTGTGAAAGTAGCCTTAGATGCAACATTCATGTGACTACTGCAGCCAATCGCTGGCGTCAAGCGATCATGTGCCATAAAGCTACTGACTAGCTGGAGCAGTCATGTCAGTGATGTACGTGATGTCATCACTGCAGGAATGGAGTAGTTGCGGGAGCTAACGAGTAAGTACGTGGTTATTTTATTGGATACCAGTCCCTGCTAGTATGCAAATTTTAGAAGATCCCAGATTACCCCTTCATGTTCGTGAGGAACCCCAGTGGGGTCATTAACTAACCTTTTTCGCCAGTTTTAGCAGTAAAAAAAAGTTGCAACAAAATTTTATCACATGGGCGTTTTTACGGTGTCCTCGCCACTTAGAGTGGCAGAAGCCAGAACTAAGGCAGTGGAGAAGTTTCTCCCTCCAAGTGCACAGACTGCCATAGAAGCCGCACACCTCGTCATAAATGATGCGCATCCCCCATCAGCGCAGGGACTATCAAAGACTGGTGTAAATGACCCCCAACAATTCCAGAGGGTTGTCTAATAGTCATAAAATCATTTGCATAATTAAAAATAATCCTTGAGACTCTCTGGTTTTTTCACTATCGGGTAGATTTAGGTCCAAATTTCTGTGTAGATTAATTCCTTTTTATATCTTTATAGTGTTCACAGCTCCGTTTTAGTGATGCAGTGCTCCGACGCCCTGCATGGATGTACATGATACAATTCTGTCTGGCTGCAGTCACCACTAGGGGGAGCTCTGCATACAGGGTTATAAATGTGTGTGTAGATAGATAGTGCTGTAAGCGCCATCTAGTGGTGGAAATAAGCCAGAATCTATGGGAGACCTATGGCAGTATTGTCTGATTGGGGGCATTTGTTTCAAGCAAAGCTGCATTTTATGTTTTCCCTTGAAGTACTTAAGGCTCTTTTCATATCTGCCACCAGCTGGCTTCTACAGGTTTCTGTCATTTTAATGGCTAGAATAGTGATGTCCATGACAGACTGACCCATGGAGCTTCCAACACAAGTGTGACCATAGCTTAATAGACCTGATGGATAGCATATTCTCTATTAGCGCACTGGCCGTCATTTGGTATTCCCATCTCGGACATTGCTAGCATATCGCTAGGTGCAGGTCCCACCTCTGGAACCCACTCCTATCTCTAGAATAGGGCTCTCGTTCTGAAGGAGAGCACAATGTGCATGCGCTGTGTGCTCTCCATTCATCACTGTGGGAATTCCGAACACGCGCTACCGCTCCGTTCACCGCTATGCCGTCAATGTTCTGGATGAGATTACCCCTTTAAAGTGTTATACACTGCAAGATGTCCTCAAGCGATAATTGTCCAATAAGAGAAAATTAAAATTTGTCTCTTTCCCATTGTGAAATGAACCTGAAGCTCTGCTCATCCTGAACCTCCTGGTGCAGGAATAGAGTACCAGAACTGCAGAGCCATGGGAAAGCTGGGTGACAACCTCTATGAGCTGGAATAGTAGAGGTTGTTATAGAGCAGGGATGCTCAACCAGCGGCCCTCCAGCTGTTGCAAAACTACAAGTCCCAGCATGCCCTAATAGCTGTAGGCTGTCTAGGCATGCTGGGAGTTGTAGTTTTGCAACAGCTGGAGGGCCGTAAGTTGGGCATTCCTGTTATAGGGTGTCACCTACATAACACAAACTGCTGGGTAGACTATTTGGCCCAGGATGCTGACGCCGGGAATTATGGGTGATTTCTCTTATTTTAGGTGAACGTCTCTAATTTGCAGCCTTTGCATTTTATAGGAATCATTAATTGGCTTAAAATATCAAGTAATTGTGATGTTAACGCCTGGATTGTCCCCCGGAGCGTTCACCTACCTTCTGCTGAACCTGCTTCGTGTTCCCGCGGTGATGAACGTGCGGATGTTCCACGCATTGTCGCTGGTCTTATCCTAATATTTATACAATCGGCACAGTTTTACCGATGCCTCTCCATTAGAATATGTTATTGCCCTGAAGAGCTTTCATAGGGCCTCGGGGGGTAATTGGTCGTTCTTCGTTCCAGTGTCGTGCTTTGTCAAAACAATATCGTCCGCTGCTGACTCAACGGTTTCCATAGCGCCAGAGCTAAGCCTAACGAAACCGCTGGTGTAAAATGCCCCATGATGTGCGCGCGCCGCTGAGGGGCGTCCACGGGATTCTGCTGCATTGAGCATTTTGGAGACGAGAGAACAGATGCAAAGAGAGCCCGGGCCTAGGTGCAAAAGACAAAAGTCACCCTGTGCCGCCATATACTGCCTTAAGGCCTTGTTCACATTTCCGTGTCCGTTTGATGTCAGTGTTTCATCCATGAAAAAGTTTTTGTTCCGTTTTTTTGCCCTTTGTGTGCTACCAATGAGGCTACATGCACACAACTGTATGTGTTTTCCGGATCCGCAAAAAACAAACGGATGACATCCTTATGCCATCCTTTTTATTTTTTTGCGGATCCATTGTAGCAATGCCTAAAACGGACAAGAATAGGACATGTTCTATTTTTTTTTTTGCGGGGTTATGGAACGGACATACTGATGCAGACAGCACTCATTTTTTGCGGACCCATTAAAATGAATGGGTCCGCATCCTATCCGCAAAAAAACACGGAACGGAAACGAACAACGTTTGTGTGCATGTAGCCTGACTCTGTAAAAAAACAGAAACAATGTGTTGTGTCCGTCGTTCCACTATGGATTTCACCATACACGTTGCGAACTGTGAAATCCGCAGCCTAAATTGTCATGCTGAAAGATCTAAAATCCGCACATCGGGTCAAGTTTCCCTGTGAATTTTATTACACGTGTGGATGAGATTTCGGCAGATTCGCAGCCCATCCGTCCAGCGTGGACCCTTACAAACCCCATACGCTCATACCTGTAAAACATCCGCCCATCACTGACAGTCAGATTTTACCTACAGATTAGTGACTCCAGGTGTGAACTTGTCCTTATAGACTCGGCTACAGGTCACCCTAATAGAGTCATTCGGAGTGATCCTTTAACGGAGCCATTGACGGTACCGCCATAATTGAGGTAACTGAGTGCTGTAATAAAAGCGGGGCGCGCAGAGTCCTAAAAATAAAACCAGCGAATCCCCCATAATAATGTCCGCTGCAGTCCTCCATCACTGCCTCCCATCGTTTATGTGAAAATAAAATTCAGATTTCACTTGATGAGAAGCATTTAAATATCTTAAAGGACCCAGGATGCTATAATTCTGTCTACCACCAGGGGGAGCCAGAGATTCATTGCTCATAATATGATTTTCTGTCCAATCTTACCATGGTTATTGATCCTCTGGCTGATAGAAGGGGGTCTCTCGTGGGGGTACATTCTTCTCTACTATCCCCTAAGGTAGCAACAAATTCAAAATTGCAGATTTTGCAGTGAAATCCCCCATGACATGCTCTTGTTTCCTGACTTCAATCCCTGAGTCTGACCCTAGAGACCCCCCTGGATGTGGCTCGGACCCTTATCCTGCCATGCCCTGCGGTCCTCTCCTTTATTTTCCTGTTTTTAGTTCTTTATGATGGGACTCTCCACAGAGATAAAGGAAGGAAATCTTTCGGGGTTAAACGTCCACCATCTGGGTCTTCAGCGCTGCGGAGCTGAGAACAATAACCCCCACCAGAAACGCTGCAGAATAACAGGATAAATTCATTACATGATTTTTTTCCCAACTTCTGGATTTTTCAAAATAACAGATGATGGGAATTTGCTTCGGATGCAAGCGTGTCCCATATGGATGAGCCCCATACACATTAGATAGTGCCAGCGAGCGCAGGAATACTCCTATCATCCCTCGAAGTCTCCCCTCATGAAGGACAGGTTAGATGATAACGGGCTTCTTTGAGATGAGCGACGTGGGGCACCTGGTGGCCGCTTATCTCCTTCTGAAATAAACTACAGGAAGTATCTTGGAAGGTTTCCTAATTTCTGCAACTTTTTAACGTGTTGTGTGTCCGTTCTGTATCATTTTCAAGATCTCTGTTTCGTGTCAGTGAAAAGGTACATTCTTGTTTATATCAGTTCTGAACTCATACATCTCACAGCTGAGTTTGCTACTATTGTATCCAGTTAATTCATCAGCAACATAATTCATACTTGTCTGATAGTTTGTTACAATTAGGGATGAGCCAATTGTCTGGATGCTTCAACCGAAGTCGATTCGTATAAGGGTCCATTTACACGTCCGTGGTCTATTGCGGATCCGCAATACACCAGGCCGCACATGGCCGGCACTAAATAGAGAAGTCCTATTGGCTGCGGACAAGAATAGGACATGCTCTATTTACTTTCAGAACTGCGGACCTTAAAGCTTCGCTTTGGAGCCGAACCCAAGTTTGGTACAAAGGTTTTTTACAGTAGAAAATCTCGGGAGACTTTGCGAAGTAATAATTTCGGCTCATTGGAGCCAATACATTCTAATACTGTACGGAGCGCTCGTTCCGGACAGTAGTAAAACAAAGTTTTATGCGAATCGACTTCAGATGAAACATCCGAAGTCGAGTCCAGAGTCCAGACTGCTTAGTTCACAGCGGATTGTATAGAATGGATACAACTGTAACAAGCCTTCAGATAGGCAAACATACAGAAGGTATCCCTTAGTTACTAAACTAAAGCTGGATACAACTGCAACAACCCTTCAGCTGTGCACATATACTGTATGTAACCCTTAGGGCTCATACACACGAACGCGAGCCGGCCGTGCCTGCATTGTGGCCTGCAAACAGCGGGTCCGTGACATACGGCCACTGCCCGTGTGCGCGCAATCTGGAAGATACGGTGCAGAGGCATAGAGCGGAAGGCCATGGAAGCTACGGAGCGTTTCTGTGGCATTTCGGTCCGTGCCTCTGCACCGCAAAAAGATAGAACATTCTCTATTTTTTTGCGGTGCAGACAGATCGCGGACCCATTCAAGTTGAATGGGTGTCCATCAGTCAGTGCAGGCTACACAGACAGTGCACGTGCATTGGGGTCTGCAATTGGCAGTCCCTAATGCATGGCATGGGACGGGTGGCATGCCTTTGTGTGCATAAGCCCTTAGTTAGGGCTCGTTCACACAAACGTATTTTGCGTTCCGTATACGGAACCATTTATTTCAATGGGTCCGCAAAAGATGCTGTCCGCATCTGTTGCTCCGTTCCGTGGCCCCACAAAAATTATGACTCCTGTCCTATTCCTGTCTGTTTTGCGGACAAGAATAGGCATTTCTTTAATGGGTCTCCTGTTCCGTTCCACAAATTGCGGAAGGCACACGGGCGGCTTCCGTTTTTTTGCGGATCCACAATTTGCTGACTGCAAAAAACGGAACGGTCGTGTGAACGAGCCCTTAAAGGGGTTTTCCTAGTTATAGATATGAATGACCTATCCTTAAGTCTGGTGCGGGTCTGACAAAACCTGGAAAACCCCTTTAAGAAACTAAACTGTCCCATATGTTGCTCCTGAAAATATGTTGATAGTTCGCTACAGTGTCTCAATTCTAGAAAAATGTATCAGTCATCGGCAGCACCTACAGCACTCCTGTCTTGATAGTTTGTTACAGTCAACCTGCACTGATACATTGTATCAGTTTGGAATCCAGGCTGGTTATCTCATAGAGGATTGTCTGCAACGGATGCAATTGTAACTAACCCTCAGCTGTGCAAACATACATTAGAGTCTGTGACTTTTTTTGGACCATTACGGAGTCGTTTTTAGGTCATGAGATCTCCAGAACGTGACGATCCTCCTTCCAGAAGTAAAAGGGTTAAACAGCTCTCTGTCCCTCTATCCTCCAGACTCCGGGAGACATTTAATGAATATTAATCTGTACGGCATTCTCCGCAAGATCGTTAATCACCGGCATCTAATCTTCGAAGTGGATTCTGTTCAGGACGCTAATTAATACCCGCTAATTAGGCCGGGAGTTTTTAAAAACATTTTTAAGAGTAGAATTGATTGTACCTGACAAGGAGGGAACAAGATGGGGCAGAGTACGGATGGAAATGCCAATAGATGTGCGCCAAGCAGACTCATTCAGTGTGTATGGGGGGGGGGGGGGGGGCTCTGGAAACTGTCCCTTTAAATGCCCCTTGAAATAAATTCTTGGAGCCGGCCATCTTGTCGGTTTAACAGATACAGATATTAATTCTCCAAAAGTTACATGAGTTATCAGGTAGTGAAGCCTCAGCTACAACGATGTGACCACCATGAACAGCTGCCATCAGCAGCACCCAGCTTTCCACAGATCCTGAATGGCAGATAACGAGGAGCAGTAACCCCAGTCCAAGGAGAATAGAAAGTGTTCAAGACGTCTGAGGTCAACTTTTGGCAATTTTTGTTTCCAGCAGAGAAGATACCATAATGCAAGTCGCTGGTTCTACCTGCATAAGATGATGGTACAGAAACTTCCCAGAATACAAATCACCAAGGATTGCGCTGTGCAGATGCTGAACAAGCAGGGAATGCTGGGAGATTTTAGCTCTGAATCAGCAGAATAGTGAGTGCAGCTCTGGAGTATAATACAGGATGTAACTCAGGATCAGTACAGGATAAGTAATGTATGTACACAATGACTCCACCAGCAGAATAGTGAGTGCAGCTCTGGAGTATAATACAGGATGTAACTCAGGATCAGTACAGGATAAGTAATGTATGTACACAATGACTGCACCAGCAGAATAGTGAGTGCAGCTCTGGAGTATAATACAGGATGTAACTCAGGATCAGTACAGGATAAGTAATGTATGTACACAGTGACTTCACCAGCAGAATAGTGAGTGCAGCTCTGGAGTATAATACAGGATGTAATTCAGGATCAGTACAGGATAAGTAATGTATGTACACAGTGACTGTACCAGCAGAATAGTGAGTGCAGCTCTGGAGTATAATACAGGATGTAACTCAGGATCAGTACAGGATAAGTAATGTATGTACACAGTGACTGCACCAGCAGAATAGTGAGTGCAGCTCTGGAGTATAATACAGGACGTAACACAGGATCAGTACAGGATAAGTAATGTATGTACAAAGTGACGACACCAGCAGAATAGTGAGTGCAGCTCTGGAGTATAATACAGGATAAGTAATGTATGTACACAGTGACTGCACCAGCAGAATAGTGAGTGCAGCTCTGGAGTATAATACAGGATGTAACTCAGAATCAGTACAGGATAAGTAATGTAATGTATGCACACAGTGACTGCACCAGCAGACTAGTGAGTGCAGCTCTGGAGTATAATACAGGATGTAACTCAGGATCAGTACAGGATAAGTAATGTATGTACACAGTGACTGCACCAGCAGAATAGTGAGTGAAGCTCTGGAGTATAATACAGGATGTAACTCAGGATCAGTACAGGATAAGTAATGTATGTATACAGTGACTGCACCAGCAGAATAGTGAGTACAGCTCTGGAGTATAATACAGGATGTAACTCAGGATCAGTACAGGATAAGTAATGTAATGTATGTACACAGTGACTGCACCAGCAGAATAGTGAGTGCAGCTCTGGAGTATAATACTTTTTATATAGATTATATCTGGATAAACTGTAACATCAGGTTAAAAGATTCTTGCAACAAAACAAAAACATTTGCTTTCCCGTGGTCAACTGTTAAATGGTGTGAGATGAGAACAAGATCCACAAAGAAGCCATACAGGCTTATTACCAAATTAGACCCAGATAAATAATTACATATTGATAAAATATAACTTTTAATTGTATATGTTTACGGGCTCATGCACACGACCGTATGGCTTTTTCGGTATTTTGCAGGCCGTTTTTAACAGATCCGTTTTTCAGTTTTTTTGTTTCAGTAGTGTTTCCGGTTCCGTTCCGTTTTTCTGTATGGTGTATACAATAATTACATAGAAAATATTGGGCTGGGCATAAAATTTCCAATAGATGGTTATGCAAAAACGGAACAGATACGGAAGACATACGGAGTACATTCCGTATGTGTTCAGTTTGTTTTTGTGGACCCATTGACTTGAATGGAGCCACGGAACGTGATTTGCGGGCAATAATAGGACATGTTCTATCTTTGAACGAAATGGAAATACGGAAACGCAATGCACACGGAGACACTTCAGTTTTTTTTGCTGACCCATTGAAATAATTGGTTCAGTATAAGTGACGCATACGGAACTCAAAAAACAGCCAGTATACTGAACGCAAAAAATGTTCGTGTGCATGAGCCCTAAAACTCAAAGGTATTAAAAATAAACTGTTCCCTGTGTTTGATGTCAGATATCTTTGTGTTCAATTGCTAATAGCAGGGATGTGCACTCTCCCTACTAAAGGCCTCATGCACACGACCGTATGTATTTTGTGATATGCAAAAAACGGAGCGGCAAAAAATACGGATGACATCCGTGTGCATTCTGTAATTTGCGGAACGGAACAGCCGGCCCCTAATAGAACAGTCCTATCCATGTCCGTAATGCAGACAATAATAGGACATGTTCTATTTTTTTGCGGAACGGAAATATGGACATACAGAAACGGGATGCACATGGATTAACTTCCATATTTTTTTTGCGGACCCATTGAAGTGAATGGTTCTGCATACGGTTTCGCAAAAAAACAGAATGGACACAGAAAGAAAATACGTTCGTGTGCAAGAGGCCACTTCACTAGTTGCATCACTTTGGAGCCCAAACTTCCTATTATTAGATGCACTAACCTGGAATTGCAGGTAAACAGATCACTAAAACCTAAGGCTAAATGCACACGATCAGGATTGCGTGCGGATTTTTCTCGCGGATTTTTCTCGCGGATTTGCGTGCGGAAAATCCACACTGTAGGTCATGTACATTTTATTCTATGAGAATTTGAAATTCTCAGTGCACACGATGTCAATTTATTTTATTTTTCCTGACCGGATTTTCTTCATTCTCCGCACCAAATCCGCACGCAAATCTGCACCAATTGATGCGGATTAACCGCACAGATTTGCCTGCGAACACCTGCGGATGCTGCTGACGGATACGACGTCTGAGCTCTTGAATTGTTTTTCCCACGTAGATCCTTTGACAAGGACACTGAGCGACATAAATGACGCCCGTCCTCTGACAATTGATACATTCTCTGATTTGATATTGCTTCTTATCAACTGGATTAGTAAATGCTTTAGTTTTTTTAAGAAAAGGGCAAAAAGTGCACCTTCCCCATAGACATGTGCCCACCACCACCACCTCTGGACTAAAAAAAAGCTGTGCAGAAGAATACCGGAGATTTCTGCCTCTGTGATGTGTGAGACTGGGACGTGTAGTGATCACGTCTCTCAGATCGTTACCAGCCTGAAGAATATGCCACTATTTCTTGAGAATCTGCTGCACTTTCTGATTTTGGGGCATCATATTTTAGCAGCCGTCATGTTAGATTTATTGCGTAAGAAATCTGACCGATTTGTCGGCAAAGGCCTCATCCTCTTTCACAGATTGTTACTTTCTTTGATACAACTGGAATCTTCAGTACAATCTCTCTGGGCTCCGATGCATTGACCGGTGGATTTAGTAAATATACCTATAGGGTCGTCCATTGCTGTGTGTAGATGAGAACAAGGTCACCCCCAAGCCTGGAATTAGTCAGTTTGATGTGTCAGCAGTGAAGGGGTTAACGTCTCCTCCTCGCCCTTCACCCGTTCTCTGCATTCAGCGTCTTTTATCAGAATTCCGCGAATCTGCAGAATCTATTCCAATAAATTAGCGGCTTTTCCTTGTGAGTCTCACATCCCCAGACTACATTACAGCTCCTGTATTCCGTCCTGACACCTCGCCGTGAATAATGGGGGGTTGAAGCGACACTGGTTCTCGTTTATAAGGCTGACAGATTACGGGGAGTCAGCTGGGGCCGCAAACATTGGACGCCTTGGAAGACTGCGCATCGCTACAAATATGAGAACAAGTTAGAGAGCGAGCGGGCGCCAATTACAGGCTGCAAACCGCAAGATAATGAATCTACTTATCACACCAATTCATCAGCGACCCATCCCCCACCTCCAAAGAGAACAATAGGAGCCAAAGCGCTTGAGTTAATTGACTGGAAGTTAATTAATAAAGAAATTGGGCAACGTGACGGGTCCAGGAGTGCGGAAGTGGCGGATCCAACCTGCTCTGACGTATGGAAGGGTCTAGGCGGGCTGCACAATGGATGGCTGTCATCTACCAACCCTTGTACAGCTGACTGCTATCATACCCGCACGCACCCTGGGCTCAGCTAAGCATGCATGTATCCCGAACAGGAACAGGAGAGAGAGTTGATGCAAGCCTCCTTTCCTTCAAAACAAAAGATCAGGCATGTTGAAATCCATCTGCCCGATCCTTATCTTCCACAATTGGGAGTGGGGTGGGTGCACTCCAGGGTGCCGAAACAAGACATAGCAAGTGAAAGAAAAAAGGAAAAGACATGCAAATCCCCCCCCCCTCCCCCCAAATAAAATAAAAAATAAAAACAATGTAAAAAAATACAGCAACAAAGCAATTCCATGCAAGGGAGCAGCCCAAAATTATTATTATTTTATCATTATTATTATTATTATTATTATTTATTATTATTAAAGTGCCATTCCTTCCATAGCGCTGTACATATGATAAGCGGTGCACATACATAATACAGACATTGCACTAATCATAAACAAGACGGGTTACAGACTGGTACAGAAGGAGAGAGGGCCCTGCCCGCGAGGCTTACAATCTACATGGTATGGGAGAAGGACGCAGTAGGTGCGGGTGAAGCTGGACGTGGCGGTATAGAGGCAGCAGGGTCACTGGTTGTAGGCTTGTCTGAAGAGGTGTTTTTCAGGTTTCTTTTGAAGGATTCCACTGTAGGCTAGAGTCTGATATGTTGGGGCAGCGAGTTCCAGAATGTGGGGGATGCACGGGAGAAATCCTGGAGGCGATTGTGGGAAGAGGCGATAAGAGGAGAGAAGGAGGTCTTGTGAGGATCGGAGAGTGCGTGTGGGGGTGTATCGGGAAAGTAGCTCAGAGATGTAGGGAGGGGACAGGTTGTGGACGCCTTGTATGTATTTGTTAGTATTTTGAACTGAATTCGCTGGGCAATGGGGAGTCAGTAAAGGGATTGGCAGAAGGGAGAGGCAGAGGAGTAATAGGGTGAGAGGTGGATTAGTCGGGCAGCAGAGTTGAGGATAGATTGGAGGGGTGCGAGCGTGCTAGATGGGAGGCTACAGAGGAGAGTGTTGCAGTAGTCCAGGCGGGAGATGATGAGGGCATGTATGAGCATTTTCTCAGATTCAAAGTTGAGGAAAGCGCGGATGCGGGAGATGTTTTTGAGTTGAAGGCGGCAGGTGGTGGAAAGTGCTTGGATGTGCGGTTGGAAGGAGAGGGCAGAATCCAAGGTCACTCCAACAAGGCAGTGGACTTGGATGACCGGGAAGAGTGTGCAGCCATTGATTGTAATAGATAGGTCTGTTGGGGGGGGGGGGGAGCAAGATGGGGGAAAGATGATGAATTCAGTTTTATCCATGTTAAGTTTAAGAAAGCGAGAGGAGAAGAAGGAGGCTATAGAGCAGGGATGGACAACCTGCGGCTATCCAGCTGTTGCAAAACTACAACTCCCAGCATGCCCAGACTGTCTACAACTATCAGCCTACAGCAGGGCATGGTGGGAATTGTAGTTTTACAACAGCTGGAGAGCCGCAGGTTGGCCATCCTTGCTATAGAGGATAGGCATTGTGGGAGCAGGTCTTTGGTGACTTTGGTAAGGGAAGTCTCAGTCGAGTGGTGGAGTCAGAATCCACATTGTAGCCGGTCAAAGAGAGAGCAGGAGGAGAGAGGACAGGTCAGAATGGACATGTTGTTCAAGTAGCTTTGAGGCATACGGAAGAAGTGATATGGGGGATAACTGGACAAAGAAGATGGGTCCAGGGAAGGCTTTTTGAGGATGGGTGTAATGGTGGCATATTTAAAACCAGAGGGGAAGACCCCAGAGGTTAGTGATAGGTTGGAGAGATGAGTTAGGGCTGGGATAAACACTGTGGTGAGGTTAGGGATGAGGTGGGATTGGGTCAAGTGCACAGGTGGTGAGATGTGATCTGGAGAGTAGAGTGGAACGTTGTTCTTCTGTAATGGTGGAGAAGCTGGTTTTGGCAGAAGAGGACCGAGCCGTTGTGTAGATAGAGGGTCTATGGGGACTGTGTAGTGAAGCTTTCTCTGATGTGGACGATCTTTTGTTTGAAGGATGTGGCAAAGTCCTCGGCTGAGATGAGAAGAGAGGATGGGGGACGGAGAAGGGAGGTAAAAGTGTTAAAAAGTTGTTCAGGGCTGTGGGACAGGGAAGATATGAGAGATGAAAATGACACAAGTATATTTATATTATATTATATTATATTATATTAGTATAGGCAAAGTATATTGCACCTGTAAATGAGCAGTAGCCTATCCCGTATGCAGTGACACAGTAAAAGAGTTAGGGTTCATGCACACAACCGTATGTATTTTGCGGTCCACAAAACACAGATCCGCAAAAAATACGTATGACCTCCGTGTACATTCCATAGTTTGCAGAACAGCCGGCCCCTAATAGAGCAGTCCAGTCCTTGTCCGTAATGTGAACAATAATAGGACATGTTCTATTTTTTTTGCGGAACGGACATACGGAAACGGAATGCATGCGGAGTAACTTCTGTTTTTCTTGCGGACCCATTTAAATGAATAGTTACGCATACGGTCCGCAAAAAAAACTGAACGGACACAGAAAGAAAATGCGTTCGTGTGCATGAGCCCCAACTCAAAAACGCAAGTGCAGTGGACCAAATAATCAAATGCAGTGAAATGCCCACAAATTGTCTAGCCTGAGCAATAAAGTGCTGAATGCAGACGACCACATCATTAGGTAAAAACACTATAGATGAAGGTTGATGAAGCTGCCAAAATAATCCCCAAATGATCTAATCTAGACAAGAGGTGCTGGGAAATGACATGATTAAGGCCTCCTGCACACGAACGTAGGTGTCCCGTTGCCGTATTGCGGACCGCATATGCGGATCCGCAATACACGGGCACCGTTCCGTGTGCATTTCACATCACGGATGCGGACCCATCGACTTGAATCGGTCTGCAAATCCGGAGAGATGCGGAACGGAAGCACGGAACCCCACGGAAGCACTACGGAGTGCTTCCGTTCTGCAAGAAGATAGAACTTGTTTTATCTTTTTTGAAGAACGGACGGATCGCGGACCCCAATCAAGTGAATGGGGTCGCGATCCGCATGCGGCTGGCCGACGGTCGGTGCCCGTGCAAACAGGAGAATAGAATAAAGTGCCAGTGCCTGAAAATGGAAGAATAAAGTACTAACTGCAACCTGAACGTGCGCTGCATAAAGTGCGGGCTCCTGATGAAGCTGCACGAGACTGCAAGCGGCAATACGCATGGGGTGTGATCCCCGCAGCAACGTCAGGGAGCCCTCATGCAAAGTTTTTAGGTGTTTTTAATCCCCTGACCCAATAAAGTTTAGGATCTTGGAGTGCGTCCTGGAATCTGCACGTCTTTTCCTTTTTTTTCTCAATTGATACGTTCTTTATCTTGCGAAATCTGCTTAAGAGACCCTTCAAACATATGAGATGGTCAACTGACCGCCAAGATCAGCCGACATTTACCTTTTGTGTATGCCCAGCTTAAGTATTCCATACTGTACAGCTGGTGCAGAACTACAACTCCCAGCATGTGCGGATTTCAAGAAAATTTGTGAATGAACAAGCTTAGCCATGGGACCATGAAAAGGTCTGCGACTTTCTAATATACTCGGTGTATTAATGCTTTACCATTTTCAATAACTCTGCTTGCTGAGATTACTCAGAGGCTCATTTTTCTCTTATACATGCCACTGTTGAGGGTTTGTTACAATTGTATCCGGTCCAGACAATCCTCTGAGCCTGGACTTCAAACTGATACATTGTAACAATATCATCAAGAGATTTGAGCTCACAGAGGATTGTCTAGACTTGATACAATTGTAACAAATCATCCGCGGTGATCAGTATTTAGTCAGGATCCGATTTCAGCTACTGTTCCTATTCACTGACAGCAAGCTGACATTTTGTAAATGGTGCAGAATAAATATATGAACTATATTAGTAATCTGCCGTGTGCCGGCCGTTCCGTGTATTGGAGACCGCAATTTGCGGTCCCCAATGCACGGCAACATCCATGCGGCTGCAGCAGACAGATCCCGACCCGTTTAACTTGAATGGGTCCGTTATCTGTCCGCACCTCAAAAAAGTAGTGCATCCACTACTTTTTAGCGGTGCAGAGGCACATACAGTAAACCCACGGAAGCACACCGTAGTGCTTCCGTGGGCTTCTGATCCGTGCCTCCGTTCCGCATCTCCCGGATCGCGGACCCATTGAAGTGAATGGGTCAGCGATCCGTGATGCTGGATGCACACGGCCGGTGCCAGTCTATTGCAGACACGCCGTATGCGGGCCACAATACGGCAACGGCCGGCACACGGTCGCGTGCATGAGCCCTAAGCTTTATTTGGCTAAAACTGGAGAACCCCTTTAAGAGCTGAGAGGATTGAAGAAGTAGCAGCATGCAGCCTGTGCCCATTCTATGGATCCTGACATTATAAGAGTGGACACTAGGGGGCAGATTATGAGTTCCCATGAAGAGGATCATGTTGAATTCAGGACCATCAGGTTCTTACTATTCCAGTAATCATGTCCCAAGCAAAAGGTTAAGGCCTCATGCACATGGCCGTTGTTTTGGTCCGCGTCCGAGCCGCACATTGTGTGTGCTGTCCGCATCCGTTGCTCCGTTCCGCGTCCACGCAATAAAAATATAACATGTCCTATTCTTGTCCGCAAAACGGACAAGAATAGGCAGTTATATCAATGGCCGCCCATTCCGTTCCGCAAATTGCAGAAGGCACACGGGCGGCTTCCGTTTTTTGCGGACCGCAAAAAACAGCACGGTCGTGTGCATGTAGATAAGACTCATTCACACCTCAGTGTTTCACGGACGTGCGCTGTACGTGTTCTCCACGGACAGAACACGTCCCCATTCATTTTAATGTGTGTATTCAGACAACAGTGTTTTAGCACGGTCCGTGGGTCCGTTTTTGTTTTTTTTTTCGCGGACGCATGCTCTGTTTTGTCCATCACGCCCATTATAGTCTATGGGTCAGTGAAAACCACGGATGCAACATGGATGCCATCTGTGTTGCATCCGTGTTTCACGGATCATTAAGAAGAGATGCTTTTAAAATAATTTTTCAGCTGTTCAGTGTCAGTGAAACACGGATGCAACACGGACAGCAAAAAACGGACACACGGATCATGGATGCATCACTGACCACCTGCTCACGGATTTGAGCACAGACACGGACGTGTGAATGAGGCTTTAATGTCCTTTAAAGCAATACCTCTGCACCAGGAAATCAGGGAATAGCATAGATAGCAATTCCTTCCTCCACGGCAGCGGCCGTGCGAATGAGGCCTAAATCAGTGAATCAATAAACTCTCCCCGCAGGTCCATTTCCTCTGCAGTTTTTTTCCAGCCTGGTTTCTTAAAATGTCATCCACATTTCTGGTATGAGCAAAGGCCGCAAAATCCCTGGCAGAAAATCGACAGCCTCTACGCCATGTGTGAACATACCCTTCTAATAAATGTCCACTTTTAGGTCCAACATCTTGTGCTGATCAGTTTTATAATGGTCCAAGCTCTAGTTTTCTGATACAAAGCTCCAAATCCCCTGCACATGATAGAATTGTAGCTGCCTGTAAGCACCACTAGGGGCAGCTTATCAGCTTACTATATATTGATTGCCATGACCGCCCTCTAGTGGTGGCTGCACATGCAGGGGATTTGGGGCTCTGACCACTATAGAGATGTAGTGAATGAATCGTCCATACTTGGAACCTGACAATAATCGTTCCATTTTTGATTTGCAAGAGTAGTGGCCTGATAGTCCGGCACGTGGTCCGCAGTGTCTGCGTGAACATCACTAGCGATGCGCCATTTTCAGCGTCCACCCCAGACATGGATCGAGTGGCTGAGTAGAGGAAACTTGGGGACTCTACATTTATTGTATCTGTATCTATCCAAACCTTAAATAATCTGGCGCTTCTCTAGTCTTGAGTGTGTCGGATTAGGCTACTTTCACACTCGCGTTCGGTGCAGATCCGTCTTGTATCTGCACAGACGGATCCGCACCAATAATGCAAACGCTGGTATCCGTCAAAATGCAAACGCACCAATAATGCAAACGCTAAGTCAAAAGGCATCCGTCTTGACTTACATTGAAAGTCAATGGGGGACGGATGTTTTCAATTGCGCCATATTGTGTCAGTGAAAAAAGGATCCGTCCCGATTCACTTACATTGTAAGTCTAGACGGATCCGTTTGGCTCCGCATAGTCAGACGGTCACCAAAACGCTGCATGCTGCGATTTAGTGACCGTCTAAAAAACGCAACGGAGACCAAACGCAGCCAAACTGATGCATTCTGAGCGGATCCTTATCCATTCAGAATGCATTGGGGCTGAACTGATCCGTTTTGGACCGCCCTGAAAAGCGGATCTCACAAGCGGACCCAGAAACGCCAGTGTGAAAGTAGCCTTATCAGAATTTTACCGTAAATCTCTTTTCCGCATGTAGCGGGGGCTCAGATATACTAAGTGAGACAACTGGAGCCATGCATAAAACATGAAGCGGAGCGATCCTAAGATCTATGTGCTAATTACCTTCCTAAAAACCAGCGCTTATTTATAAAATCACCGTCACCCGACGCAAAGCTGAGATTCGGTTTTCAAATATTAAAGAGAATTTCCATTTCCTTGCGCTAAAAATAAAAAGAATCGTTTATCAGCTCATTTACTGCTGCCTCCCCTCCCCCTCCTCCTGTAATAGGACAAGCGGCCAAAATAACGGAAAGGAAAATCACCGGCTTGTATTTACCAAGTACACGATGAAGACCCCTGCCCTGGGTATCAAGGGGGGCACAGAGAATACTGCAGTCACAGACCCCTGTGCATCACAATATCCAACAGAGCATGGCTTCTAGACTGATACATTGTGACAAACCCAAATGAATCTAATTTCATGGCTGATACATTGGGGAGGAAAAAATAAAAGTGACCCTGGTTTTGAGGTTGATCCACTGTAACAAAGCCAACTGACCGTGTTTTTTAGGTTGAAATATTGGAACAAATCCAATGGAGCTTGTTTTCCCAGCTGATACATTGTAACAAACCCAACTGTAGCAAACACAACCTGGTTTCTAGGCTGATACATTGTGACAAAGTAAACAATTCCAAAATTGATCTCATTTCTTGGCTGAAACATTGAAACAAACCCAACTGATCCTTGGTTTAAAGCTGATACATTGTAACAAACCCAACTGACCATGTTTTTGTGGTTGATACATTTAAACAAACCCAACAGCGCCTTGTTTCTAGATTTAGACATTGTAGAAAGCCACACAGAGCCGGGTTTGTACCCCAACCCTCAGGACAGTATAGCGGTGGATTGTCTGCACGGGCTACGATCTCTCAGCTGTGAGAAGTTTTAGGTCTGTTCACTCAGGCGTGGTCGCTTCTGTACATAGCGGAGCCATGGCTGCTGTGATGGGTTTGTTTTCTTATAGAATGGATGAGGAACCCCATGGTTGTACAAGAGTAGAAACAGCGCCACCTCTGTCCATAGGTTGTGTCTGGTATTGCAGCTAAGCTCAGTTGAAATGAATGGGACTCAGCTGCAATACCACACGCAACCTGTGGACAGGTGTGGCGCTGTTTTTGTCATGTTTTTGTAATCCTGGACAACCCCTTCAATGGAGTTTGATGGAGTCCTGCACACGACCGTTTTTTTCCCCCAATTACTGGCCGTTTTTTGTGTTCCGTATACGGTCCGTATACGGAACCATTCATTTCAATGGTTCCGCAAAAAAAACGTAATGTACTCCGTATGCATTCCGTTTCCGTATTTCCGTTTTTCAGTTCCGTTAAGGCTCCATTCACATGTCCACAAAATGGGTCCGCATCCGTTCCACAATTTTGCGGAACGGGTGTAGACCCATTCATTCTCTATGGGGACGGAATGGATGCGGACACCACACAGTGTGCTGTCAGCATCCGCATTTGCGGAGCGCGGCCCCGATCTTCAGGTCCGCAGCTCCGCAAAAGATAGAACATGTCCTATTCTTGTCCGCAGCTTGCGGACAAGAATAGGCATTTCTATAGGGGTGCCGGGCGGGTGTGTTGCGGATCCGCAATTTGCGGGTCCGCAACACACCACGGACGTGTGAATGGAGCCTAAGACTGTAACAAACCCTCAGCTGGGAGAAGTGTAAGGTCTGTACAGATCTCCAGGCTCTGAATTTAGCAAAACAAATAATAAAAAATAAAAAAAAAACTCTATTCACTGACAGCAATATATGACACCTATAGTATATCTGAGTTCTCCCGAGCCTGTAGACCGCCGTCATAGTTTAGGAAGTTTTTGATGTTCTCCTAAGTCATGAACTAATGTTGCCGTTTTCTTGATGAATTACAATCCGCTAAGTGCCGCCATGCTGTTATTTGGCGCTCTCCTCTGCTGGACGGCGGTCACGGGGATTATCTCTCTCGCTGATTTTACTGCTGCCCTTTCTAATAATACCAGTAGCACAAAGCAGAAATATCGCCCCCCCCCCCCCCCCCAGCTTCATCTAATGGAAGTTTTACGAGTGTACGAGGATTTCTCGCGCTTCGCTCTCCAACACTTCAATAACCATCCGGCTGAGCCTGGGGATCGAGGGAAGAGCAAATAAATCCACAGTTTTATTCTAAGCCTCACTTCCTTCTGATTCTCCGGGGGTGAATTGGGGAGAAGAGAATTAACCCTATGAGCGCTGGATATGCAGCTGTGTACAATGGTCTTTGGTTACTTTACCTGCAAATCCTTAAAGGGTTTCTCAGAGACTTTCATATTGATGGCCAGATCCTCAGGATAGGTCATCAATATAAGAGGGTGAGGGTCTGACTCCCGGCCCCCCGCCGATCAGCTGTTTGAGGAAGCTTCGACGCTCACAGCGCCGTCCATTGGTATCGCAGATCAGCCCCATTCACTTGAAGGGAACAGAACTGCACCCAGACCATGTGAATAATGAGCGTGACGACACTCGTGGAGCGTTACGGCCTGTTCGTAAAGCTGATCGGCCCAGGTGTCAGACCCCTGCTGATCTCATACTGATGACCTATCCTGAGGGTAGATCATCACTATGAGAATCTCGGAGAACCCCTTTAAAGGGAAAGTGCAGGGCTGAATCCTCTATCATTTGAAAGACTTGGAAACTACAACATGGCATCCCCATCCCGGCAACTGGAATCAACCCAGGATTCAGAAATACACAGGCTGTCAATAAAAAAGATGCTGTGGCCCTTTAAATGGGTGATACAATGGTGTCTACAATGTATCAAAAAAGACATATATGTTTGTAACATATGTTTCCATTCTTCACCCTCTTCATCGATTCACAGGATGAAGAACCATCCTGACCTAGGCCTGCTGTCACAACTGATTGGTTCGTTAGGGTCCATTCACACGTCCGCAATTTTGTTCCGCATTTTGCAGAACGGAATTGCGGACCCATTCATTTCTATGGGGCAGCACGATGTTACAAATCCGGAATTGCGTACCCGGAAGTAGAACATGTCCTATTCTTGTCCGCAATTGTGGACAAGATTAGGCATTTTCTATTAAGTGCCGGCGATGTCTGTGTTTTGCGGATCCGCAAAAAACACACGGACGTGTGAATGGACCCTTAGGCTAGGTTCACACCTGAGCGTTTTACAGCGCATTCCTACGCGCTGTAAAACGCTCAACAGGCAAAAACCAATGTTTCCCTATGGGCATGGTTCTCACCTGAGCGTTTTACAGCGCGTACGAATGCGCTGTAAAACGCCCTACGCCCCAAGAAGTACAGGAGCTTCTTTGGGGCGTATTGTCGCGCGTACCACCTCTGTTTTTCATTGTACGCCTCTGTGGTCAATAGCAAGAACGCGCGTACGATGCGCATTTCCAAAATACAAAAACGCCCCAAAATACGCCTCAAAAACGCCCGATAAAAATGCCTGTAAACAACTCTTATCGAATACGCTCAGGTGTGAACCCAGCCCATGCACACGGCCGTTGTTTTGGTCCGCAGTTTTTGCGTCTTGGATGCGGACCCATTCACTTCATTGGGGCTGCAAAAGATGCGGACAGCACTCCGTGTGCTGTCCGCATCCGTTGCTCCGTTACGTGGTCCACCAAAATAAAAATATAACCTGTCCTATTCTTGTCCGTTTTTGCAGACAAGAATAGGCAGTTATATCAATGGCTGTTCGTGCCGTTCTGCAAATTGCGGAACGCACACGGACGCCATCCGTGTTTTGCGGATCCGCAATTTGTGGACCGCAAAACACACAACGGTCGTGTGCATGTGGCCAAACTCTGTAACTTATCCTCAGCTGTAAACAGGACTAGTCCTTTACAGGTTTCCAATCTCGATGTAATATTCACTGATGGTTAGCAGAGATCCTGAAAATAGAAAGGAGTTGAGACTGAGCATTATTCTGGTTTTTAATAAAGCTTCATTGTTGCATATTGAAAACCTTTGTGTCTTTTTTCTATACCTTGTATGAGGTCAGTGCAGATCTCCAGGCTCTGAATTGAACAAAACAAATAAAACAAAACTCTATTCACTGACAGCAATAGACTATATATATAGCACATGCCAGATGGCTTTGCACTGATTCTGTCTCTTTGATGGGGTTCATTACACAGGACCCCCCTTCACACCGTCTATAGATGTCCTCTGTGATACCGGGGGTCTCGGCTATTGACAGATCTGTCAGCGCTGAGGCCTCTCCTTTCTCCGGACCTCCCTGCACTTGTCTCATCTCTGATAAGGAATGAGATCTGGGTTCTTGCTTCTTTCAGATAAATTTGTGACCGCCTGTGAGATGCCGATCAATGGGGGACGCCGCGTACAAAGCCGTCCGCTCCAGCGCTGACATTCTCCACAAAGCTGCAGCATCAGATAAGGCCGGCTGCTAATAAGGTCCCGTCATTGGCAGATACAGATCGCCACCCAAACTGGGCCAGCGTCACACAACTGCTGGCCGGCCGCCATGACAGGACGCAATGCTCCGCAGCCAGGAAGGCCAGGTGATGAGCAGACAGACTGGTTTCCACCCGGCTTTCCCCGTGACAGATATCGCTAAGGGCTCACTCACACGGCCGTAGTTTTGGTTCAGCATTTTTTGCAGATCTATTCATCTCAATGGGGCTGCAAAATATACGGACAGCATACTGTGCGCTGTCCACATCCGTAAGACCATTCCGCGGTCCTGCAAAAAAATTGATCATTGTCCTATTCTTGTCCGTTTTGAGGACAAGGATCAGACATTTCTGCAGGCTCTCAGCCAGCATCTGTGTTTTGCAGATCTGCGATTTGCAGACCGCCAAAACAGATACCGCCATGTGCAGGAGCCCTAAGAGGAATGTAGTATTTTTCGCTTCCATGAGGAGCTGCTTCACAGCCCTTTTTCGGCTCATGCACGCGACTGTATGTGTTTTGTGGTCCGCAAAAAACAGATCCGTAAAAAATACGGATGACGTCCGTGTGCATTCTGTATTTTGCGGAACGGAATAGCTGGCCCCTAATAGAACAGTCCTATCCATGTCCGTAATGCGGACAATAATAGGACATGTTCTTTTTTTTTTTTTTTTTTTTGCGGGACGGACATACGAAAACAGAATGCACAAAAAGTAATTTCCGTTTTTTTTTGGGCCCCATTGCAGTGAATGGTTCCGCATATGGGTCACAAAAAAACGAAATGGAGACGGAAACAAAATCCGTTCGTGTCCATGAGCCCTTTCTCTAAGTGATAGCTGTATCGGTCTCTTGGTCGGATGCTATAGCTGTCACTCACTGGGAACTTGTAGGAGCAGAACCTGACAGAATAAAACCTCATATTCCCACTACTCCTGATAACAGAAGCTACACCTAGCTCTGTCAGCAGTTTTGCATGGCCAAAACTGCTGACAGACTCCTTTCAAGGGTGGACAATTGCCTGGGGTCCTGGTTTTCTAGGCTCCTGTGAAGACTGGACCCCTGGGATTAGCCTGAAACAAGAGCAGCACAGTTCTCTCTATCTCCTCTTCTGCACAGGCATTGAAGAGTATTATTGTGTGGCAAGCACATGGCAGTATGAATTATATATGTATGGTAGTATTATTTGGGCACAATATGGCAGTTTTATTAGGGCATGTAACGGCGATATTATATGGATATTTGAATTATAGTGGTATTACATGTGCATTTGAGTTATAATGTATCACAGTATTCTGATATAATATAGTACTTATATATCTGAGTGATTGCATACATATATGCAGCTCAGGACTTTATATTGTCCGGACAGAGAGTGACCTGAGAGCCTCCGTCCCCTCCTCGCGTCTCCTCCTCCTGTTAAGATGAATAGGAACTGTATGGAGTCAGCAATTAATTGGGCCGTTTCCAAATGAAATAACCCAAGTTAGAATTAATCTTGTTTTCATTATGTTTTTAATGGAGCTACAATTATTCGACTGCCTCTCAGATTTATGTTCTGACATTAGAGTAATTGGCCCACGTTCTTAATTTTCATAATGGAATAAGCCCCAGCGCTTTATGACTTTAGTCTCGGAGAAAGGGAGAAATATTCATTAACCTCAGATACTCTGCAACGGGAAATCCTGATAGAACCAAGGCAGGCTCAGGAAAAGTGGATTACTCAATAATATACCGTACAGCAGGTAAGTGGGGGGGCCAGACTGGGCTTATAATACTGTAAAGTAGGGGGCATGAGGGTCCTGATACCAGATTAGAAAGCACAATTATACTTTAATTTTATAATCTACATAAACAAGTGAGTACATTATCCTGTACTGATCCTGAGTTCCATCCTGTATTATACTCCAGAGCTGCACTCACTATTCTGCTGGTGGAGTCACTGTGTACATACATTACTTATCCTGTACTGATCCTGAGTTCCATCCTGTATTATACTCCAGAGCTGCACTCACTATTCTGCTGGTGCAGTCACTGTGTACATACATTACTTATCCTGTACTGATCCTGAGTTCCATCCTGTATTATACTCCAGAGCTGCACTCACTATTCTGCTGGTGCAGTCACTGTGTACATACATTACTTATCCTGTACTGATCCTGAGTTACATCCTGTATTATACTCCAGAGCTGCACTCACTATTCTGCTGGTGCAGTCACTGTGTACATACATTACTTATCCTGTACTGATCCTGAGTTCCATCCTGTATTATACTCCAGAGCTGCACTCACTATTCTGCTGGTGCAGTCACTGTGTACATACATTACTTATCCTGTACTGATCCTGAGTTCCATCCTGTATTATACTCCAGAGCTGCACTCACTATTCTGCTGGTGCAGTCACTGTGTACATACATTACTTATCCTGTACTGATCCTGAGTTACATCCTGTATTATACTCCAGAGCTGCACTCACTATTCTGCTGGTGCAGTCACTGTGTACATACATTACTTATCCTGTACAGATCCTGAGTTACATCCTGTATTATACTCCAGAGCTGCACTCACTATTCTGCTGGTGCAGTCACTGTGTACATACATTACTTATCCTGTACTGATCCTGAGTTTTACATCAAGACACGGAGGCTTCGTATTGCTTTCTCCTTCTTTACTTCCACCAATAGCAGCAAAGGAGAAATTTACATAATCAAAACAATAAAGGCCCCTCCCCTAACAGATCCTATAATAAGCAGTGTCCTCTTGCATATCTTCCTCTTTCTTTGCTGCTCCACCAAAAGCTAAGTGATTTCTGTATTTGATTATGTGATTTTACATATTATGAAGTCATTATGTCTTTACCATGTGTATTAATACTTGTCTAGTATATATATAGCGTCCTGCCCTTTGACAGGGTCCCCTTTTCCCCTCATTTGTGGGCACTTGATTACTGAACAACTGTATTTCCCCTACTCCTATCGCGGCTTTCATCAGGGGGTCGTTCCCCCCTCTTTCCCCTCAACCTCGCTTCACCCTGAGATTTTATCTCATTGTTTGCTCCCTTCTGGCTTTGGGGGCCTCTGCGTCTCCCCTCCTTTCCTCCCTACCTCGTCGCCGCTCCGATTCCCTCCCGCTGGTTCCCGGCGGTAGAGGTGTCGGCGGCATATTGCAGTTGCTTCCCGCGGCTCCAAGATCTCGCGAGATCTCGGCGGCCATCTTGGGGAGCTCCCGCCCGTCCTCTCGCGGGATTTCGGAGCATACTACCGTGCATGTCAGTTCGTTCGGCTCCGGATCAGCTCCTGCAGTGCGGCGCTTGGGGTGATTAACCCCTTCTTAGGTTTACTTTCTACCCCTTATTAGCGACCCTTATTCTAGGCATCCCCATTAGGTCCTCTGCCTTTAGGAGATATATATTATAAGATTCAGAATCATGTCATCTGACCGCTCTCCCGCTGGGCCTAATCCCCCCCCACCCACAGGGGACCCCAGCCTGCCAGACATGAGTGCACAGGCCCTGGAGCTACAACGCTCAGTGTCTAGTGCTATTATTGAGGCAATGGGATCCATGTCCTCCATGATCTCACAAACCATCTCCCAGGCCTTATCGGCCCATGCTCCTGGCCCCTCTACTCAGCTGCCTGTACTCACTAACCCGCAGCCTACCATTGAACCTCCTGCCCAGGAGACATTGACTGGTGTGATCCAAGCCACCCATGATAGCGCGCTTAGATCGCGCAAAAGAGCCTTACCGCGCCAGGCAGAAAGGGCGCGAACGTGGAAATGTGCTAGAGCACAAACTACTGACATGGATTCGGATAATGAATCTGACATGGAGGCTTATGCGGAGGCAAGTGACCACTCTGTTGGGGAGTTGGAGATGGAACCTGAGTTTCCAAGCACCTCAGGCCCTAGACCTTCCACATCTGGGTCCGTGGGTGCATCCGCCACTGCCCCTAACACGGCTTCTACCCTGGTGGATCCCTCAGGCAACCCATTATTTGACCCTGATGCCCTCCACCACCCTAGGTCGGCGGAGTGGCTGCTGGTAGCTCATGTGAGCGACTACCTTGAGCATTGGGTGCGTTGTCCTCTCAGCAAAGAGGCGCGCAGCAAGCTCCGTGCGGAATGCCCCAGACCATTGATCCCCAACAAGGTCTGTGAAACGCCATCTGTGGATCAAAAAATGACACAGTTTTTGGCTAAAACCGGCTGGAATCCCCGTAAAGGGCTAGATTCCGCAATAAAGAGTTGTCAGGACAAGCTCCTCGACATTTTTGGCCCCCTCGCCAAAATCTTTGAGATGGCCGAATCGGCCAGAGTGGACGGCTCTCCGATAGATCCGGAGGAGCTTACTGGCTGGATACAGAGAGCCATTTGCATTGCGGGCAGCACCAACTCCTCCCTGGCCATTGAAAGGCGTAAAGCCATTCTCTTTAAAATTGACCCGAAATTGGCCAACCTGGCACTCACTGAGACAGGGAAGGATGCTCAGGGTCAACTGTTCGGGGATTCCTTTATCAAGGACCTCAGCAGGTATGTAGGAGCTTTTACTGCTTTGGACAAGGCCCAGTCCTCCATGAAAAGGGTCTTTCAGGGACGGGTCTCCACTAGGGCCGGCAGTAGTAGGGGCCGTCTGTCCGGCCGCTCCAGTTATCAAGCCCGCAGCTCGGGCAGAGGCTCCTTCAGCCAGAGACCTCCCTTCCAGGACCAAAGGAATCCTCCTTCGTTCTTCCCGGCCAGAGGCGGCCAATGGCGCTCCAGGTCCGTTAGAGGGAATCCGAACTTCAGAAAATCTTTCGGTAACTCTTTCCCCAGTGGGGACTTCTTTGGCTCCTTGTGTCGGGGGCAGACTCCGTCTATGTTCCCACATTTGGTCCAGCATTACATCAGACCCATGGGTGCTGAGCACGGTACAGGGGTTCCACATAGAACTTACGGGTTCGCCAGATCTCGTCCTTTCTCCCCCACCCCTGGCACTACCAGACAGGGAACTAGTGGACGTAGAACTTTTTTCCCTCTTTCACAAGGATGCGATAGAAAGGGCCCTTTCCACCCCGGGGGGTGTTCTCAGCCACATTTTTCTAGTTCAGAAAAAAGGTGGACAATTGCGTCCAGTGATAAATCTCCGTGCCCTGAACGCTGTGGTGCGCTACCGCCACTTCAAGATGGAGGGGATTCACCTCCTTCGGGACTTGCTGATTCCGGGGGACTGGATGGTGAAGCTGGACCTCAAAGATGCCTATCTGATGGTCCCGATTGCCTCCTCCTCCAGGGATCTCCTGCGCTTCCTGTGGAAGGGCGAAGTGTGGCGCTTCACTTGCCTACCATTCGGCCTTTCCTCAGCGCCTTGGTGCTTCACCAAGTTACTACGCCCAGTCATGGCCTGGCTGCGGAGTCGTGGGGTTCGTCTAGTCATATATCTGGACGACATCCTCATTATGCACCAATGTCAGTCGTCTCTACTACAACCTCGGATCTTCTGACGGGTCTGGGTTTTCTACTCAATCTCGAGAAATCCTGCCTCACACCGACTCGACGTATGGAGTTTCTGGGCTTCACGGTGGACTCTGTTGCGGAATCTCTCAGTCTTCCTGCAGAGAAATTGCGGACGATACGCAAGGAGTTGAGACATGCTCTCTCAACTCCCTCCCTATCTCTACGCCACCTGGCTCGCATCATTGGGCTATTAGCCTCCTCTATCCAGGCAGTCTTCCCCGCTCCACTCCATTATCGGGCTTTACAGCGCCTGAAGATCGCCCACCTCCGTGTCGGGGCCTCATTTGCAGACGCGGTGATTCTGGATCAGGAAGCTCGGGAGGAACTTCGTTGGTGGTTAAGCAACTTGGAAGCCTGGAACGGCAGAGCAATCTTCGGATTCCAGCCAGAATTCACGGTGGAGTCGGACACGAGTCTCCAAGGCTGGGGTGCCCACTGCGAGGGTATCTCCACTGGGGGTCGATGGTCGGAGACCGAGACCCATCTTCACATCAACGCTCTGGAACTTCTAGCGGGTTCGTTTGCCATCAGGAGTTTCACCAAGGGCATAGCTCATGCATGCATCCGTCTACGCATGGACAATGTGTCGGCGGTCCGATATGTCAATCACCTAGGCGGCACTCAATCGGCCACCTTAGCCCGACTGGCGAAGGAGTTCTGGTCCTACTGTCTGTCCAGGGACATCATGATTCAAGCGGAGTACCTGCCGGGTCTTCACAACTACAGAGCGGATCGGAGTTCCCGATGCTTCACGGACGGCAGCGACTGGAGGCTGAATCCGGAGATGTTCTCCACAATCTCGGACATCTGGGGTCCTTGCTCCATAGACTTTTTTGCCTCCCGGCTCAATACTCACCTGCCCAGGTTCTTCAGCTGGCGGCCGGACCCGGAAGCAGAAGCGGTGGATGCGTTTCTACAGGACTGGTCGGCAGCCCTACATTACGCGTTTCCACCGTTTGCCATGATTCCGAGGATGTTGCTACAGACTCGGCGTCAGGTGGCGGAATTGGTGGTGGTGATTCCCTTCTGGGGATCTCAAGCCTGGTACCCGATCCTCCTAGAACTCCTAGTGGATGTACCTCTCCTACTTCCGACGCGGACGGATCTCCTCCAGGACCCTCTAGGTGCCCCACATCCCCTGCTGGTCGAAGGCTCCCTTCAACTTCTAGCGTGCCGAATCTCAGGACTCCAGGAGAGGTCGAGGGAATTTCGGAGGCAACTAGTCGCCTCCTGGACAACGCTTGGGCTCCCGGCACCCGAAAATCTTACCGGGCAGCTTGGGGATCTTGGGTTAGCTGGTGCATGGAACGGGACCTGGATCCCATTTCGGCATCTGTAACCTATTTGTTGCAATTCCTGACATCTCTTTTTGAAGCAGGGAAAGCTTATCGGACCATCAATTTGTTCCGTTCTGCGATTTCCTCGACTCATCAGGGTTTTGATGGTGTTCCGGCGGGTCAACACCCTTCGGTGTCTCGACTTTTACGTGGATCACGCTTGGCTCGTCCTCCCCGGCCACGTTTCACCACTACGTGGGATGTTTCCCTGGTCCTTTCTTTCCTCTCTGCCTGGCCCGACAACGCGGCTCTTTCCCTCCGTCAGCTGTCAGCCAAGTTGCTGACCCTCTTTTGCCTCATTTCCTGTAAGAGGGTTTCCGATGTCAGGGCTCTGGATCATGATGCGAGATCCTTTACTCCCGAGGGTGTTACCTTTAACATCACGCGGCGCACCAAGACCAATATTCGGTCTGTGTCCTATCCCTGTTTTCCGTCTTCTCCGGCGCTCTGTCCTGTAGCTTGTCTATGGGAATATGAGTTGCGCACTCGGTCTCACCGTTCTGCGGACAACCCGCAACTTTTCCTCTCTATTCGCCATCCCTTTGGCCCGGTGACCAGTCCCACTTTGGCGCGTTGGATGAAGTGGGTCATGTCCCTTTCTGGGATTGATACGACGGTCTTTACCGCTCATTCGGCCAGGGGCGCGGCTGCTACTGCCCTGGCGGTCTCGGGGGCTCGTTTGGAGGACATTCTGCGTCTGGCTGACTGGTCTAGGGCCACGACGTTCACAGAATTTTATTTCCGTCCGCCCCCTCATGTGTTTTCATCTATTATTGTGCAGCTTTGAACTTGCAATATGAGCCTCCGTGTCTTGCTGTAAAACTTAATGATTTTCCTATTTCATGACGTAAAGTCATAGTTTTATTAAAGACACGGAGGCGAGTATTGCCCGCCCTGGGTTTCTCCTGCCCGCCCTGTTTATATGACGTTATTTTGACATTATTGACTGTTACATTGTCTGTTATTGTTATTTATGAGATTTATTACCGTTAAGGTTTATTCATGGTTCTGTTTTCAGCGACCTTGTTGATGTACGACCGTTATAGGGTCGAGATTGCTCAGTTTTACCCAATTTTTACACTGGATATATTATTAATTCTGTTTCAGGTTGAAAACCCCTCGGCATATGGAATTCCGTGTTGTTCCAAGTTTTCCTGAGACGTTAGCCATGTTGGCTCGAGTTCTTCAGTTGGACGGTCCAGAAGGGTCGGTGGCGGATCCAGTTCCAGTTTCGGTTACGGTTTCGGTTATGGTTTGGTGTCGTGGATTCAAAGAAAGAGGAAGATATGCAAGAGGACACTGCTTATTATAGGATCTGTTAGGGGAGGGTCCTTTATTTTTATGTTTATGTTAATTTCTCCTTTGCTGCTATTGGTGGAAGTAAAGAAGGAGACAGCAATACTCGCCTCCGTGTCTTTAATAAAACTATGACTTTACCTCATGAAATAGGAAAATCATTAAGTTACATCCTGTATTATACTCCAGAGCTGCACTCACTATTCTGCTGGTGCAGTCACTGTGTACATAGATTACTTATCCTGTACTGATCCTGAGTTACATCCTGTATTATACTCCAGAGCTGCACTCACTTTTCTGCTGGAGCAGTCACTGTGTACATACATTACTTATCCTGCACTGATCCTGAGTTACATCCTCTATTATACTCCAGAGCTGCACTCACTATTCTGCTGGCGGAGTTACTGTGTACTTACATTACATTACTTATCTTGTACTGATCCTGAGTTCCATCCTGTATTATACTCCAGAGCTGCACTCACTATTCTGCTGGTGGAGTCACTGTGTACATACACTACTTATCCTGTACTGATCCTGTGTTCCATCCTGTATTATACTCCAGAGCTGCACTCACTATTCTGCTGGTGGAGTCCCTGTGTACATACATTACTTATCCTGTACTGATCCTGAGTTCCATCCTGTATTATACTCCAGAGCTGCACTCACTATTCTGCTGGTGGAGTCCCTGTGTACATAGATTACTTATCCTGTACTGATCCTGAGTTCCATCCTGTATTATACTCCAGAGCTGCACTCACTATTCTGCTGGAGCAGTCACTGTGTACATACATTACTTATCCTGCACTGATCCTGAGTTACATCCTCTATTATACTCCAGAGCTGCACTCACTATATTGCTGGCGGAGTTACTGTGTACTTACATTACATTACTTATCTTGTACTGATCCTGAGTTCCATCCTGTATTATACTCCAGAGCTGCACTCACTATTCTGCTGGTGCAGTCACTGTGTACATACACTACTTATCCTGTACTGATCCTGTGTTCCATCCTGTATTATACTCCAGAGCTGCACTCACTATTCTGCTGGTGCAGTCACTGTGTACATTGCATTACTTATCCTGTACTGATCCTGAGTTACATCCTGTATTATACTCCAGAGCTGCACTCACTATTCTGCTGGTGCAGTCACTGTGTACATACATTACTTATCCTGTACTGATCCTGAGTTACATCCTGTATTATACCCCAGAGCTGCACTCACTCTTCTGCTGGTGGAGTCACTGTGTACATACATTACTTATCCTGTACTGATCCTGAGTTACATCCTGTATTATACTCCAGAGCTGCACTCACTCTTCTGCTGGTGCAGTCACTGTGTACCTACATTACTTATCCTGTACTGATCCTGAGTTACATCCTGTATTATACTCCAGAGCTGCACTCACTCTTCTGCTGGTGCAGTCACTGTGTACATACATTACTTATCCTGTACTGATCCTGAGTTACATCCTGTATTATACCCCAGAGCTGCACTCACTATTCTGCTGGTGCAGTCACTGTGTACATACATTACTTATCCTGTACTGATCCCGAGTTACATCCTGTATTATACTCCAGAGCTGCACTCACTCTTCTGCTGGTGCAGTCACTGTGTACCTACATTACTTATCCTGTACTGATCCTGAGTTACATCCTGTATTATACTCCAGAGCTGCACTCACTCTTCTGCTGGTGCAGTCACTGTGTACATACATTACTTACCCTGTACTGATCCTGAGTTACATCCTGTATTATACCCCAGAGCTGCACTCACTATTCTGCTGGTGCAGTCACTGTGTACATACATTACTTATCCTGTACTGATCCCGAGTTACATCCTGTATTATACTCCAGAGCTGCACTCACTATTCTGCTGGTGCAGTCACTGTGTACATACATTACTTATCCTGTACTGATCCTGAGTTACATCCTGTATTATACTCCAGAGCTGCACTCACTATTCTGCATCTTGTCATTGAAAACGATCAGCAATCTTGTCAACAAACGCTCAGATTAGCTGAGCTCCTATAGTAAAGGGGTTCTGCACTTTGTTTAAACTGATGATCTATCCTCTGGATAGATCATCAGCTTCTGATCAGCGGGGGTTCAACACCCGGGACCCCCGCCGATCAGCTGTTTGAGAAGGCAGCAGCGCTCCAGCAGCGCCGCAGCCTTCTCACTGTTTACCGCCGGCCCAGTGACGTCAGGACTAGTATCACTGGCCTGGGCGGGGCTAAGTTCCATTCAAGTGAACAGAGCTTGGCCACGCCCAGTCCAGTGATACTAGTCGTGACGTCAGTCAGTGGGCTGGCGGTAAACAGTGAGAAGGCTGCGGCGCTGCTGGAGCGCCGCTGCCTTCTCAAACAGCTGATCGCGGGGGTCCCGGGTGTCGGACCCCCGCCGATCACAAGCTGATGATCTATCCAGAGGTGCAAAGTGCAGAACCCCTTTAATAAAAATTTTCCAGTATAAGGCCTCTTGCACACGACCGTATGACTTTTTCAGTATTTTGCGGTCCGCAAAAAAACTGATCCGCAAAAAATACGGATGACATCCGTGTGCATTCTATTTTTTGCGGAACGGAACAGCTGGCCCCTGATAGAACAGTCCTATCCTTGTTATGCGGACAATAATAGGACATGTTCTATCTTTGAATGGAACGGAAAAACGGAAATACGGAAACGGAAGGCATACGGAGTACCTTCCGTTTTTTTCGTGGATCCATTGAAATGAATGGTTCCATATATGTTCTGCATACGGAACGCAAAAAACGGAACGTCAACGGAAAGAAAAGCGTTTGTGTGCAAGAGGCCTAAAGGCGACACTTCCTAGAAAGCAAATCAGCAAAGCAACCTCTGTGCAGACACTGAACAAGCAGGAAATGCTGGAAACGGGATCTATATTTCATGGGATATAATTGCAGCAAACCCTCAGCTGTAAGCGAGTGAAGTCTGTAGAAGCTGTGCACACCAGTAGTATAAATTTCTGTAGATTACAGCACATTATAGATTGTATTTATAGGATATTTATAAGAAATAATACTCTCCTGGGCCAGACCCTGCCTGTACGTCAGCCCTGAGTCTGTACTCGCCATCATGATCGACCAGGCTGAGTATTACGTCCCTGCGGCAGATATGCCATATATAACCCCCTCATTATCAGTCAATAATTGCTGCGCTTCTACCTGTAAACATCAGTGATAAATCCCGGCCGCCCCCTAATGAAATGATATGAGTCCAGATGATAAGTGGATGAAAATCAGATGAAACTAACAAGATTATTGCTTCTACATGCAGTCACAGGAAGATGCAGGGCGATCCTTAAAGGGATAGTTGACTCAAGCGATGTCATTATTCTGTTATTTTATTGTTACATTGTCAGATACTCTTTACTTAAAATGTTTCTTTTCTTTGTCATCTTTGAGCTCAAACTTCTGCAATTTTACCTTGTGCACATTGACCACTAGAGGGCGCTCTATTGCTCATGTGTAGGAGATCTCGGTTTACAGCAGTGCTGTGCAGACTGAAGGGACCCCCAGTAACGTCTAGTGTAGACGGCTGGATCAGTAAGCAGTGTTGTCTCATGGATTCATGTGAAATGTATGATGTATTACTGAGGGATTCTGCTCGGAAGCGCCATGTGGATATTACTGCCACTTTTTGAGCAGCGGAAATAATAAGAAACAATGCAATACCACGTTCGGCTCTGCTACATCTGTGCACATATGGTTGTACTGTCAGATTCACCAGGGTTTTGCACACCCCCAGGCGTTGATAAAGGATGACATTGTGAAAAAGACGACTAAAGAACCATCTCTGTGACCGCAGCGCGTACTGTCGTGTCAGCAGCGCGGCAACCGAACCCCCTGAATGGTGATCAGCGGCTCCAACATCTGCTCATCATATCCAGGCGCAAAAGCATGAAATTATGGAAGCAAAAATGCTGAAAAGTCTTATACAATGTCATATCCATCCATCCATATCTATCTGTCTGTCTATCCATGTCCGTCTATGTCTCCATCTCTGTCGTGTGTCTGTCATCTATTAGAAGATCATATTATGGGTGCACATTGTGACGCTGTTATTTAGCACTGTATGGCGGTATTATTTGGACACTATACTGTACTGTGATGGAGGCCATATTAAGCTAGGTCAGATCTACTGCAAAATCTTTTTTTCTGCTCCAGTATAGGAGGAGGAAAATGTAATTGTCGGCGTCAATGTCGCCTCACACTTCCCATTGAGGCCACATGCACACGAATGTTGTTTGTTTCCGTGTCCGTTAGTTGTTTTTTTTTTGCGGATAGGATGCGGACCCATTCATTTCTATGGAGGTGTTAAAAAATGCGGATAATCAACCGTTTGTTTTCCGCGTCCGTTGTCCGTGGTTCCATTCCGCCAAAAAAATAGAGCATGTCCTATTCTTGTCCGTTTTGCAGACAATGATAGGCATAAACAATGGATCCGCAAAAAATAAAAACGGACATCATCCAATTTTTTTGTTGCGGACCGCAAAACACATACGGTCGTGTGCATGTAGCCTAACTCTAGTGGAGTCCGATGAATTTCTGGTCTGAATTCCAACATCCTTTTTTGTCGGCAATCTGCAATGGAGCCGCCTGCCGCAAATGTGAACATAACCTTAAGCCTCATGCACAGGAACGTATTTTTTTTCCGTGTCCGTTCTGTTTTTTTTGCGGATAGGATGCAGGCCCATTCATTTCAATGGGTCCGCAAAAAATGCGGACAGCACTCTGTGTGCTATCCGCATCCGTATGCCCGTTCCTATTCTTGTCCGTTTTAGGTATTGTCACAATGGATCCACACAAAAAAAAATGGATGGTATACAGATGTAATCCGTTTTTTTTTGTGGATCCGCAATTTGCGGACCGCAAAACACATACGGTCGTGTGCATGTAGCCTAAGGTCAGTTGCTCGTTCAGCGCATTTACACGTAGTGATCTCCTTCACTGTACGAGGACAGGGTGGTCGCTATTGGGATCGCTCGTCCTCGTACAGAATCATGGCTTCAGATCGCTGTTTAGACCACAAAATCTGCTGCCCAGAAACTATGATCGGTGGTTCCAGAATGAATGACAGGATCACCCGATGAACAAGCGTTTTCCTCGTTCATCGGGCGATCGGCGGCACATTTTGACCGCCAGATGATTGGGAAGGACGGTTTGCAGGAACGGTCGCTCCCGATAATCTGGATGATTATTGCTGCATCTAAATCCACCTTTATTCTCCATTTTCTCGAAAGTGGAGTAGAGGATGATGACAACTGTGAATGGTAATGATAGGAGTTATCCCAAACAGACTCCCCCACCCCAGGGATCGGCTGTCTTCGGCGGAGGTACTTGCATGCAGTCACTTACTTCCATCCTTGTAGCGGACCACCAGCTATCCAGCGCCCCCCACCCCCACATAGCAGACATGCGATGATATCTGCCCTCTGATAACACTGCTGGTGACAGCTGAGAATTGGACTCTTATCTTATCAGATGTAGGCGGTCGAGCCTAAAACATTAAAGAGATTGTAATCTGTACAATGAAATCCGTGGATCCGGCAGAAACACAAGAGAACAAAGGCGGACTGCAATGCCCAGGATGGAGCCGCTCATCTCTTGCCTGTTGTAGTAAATTCATGTACTAACAATTCTGAAGCCTCTAATGTCTGCACCGTGCCATTCCTCTGTTATTCCTCCTAGAAATGTATGAACCAAGTGAAAAATGGTCCTTACTGTTCCCCTGATTATCGCACATCCGTGTCCCATTTCCAGGAGGAATAACCAAGCAATATCAGAATGCAGGGTTCATAGAAAATATTAAAATATTCTCCAGCCTTTCTTTTCTTTTTTTCTTTGTTGAACCAGACATGTCAGGAGAGCTGCAAGCGAGTCCATTCACAGCTGACGATGAAAAAGGCGTCTGCGGACCAAAATCGTCTTGATAATTTGGGTCTCATTTTGTGAGCGGTTGGGGGTAGTTCAGCTGTGAGATCGAGCTCTCAACTGTAATATTGCACCTGTGTCAGCAGGACATGGCTAGAACGGGGCTCCAACTTCTGATATCCCCTGCATTGTGCTCTAGAGCAGCATTCATAATTCTGCTTTTTGTTGTCAGCAAGCATCCTGTCAAACAGCCACCTTCTTGCTCCACTAAGCATCTACAATACAGAGAATTAGTTAGACTTTATATCAGATGCACTTTTCCAAAAGGCAGGTTCCCAAAGCAAGCTCTGTGCAGACACTGAACAAGCAGGGGAGGCTGCTGTCTAAGAGTGCGCTCACGCGCTGCAGATCTTGTTGCAGAAATTTCCTCGATTGAACAAACACTTCCATTTATTTGAATAGAGAGGCAATCACATGGTTTTCTGTGAGCCCCATCCAGGTGAATGGAACTGATTTTCAGTCACTGAAATCTCTGCAACAAAATCTGCAGCGAGTGAAGGCGCCCCGAGTACTCATGCCCACAAGCATACTTGCCCAGTGCCCGTATTGCAGACCGTAAGCGGCCGGTCCGCTATATACGGGCACTGGTCGTGTGCACTCTGTATCGCGGATGCGGACCCATTGACAGCAGAGATCTTGAATGTATTCCAATGTTGCAGAACATTCCATAATATATTAGAAATGTACAATGTAATGATACAATGTAGCAATATTCCGCCTCCATCTCCAGTTATTAGACGCCAGGATATTAAACTAGGACTTCAGTGCCCACCTGGAGTCTGGGAACATGTGAGGTGTCAGCATGTTCTATCTGTCTGCCATCAGCCGCACTCCCACAAGATGCAGGAAATGAAATCGATGGAGCACGGTATCATGTACTGATGAGTAAGACGCTTCCTATTGTCTGGGGAGACCCGCTGGGTTTTCATAACGACAGCAGAACAAGAGTGAAAGACAAAATTACATGTTTAATGCTCCTCATTCTGCAAGTGTAATTCTAAGAGCCGGTATGGACACATCAGTAAACAGGGCATCCCCGGGGCACATCCCCCTGCCAGGTACACAGGCCCCATTTACCATCAAGGACTCGGCCTGACCTCATTAGCACCGGAGAAAGCAGAAAACAAGATAAACTCTCATGAATAACGACTGCGCAGGGACAAGCGGATCCGCAGCGTCTGCTCCAACAAAACTTGTATTTCACAGCGTATTTCTCTGTACAACTGGGTCATGAGAACTTATACCAATTATATAAAGAAAATGCCCAGGTTATACCAGCATGGTCCATATCACTATATACAAGAAGATGTATAACTTATACCAGCTGTACATATATAATTATATACAGGAGATGCCCAGGTTATACCAGCTGTACATATATCATTATATACAGGAGATACCCAGGTTATACCAGCTGTACATATATAATTATATACAGGAGATGCCCAGGTTATACCAGCACGGTCCATATCACTATATACAAGAAGATGTATAACTTATACCAGCTGTACATATATCATTATATACAGGAGATGCCCAGGTTATACCAGCTGTACATATATAATTATATACAGGAGATACCCAGGTTATACCAGCATGCTCCATATCACTATATACAAGAAGATGTATAACTTATACCAGCTGTACATATATAATTATATACAGGAGATCCCCAGGTTATACCAGCATGCTCCATATCACTATATACAAGAAGATGTATAACTGATGCCAGCTGTACATATATAATTATATACAGGAGATGCCCAGGTTATACCAGCATGGTCCATATCACTATATACAAGAAGATGTATAACTTATACCAGCTGTACATATATAATTATATACAGGAGATACCCAGGTTATACCAGCTGTACATATATAATTATATACAGGAGATGCCCAGGTTATACCAGCATGCTCCATATCACTATATACAAGAAGATGTATAACTTATACCAGCTGTACATATATAATTATATACAGGAGATGCCCAGGTTATACCAGCATGTTCCATATCACTATATACAGAAGATGTATAACTTATACCAGCTGTACATATATAATTATATACAGGAGATACCCAGGTTATACCAGCTGTACATATATAATTATATACAGGAGATACCCAGGTTATACCAGCCCGGTCCATATCACTGCACATTGTAATATTCTCCAAAAGAGAATAATTAGTGAGGTTGTAGTTCTTCCATCTGCTGCTCATTTCCAGTGAATTGGTTGCAGGAAAACGACGCCAGATGCGAGGACAAAAGAGTTAATGCCCCGGACTCCCGATATCTCAGCTCATTGTCGGCTCTTTGTTAACGTCTTATCAAATCTCCCTGAGACCTTTATCTGCCATTTAGAGGGAAGGCAGCGGTGACATTTTCCTAGCTGGCTGGGTTTAATAGAAACTTCCATAGAGGACAGCTACATTGTATCCTGAATTCCAAGTGGGAGAAAAAGTTTAGAAATGGACATTAGAACATCAGTCACGATGCCGCGCATATCATCAGCGAGTATTACTGTACAGCCGCACGCTTACCGCATCAATAATAATGTCATGGCAGCCTCTCTGCTATTCCAGTGTCACAGGTGAGAGAGGTGCAGGAGTGCCCCAGAAATACAATTGGAGAGTTCAAAAAATAGGCACCGAATAAAAACAATAATAATTCCTGGAAAATTTCTGTAAAATGAAATAATATACATTTTATATTGAACAGTATTTACTAATTCTGCTTGGTGTCAATGAATGAAAATAGACTGTATTGTAACTATACAGAGAAAAGCTATCCTGTGCATCTACACCCATCCTGAGTTACATCCTGTATTATACTCCAGAGCTGCACTCACTATTCTGCTGGTGCAGTCACTGTGTACATACATTACTTATCCTGTACTGATCCTGAGTTACATCCTGTATTATACTCCAGAGCTGCACTCACTATTCTGCTGGTGGAGTCACTGTGTACATACATTACTTATCCTGTACTGATCCTGAGTTACATCCTGTATTATACTCCAGAGCTGTACTCACTATTCTGCTGGTGCAGTCACTGTGTACATACATTACTTATCCTGTACTGATCCTGAGTTACATCCTGTATTATACTCCAGAGCTGCACTCACTATTCTGCTGGTGGAGTCACTGTGTACATACATTACTTATCCTGTACTGATCCTGAGTTACATCCTGTATTATACTCCAGAGCTGCAATCACTATTCTGCCGGTGGAGTCACTGTGTACATACATTACTTATCCTGTACTGATCCTGAGTTACATCCTGTATTATCCTCCAGAGCTGCAATCACTATTCTGCCGGTGGAGTCACTGTGTACATACATTACTTATCCTGTACTGATCTTGAGTTATATCCTGTATTATCCTCCAGAGCTGCACTCACTATTCTGCTGGTGCAGTCACTGTGTACATACATTACATATCCTGTACTGATCCTGAGTTACATCCTGTATTATACTCCAGAGCTGCACTCACTGTTCTGCTGGTGCAGTCACTGTGTACATACATTACTTATCCTGTACTGATCCTGAGTTACATCCTGTATTATACTCCAGAGCTGCACTCACTATTCTGCTGGTGGAGTCACTGTGTACATACATTACTTATCCTGTACTGATCCTGAGTTACATCCTGTATTATACTCCAGAGCTGTACTCACTATTCTGCTGGTGCAGTCACTGTGTACATACATTACTTATCCTGTACTGATCCTGAGTTACATCCTGTATTATACTCCAGAGCTGCACTCACTATTCTGCTGGTGGAGTCACTGTGTACATACATTACTTATCCTGTACTGATCCTGAGTTACATCCTGTATTATACTCCAGAGCTGCACTCACTATTCTGCCGGTGGAGTCACTGTGTACATACATTACTTATCCTGTACTGATCCTGAGTTACATCCTGTATTATCCTCCAGAGCTGCAATCACTATTCTGCCGGTGGAGTCACTGTGTACATACATTACTTATCCTGTACTGATCTTGAGTTATATCCTGTATTATCCTCCAGAGCTGCACTCACTATTCTGCTGGTGCAGTCACTGTGTACATACATTACATATCCTGGACTGATCCTGAGTTACATCCTGTATTATACTCCAGAGCTGCACTCACTGTTCTGCTGGTGCAGTCACTGTGTACATACATTACTTATCCTGTACTGATCCTGAGTTACATCCTGTATTATACTCCAGAGCTGCACTCACTATTCTGCTGGTGCAGTCACTGTGTACATACATTACTTATCCTGTACTGATCCTGAGTTACATCCTGTATTATACTCCAGAGCTGCACTCACTATTCTGCTGGTGCAGTCACTGTGTACATACATTACTTATCCTGTACTGACCCTGAGTTACATCCAGTATTATACTCCAGAGCAGCACTCACTATTCTGCCGGTGGAGTCACTGTGTACATACATTACTTATCCTGTACTGATCTTGAGTTATATCCCGTATTATCCTCCAGAGCTGCACTCACTATTCTGCTGGTGCAGTCACTGTGTACATACATTACTTATCCTGTACCGATCCTGAGTTACATCCTGTATTATACTCCAGAGCTGCACTCACTGTTCTGCTGGTGCAGTCACTGTGTACATACATTACTTATCCTGTACTGATCCTGAGTTACATCCTGTATTATACTCCAGAGCTGCACTCACTATTCTGCTGGTGCAGTCACTGTGTACATACATTACTTATCCTGTACTGATCCTGAGTTACATCCTGTATTATACTCCAGAGCTGCACTCACTATTCTGCTGGTGCAGTCACTGTGTACATACATTACTTATCCTGTACTGATCCTGAGTTTTACAGCCTGTATTATACTCCAGAGCTGCACTCACTATTCTGCTGGTGCAGTCACTGTGTACATACATTACTTATCCTGTACTGATCCTGAGTTTTACAGCAAGACACGGAGGCTTTGTATTGCTTTCTCCTTCTTTACTGAACCACCAATAGCAGCAAAGAGAAAAAATTTACATACAAGGAACCATAGCAACCAAGGTCCCTCCCCATTGGCCCCTATAATAGGCCGCTCTTCCTCTGTAACTTCCTCTTTCTTTGCTGCTGCCAAGCTAAGTACATCATTTATTCTCTGCTGTTTTTAGCTACTGTGTTGTTGTCTCTTGTAGTTTTGAGCTGCGTACATAGGGTGACTAACCCTGTTTGCTGCTCAGCGCTGTGTTTGCGTCTTGCTTTGCAGGTGGGGGGTTTGTGTATCACTGCGCTTATCCTTTGAGGATATTCATTCGGCCTCATTACGGCTCTCCCTCCCCCCCCCCCACCGGTTTCATAGTTCACTCTGCGCTTGCACTTAATATGGCTGTGCGCTTCACTGATTCCCCACCCCCCAGTAGCATTTCTACCTCTCTCTTGCGTCCACACTGCCAGGAGGTTGGGGGTGGGGTCCTCCCTCGCTATTTCGGCGGCGCCATTCCCGGCGCTTCTCCTATCCGGCCGGCCGCGAGATCTCGCGAGATCTCGCGAGATCTCGGCGGCCATCTTGGAAGCCCTCTGCGATCGGCCGGCCGCGAGATATCGCGAGATCTTGGCGGCCATCTTGGTGAGGGCGATCGCATTTTCGCGGGCTTCCGGGGGCGGTACTTCTACAGTTCCTGCTTCCGGTCACTCGTTCCGGCTCCCTGCACGGTCGGCGGCTCCTGCTCTCCTGCTCCTCGGCTTCTATCGCTTCAGGTGATCTCGGCCTTGTCCCCTGAGTTAATTGCTGTCCCAGCGCTGCCCCCATTTAGGCATCTAGGCGAGCTTATTTTAGCAACATCTCAGACATGTCTGCCCCTACCCCACCTCCTACGGCCAGTCGCCCCCCATCCTCTCCGGTGGGACTTCACCCCACTGACACTGATGCGCAGGCACTTGCCCTGCAGCGAGCAGTTTCTGACGCGATTGTGGCAGCCATGGGCTCCATGTCGTCGGTGTTGTCACAGACTATTGTTCAGGCTATGTCCGCACGTCCTGCTAGTGCTCCCTTGCTAGACCCCATTGCCGTACCGCAGCCTACCTCTATTGAACCCCCTGTATTACAGGGGACTTTGACTGGTGCGCACCTTGCCACCCCAGAAGCCGTGCTTAGCTCACGGAAAAGGGCCTCTTCCCGCCAGGCAGAACGGGCGCGGACATGGAAATGCGCTAGAGCGCAATCACCGGACCTGTCTGACTCGGATCGAGCTTCAGACGAGGAGGAGTTAGCGGATTTGGATTACGGCACAGAAGAGGATCTCACCCCCCCAGGTCAGGGCCCCTCGGCCTCCGCTGCGGCGACCTCCGCTGCCAAGGAAGTGGCGTCGACTTCCGCCGCTACCCGCTCTGAGGTCGTGTTGGATGATTCGGGCGAACCGATGTTCGATCCCGAGTCGCTTCATCACCCTCGTTCGGCGGAATGGCTCCCCTCCCCTCATGTGGGAGCGTATTTGGAGCACTGGGTGCGTCACTCGCTTAGCCGCGAGTCACGCAATAAACTTAGGTCCGAGTGTCCCCGGCCAGTGGTCCCCAATAAGGTGTGTGACACCCCATTGGTGGACCCCAAGATGTCGCAGTTTTTTGCCAAAACGGGTTGGAACCCAAAGAAGGGCCTGGATTCAGCGCTCCGCAGCTGCCAGGACAAGATTTTAGACGTTTTTGGTCCATTGACCAGGATTTTGGAGATGGCCGAGGCGGCTAGGCTGGAGGGTACCCCGATTGACCCTATAGAATTGAGGGGCTGGGCCCAGAGGGCCATATGCCTTACTCGCAACGCTAATACGGCCGTTGCAATTGAGAGGCGCAAGGCTATCTTGTTCAAGATAGACCCCAAATTGGCCAATTTGGCGCTCACTGAGGCAGGGAAGGACGCCCAGGGCCTCCTCTTCGGCGAGTCCTTCATCAAGGACATGAGCCGGTTCGTGGGCACTTTTACGGCGCTGGACAAGGCCCAAGCATCTATACGTAGGGTCTTCCAGGGACGGGCCTCTCATCGGGCCGGCAGTGGTAGGGGCCGCATGTCCGGCCGTGCAAATTTCCAGGCCCGTGGAGCATACAGAGGTCCAGGTGGACATCGTCCTCAGTTCCAGGACCAAGGCAACGCAGCTCCGTTCTTCGCCACAAGAGGACATCAATGGCGTTCTCGCTCCTTCCGGGGCAACCCGAACATTCGCAGACCATTGGGTAAGTGCTCCCCGGTTTGGGGATCCTATGCTAGTGCATAGCTAATAGCTCAGTGGTAAAGCAATTGACTCATATCCAGTGTTTCTGTTTTCATAACCCCTTTCAGCCTCTTACATTTCTATGCTACCTTGTGCAGGGAGCTGACTTCTGATTTTTTCCCACGCTGGAAGCCTCATTGCCACGGATCCATGGGTACCTAGGTCAGGGGATTTCACATAGAACTCAGGAGGTCCCCTTATCTAATTCCTTCCCCTCCGCTCGTTCCCCCAGTACGCACGGATCGTGCATTGGTGGACGCGGAATTGCAGTCCATCAGACAGAGGTTGGCCCTAGTGCCGGCGCCCCCGGCATTGGCGGGTGTGATCAGCATTATCTTCCATGTGCAGAAGAAAGATGGGCGGATGAGACAGGGCATCAACCTTCGCCTTTTGAGGGCGGTAATTTTTTACCGTCTCTTCAAAATAAGGGATCCATTCCTACGGGACTTGTTAGTTCCTTGGGGCTGGATGGTGAAACTGGACCTCAAGGATGCTTCCCTGAGGGTCCCGGTAGCCACTCATTCCAGGGACCTGCTTCGTTTCAGGTGGGAAGGAGAGGTCTAGAGGTTCACCTGTCTACCGTTCGGGCTGGCTTCAGCTCCCTGGTGTTTCACCAAGTTGCTGCATCCGGTCGTGTCATGGTTGCGGACTTGGGGCCTGCGCCTCTTCATCTACCTGGACGACACCCTTCTTACGCACGGGTCCATAGCGAGGTCGCTGAAACATCCAGGGCGGACCTATTGTAGGATCTCGGTTGCCCCCTCAACTGGGAGAGGTTCTGTCCTACTCCGGCCCAGAGGTTGGAATCCTTAGGATTCACGGTGGATTTACTCTCAGGATCCCTCAGTCTGCCGGCGGTGAAGTGGCGGACGTTCCTCTAGGAGTTGAGACATGCGCTCTTCGCTCCCCATCTCTCGTTACGTCACCTGACCCGCATTTCGGTCCTGTTGGTCTCATCATTTCAGGTGGTGTTCCCATGCCCCACTGCATTACCGGGCGCTCCTGCGACCAAAGATCGCCCATCTTCGGTACGGTGCCTCCTTTGCGGAGGCCGTGGTTCTGAGTCCGGGAGCCCGGGAGGAGTTGAGTTGGTGGATAGTCAACCTGGAGGCGTGGAACGTGACAACGATCTTTGGATCTCTACCGGAGTTGGCTATCTAATCGGATGCGAGCATCCAGGGCTGGGGTGCCCATGGCAACGGGCTCTCCACTGGGGTCCCTGGTCGGCGGACGAATCCCTCCTACACATCAATGCGTTGGAACTCCTGACGGGGGTTCGCGACGATCTCAGGTTTATGGGGTCCGATGTCCGTCGCTCTCTTCGCTTTTCGGCTCTACAGTCATCTCACCCGGTTCTTCAGCGGACGTCCGGACCCGAAGGCTATGGCGGTGGAAGCATCCTTCCAGGACTGGTCTGTGTCCCGCCTATACAGGTTTTCCTCCATGCTCGTTGACCCCGAGGACACTCACACAGGTTTTCCGCCATCGGGTGGACCGGGTTCTGGTGATTCCGTTCTGGGGGTCCCAGCTTTGTTTCCCTTCATTTTTTGTAAATTCGGAAGAAGATCCCTGGCCTTCTTTCGAGCCGGTTGGATCTCCTACGCGACCCTCTGGGTCTGCGCCATCCCCTTATCCTGACGGATCCCTGCTGTGGTTGACTCACACTTAGGCAGTTGTCAGCTAATTGCTAGCGTTATTTTGCCTTATTGCGTGCATTGGGTTCTCGGAGGGGAGGACTCTTGATTACGACGCACGTTCTGTTACCCCGTAGGGAGTCACTTGCAACATCTCGCGTCACATCATGACTAGCATTGTTTCATGTCCTTCCCAGTTTTATTTCCTCCCTGGTCTTTTGTTCCAGGGCGTTCCTTTGGGAATACGAGTCCAGGACCCTGGCACATCGGTCTCCGGCCAGCTTTCATTTATTTATTCCTATTTGTCATTTTTTCGGTTGGGTTGTTTGCCTCACGTTAGCATGCTGGTTTTTGTGTCAGGTCTTGGCCGGTGTCGACACGTCTATCTTCAGGGCCCTTTCCGCGTATGGGGCCTCTGCCACCGTCTGGGCGGTTTTGGGGGCAGGATTGGGGGACGTTATACGTCTGCCTGATGGATCCGAGGTTTCCAAGTTCAGGGAGTTCTATTTTCGGCCTCCATCTGAATTGTTCACTGCAATCATAGACGGGCTTTGAACTTGCAATACGAAGCCTCCGTGTCTTGATGTAAAACTTAATGATTTTCCTATTTCATGACGTAAAGTCATAGTTTTATTAAAGACACGGAGGCGAGTATTGCCCACCCTTTTCCCTCCCTTGGGGTTTTGTCTCGCGTTTTTTTGTTACAGGGGTCATGTATCATTACCTCTATGTATTATTAACCTTTTAAGTTAATTTGTTTTAGGTGTTTATTGTCCTATTGTTTGTTTTATTGCCATTGTTTGCATGTGATTTATTTTGTCTTCTGTCATTTTACACCTGTTGAGTCAGTTGCGTAGTTGGCTCCTGGACATTCTGTCCTGACATGTGTGTTTCACCTAGGCCTATGGTCTGCTTTATTTTCCAGGATGAAATTATTTCCGTTATCAGATGCCGTGTTACCGGATGATGTCTTCTGCAGTTTAGCCAGGTTGGCTTGTTGGTGGCGCTACATGGGCGTTGGATTTTCCGTTCCAGTTTAAAGTTCGGAGTTCTTGTTGGGATGTTCGGGATGTCAGCATCAGTTTTCAAAGAAAGAGGAAGTTACAGAGGAAGAGCGGCCTATTATAGGGGCCAGTGGGGAGGGACCTTGGTTGCCATGGTTCCTTGTATGTAAATTTTTTCTCTTTGCTGCTATTGGTGGTTCAGTAAAGAAGGAGAAAGCAATACTCGCCTCCGTGTCTTTAATAAAACTATGACTTTACGTCATGAAATAGGAAAATCATTTAGTTACATCCTGTATTATACTCCAGAGCTGCACTCACTATTCTGCTGGTGCAGTCACTGTGTACCTACATTACTTATCCTGTACTGATCCTGAGTTACATCCTGTATTATACTCCAGAGCTGCACTCACTATTCTGCTGGTGCAGTCACTGTGTACATATATTACTTATCCTGTACTGATCCTGAGTTACATCCTGTATTATACTCCAGAGCTGCACTCACTATTCTGCTGGTGCAGTCACTGTGTACATACATTACATTACTTATCCTGTACTGATCCTGAGTTACATCATGTATGATACTCCAGAGCTGCACTCACTATTCTGCTGGTGGAGTCACTGTGTACATACATTACTTATCCTGTACTGATCCTGAGTTACATCCTGTATTATACTCCAGAGCTGCACTCACTATTCTGCTGGTGCAGTCACTGTGTACATACATTACTTATCCTGTACTGATCCTGAGTTACATCCTGTATTATACTCCAGAGCTGCACTCACTATTCTGCTGGTGGAGTCACTGTGTACATACAGTACTTATCCTGTACTGATCCTGAGTTACATCCTGTATTATACTCCAGAGCTGCACTCACTATTCTGCTGGTGGAGTCACTGTGTACATACATTACATTACTTATCCTGTACTGATCCTGAGTTATATCCTGTATTATACTCCAGAGCTGCACTCACTGTTCTGCTGGTGCAGTCACTGTGTACATACATTACTTATCCTGTACTGATCCTGAGTTACATCCTGTATTATACTCCAGAGCTGCACTCACTATTCTGCTGGTGGAGTCACTGTGTACATACATTACTTATCCTGTACTGATCCTGAGTTACATCCTGTATTATACTCCAGAGCTGCACTCACTATTCTGCTGGTGCAGTCACTGTGTGCATACATTACATTACTTATCCTGTACTGATCCGGAGTTACATCCTGTATTATACTTCAGAGCTGCACTCACTATTCTGCTGGTGCAGTCCCTGTGTACATACATTACTTATCCTGTACTGATCCTGAGTTACATCCTGTATTATACTCCAGAGCTGCACTCAATATTCTGCTGGTGCAGTCACTGTGTACATACATTACTTATCCTGTACTGATCCTGAGTTACATCCAGTATTATACTCCAGAGCTGCATTCACTATTCTGCTGGTGCAGTCACTGTGTACATACATTACTTATCTTGTACTGATCCTGAGTTACATCCTGTATTATACTCCAGAGCTGCACTCACTATTCTGCTGGTGCAGTCCCTGTGTACATACATTACTTATCCAGTACTGATCCTGAGTTACATCCTGTATTATACTCCAGAGCTGCACTCACTATTCTGCTGGTGCAGTCACTGTGTACATACATTACTTATCCTGTACTGATCCTGAGTTACATCCTGTATTATACTTGGTCTCTCTATCTATGTTTCTATCTACATTTACTATTATAAAAGCTGCAGAGATAAAATCTAAAACATTTGCTACTTGTTCAGTGTCAGCACAGATATTTTCTGGAGGTATTCATTCAGTGATCTGTACAATCATCTGATGGAGGAACCACCAATATAATTGTTTTGCTGTGGGAGAAACATTTGACAAAAAGCTTCCAAAATGTTTGTAACCTGATGAGCAGACTGGTGATTACAGCTCTGCAGAGCCACACATGCTGTGACTTTCATCTCTACCTCCACCCAGCAGCCGACCCACTATTCACTTCATACTGTGCAGATGGTTGGGTGGCACACACAGTACCATTATATGCCACTTAGGCCTCTTTCACATTACCGTTTTATTTTTTTCCATTTTGCGGGCTGTTTTTTGCGTTCCGTATACGGTCCGTAAAAAAACCGGAATGTACTCCGTATGTATTCCGTTTCCGTGTTTCCGTATCTCCATTCCGTGCAAAGATAGAACATGTCCTATATTTGGCCGCAAATCACGTTCCGTGGCTCCATTAAAGTCAATGGGTCCGCAAAAAAAGCGGAATGCATACGGAAATGCATCCGTATGTCTTCCGTATCCGTTCCGTTTTTTGCTGAACCATCTACTGAAAATGTTATGCCCAGCCCAATTTGTTCTATGTAATTACTGTATATGCCATACGGAAAACGGAACGGAAAAACGGAACCGAAACGGAAACACAACGGAAACAAAAAAACGGAACAACAAATCAGTGAAAAACGGAATGCAAAACACTGAAATAGCCTTAGACTTCACAGGGGGACAGCCGATGGGCCCCAGCTCTAGTTGTGTCACTTTCTTAATCCTGCAGATTGTAGGAGAAACCAGCAGAGAAATATTGTGCTGCTTTCTACTGCTTTAGGCCTCTTTCACACTGGCGTGTGCGCCCCGTTGCCGTATTGCGGACCGCATTTGCGGATCTGCAATACACGGGTGCCATTCCGTGGGCATTCCGCATCACGGATGTGGACCCATTCACTTGAATGGGTCTGCAAATCTGGAGATGCGGAATGGTGCGGAACGGAACCACAGAACGGAACCCTACGGAAGCACTACGGAGTGCTTCCGTGGGGTTTCGTCCCGTACTTCCGTTCCGCAAAAAGATAGAACATGTCCTATCTTTTTGCGGAACGGCCGGTTTGCGGACCCATTTAAGTGAATGGGTCCGCGATCGGCTGCGGCTGCCCCACAGACCTCATTTTGCGGGCCGCAATACGGCAACGGGCCGCACATGCCAGTGTGAAAGAGGCCTCAGGCTACTTTAACATTAGTGTTTTCAATTCCGCTATTGAGATCCGTCACATGATCTTAAAAGCGGAAGAAAACGCTTCAGTTTTGTTCCCATTCATTGTCAATGGGGACAAAACTGAACGAAACGGAATGCACCAAAATGCGTTCCGTTTGGTTGCGTCCCCATCGCGGACAGAATAACAGCGTTTTTCTTTCCGCGATGTGGTGCGAAGCAAGACGGATTCGTCCTGACACACAATGTAAGTCAATAGGGACGGATCCGTTTTCTCTGACACAATAGAAAACGAATCCGTCCCCCGTTGACTTTCAATGGTGTTCATGACGTCATGGCTATAGAAGACGTAATACAACCGGATCCGTTCATGACGGACGCAGGCGGTTGTATTATTGTAACGGAAGCGTTTATGCAGATCCATGACGGATCCGCAAAAAACGCTAGTGTGAAAGTAGCCTTACAATACAAGGGACATAAAGCAGGCAAGCATCAAATCACAGCACAGAGCCTACGATCCCCCGAGGAGCTAGCAATCTAATCTATTATATGAGGTTATAATGATTCTCTACACCAGTCCTATGACCTCTCAGCCCGTGTTAAATGAAGCACAGCTCCTGCAATCTGTGTGCCCAGCATCAGATCAGCTCCGCAAGTGTGAGAGATGCCAAGCGGGACGAGCAAATTGATAAAGCATCCTGATCCCATAAAGCCAGGATGTCAGAGCTGTGGGCAAACTGGTCCCAGTGCCTCTGTGTCCGAGAGGCTTTTACAATTTAACTCACCGTCATATAAATGGTGGATTTATGTCTCAGTGACATCAGCACACCGCCGCGACCTCACCCTGCTCAATATATAATATGTATCAAAGAAGATTCATGTCACTGAACCCAGCGAATCGGATAACTGTCCTGAAGGAATTTACTAAAAATGTTATTGAGGCACCAATTCCTGATGGCTTAGGTATACAGTCAGGTCCATAAATATTGGGACGTCGACACAATTCTAACATTTTGGGCTCTATACACCACCACAATGGATTTGAGATGAAACAAACAAGATGTGCTTTACCTGCAGACTGTCAGCTGTAATCTGAGGGTATTTACATCCAAATCAGGTGAACGGTGCAGGAATTACAGCAGTTTGCATATGTGCCTCCCACTTGTTAAGGGACCAAAAGTAATGGGATAGAATAATAATCATAAATCAAACTTTCACTTTTTAATACTTGGTGGCAAATCCTTTGCAGTCAATTACATCCTGAAGTCTGGAACGCATAGACATCACCAGACGCTGGGTTCCATCCCTGGTGATGCTCTGCCAGGCCTCTACTGCAACTGTCTTCAGTTCCTGCTTGTTCTTGGGGCATTTTCCCTTCAGTTTTGTCTTCAGCAAGTGAAATGCTCAATCGGATTCAGGTCCGGTGATTGACTCGGCCATTGCAGAACATTCCACTTCTTTCCCTTAAAAAACTCTTTGGTTGCTTTTGCAGTATGCTTTGGGTCATTGTCCATCTGCACTGTGAAGCGCCGTCCAATGAGTTTTGAAGCATTTGGCTGAATATGAGCAGATAATATTGCCCGAAACACTTCAGAATTCATCCTGCTGCTTTTGTCAGCAGTCACATCATCAATAAATACAAGAGAAGCAGCTCCATTGGCAGCCATACATGCCCACGCCATGACACTACCACCACCATGCTTCACTGATGAGGTGGTATGCTTAGGATCATGAGGGGTTCCTTTCCTTCTCCATACTCTTCTCTTCCCATCACTCTGGTACAAGTTGATCTTGGTCTCATCTGTCCATAGGATGTTGTTCCAGAACTGTGAAGGCTTTTTTAGATGTCGTTTGGCAAACTCTAATCTGGCCTTCCTGTTTTTGAGGCTCACCAATGGTTTACATCTTGTGGTGAACCCTCTGTAGTCACTCTGGTGAAGTCTTCTCCTGATTGTTGACTTTGACACACATACCTCCTGGAGAGTGTTCTTGATCTGGCCAACTGTTGTGAAGGGCATTTTCTTCACCAGGGAAAGAATTCTTCGCTCATCCACCACAGTTGTTTTCTGTGGTCTTCCGGGTCTTTTGGTGTTGCTGAGCTCACCGGTGCGTTCCTTCTTTTTAAGAATGTTCCAAACAGTTGTTTTGGCCGCGCCTAATGTTTTTGCTATCCCTCTGATGGGTTTGTTGTGTTTTTTCAGCCTAATGATGGCTTGCTTCACTGATAGTGACAGCTCTTTGGATCTCATCTTGAGAATTGACAGCAACAGATTCCAAATGCAAATAGCAGACTGGAAAGGACCTCTGGAGCTTTTATCTGCTCATTATAATTGGGATAATGAGGGAATAACACACACCTGGCCATGGAACAGCTGAGAAGCCAATTGTCCCATTACTTTTGGTCCCTTAACAAGTGGGAGGCACATATGCAAACTGCTGTAATTCCTGCACCGTTCACCTGATTTAGATGTAAATCCCCTCAAATTACAGCTGACAGTCTGCAGGTAAAGCACATCTTGTTTGTTTTATTTCAAATCCATTGTGGTGGTGTATAGAGCCAAAAATGTTAGAATTGTGTCGATGTCCCAATATTTATGGACCTGACTGTATATATGCACATACTATATATAGTATGAAATTAATTATTTCATTTCTGTGCCAAAAATACATAGGAACAGTATTATAGCAGTTAGGCTAGGGCTACACAACAACATTTGTCGCGCGACATGCAGCGTCCCACTCCGGACACGTGGGAGCTGCAAAATAGCTTTAAATTGCATTATCATACTGCATGTTAATTTGTACTACAACACCTGTTGTATCCCTGTTTATAGGCTGGTCTGGTGTAATTTATACATCCCACCACTAGATGGGGATAGCACTTAGGTCGTATAAGTACCTAAGCCAGGCCTAGTTAGTCAGTTGAGATTACACAGAACAGATCAGTGATCAGGAGTGATTCTGCTGAGTTGGAGAGAGTGCAGATCCAGCACTTCTGTTCAGATGAAAGTTTAGTCCAGAAAAGGGACAAAAGAAAGAAAGGATTAACAGCCAAAGGATAAAAGCCACCAACCAGGCATTAAAGACCTTTGGATATCCAGGTGAAGGATACAATAGCCACCGGCAACCTCACCAAATTACACTGATACAGAATCTTCAGGCTAAGCTAAATCCAGCCAAGAAAGCCTATAAACAGTGGATTCACAGATTAACTCTAGTACTAACAAAAGACTGCACTTTGTTTGATGTACCTACTGCAACTGGAACCAACATCAGTAAAAGTTGTGAGTTGCATTTCACCACTGTCTACCTCATTATTACTACTATTGGTTGTACCACCATTAACGGTACTGGCGTCACGACAAATACCATCAAGGGACTCAGCCGCAACAAGCACCCTAAGCACCCCTAACATCAAGGGCACCTCAACCACCATCTTGGCTGATGCTTCCCTACACAGAGCGTGCCCCGGAGGATTTCGTGCTGTCCACCTCAACACTGTGCTGCCAGCCCAGGGAGGCTTTCTGCTAACCGTGAGTAAACTGATGAACTGTGTGTTATACTATTTGGCCCCTCATCGGTCCACCGTGCACCTCACGTGTTGCCCCTGCGACTGGCTGGCTGCATATCTTTTATTGGCGTCACAAACAGGATATCAACCCTTGCGCCATATTTGAGATAAGATAGCGGCTGCCCATAGCAACGCCGAGCAAGAAAAAAAGAAAAGTGTATACAGCTACATTTAACCTACCCAACCATAATTTACCTGCTGTTACCATGTCTGTACAGGAAGATAACATGCAGCCTGACCTCCGCGGACCCCCTGCGGCAGCCGCAGCCGGTCCCAGCGCAATACCAACTGCTGCAGCACCAAGTTTAATGCCTTTAACCATGCCTTATTATTTTGGGGCCCCCTGGTTCCTACGATATTCTGGAGAAATTCACACTTTAAGGGACTTTAAAGAGAAAATTCTTGCTCAGATTGTACCCTGTATTCCCAGAGCAGCAGATGGAGATTCTTCTTGCGCAATTGGAAGGAGCTGCTCTCAGAGAAGTGAAGTCCTGACCAAGCTCAGAACGAAGGACACTGGAGCAGATATTTGAACGTCTCTACACCACCTTTGAACCCAGGACCGTGTCAGAGGTCAAGATGAGGTTCTTCAGTAAGAAACAGCAATCGGGTGAGTCACTCAGAGACTTTGCATTATCTTTGCAGGAAGCTCTTAGAGCTGTTGTCCAAATAGACCCCCGTGAGGCAGAGAATCAGGACAAACCCTGAAAGAACAGTTTATTGAAGGTGTCAATATAGACAATTTAAAGAGTCAACTAAGAATGTTTGCCGCCCAGCATCCAAGTGCTGCTTTCTTAGACTTTAAAGAACTAGCTATCAGTATACTGGAAAAAAGTCCACCAACAGAACCCATTGGATCCGCTGTAGTGCCAGCAACACAGCCGGTCACCTCTGTGAAACCTTTACCTGTCGTCAGTCAGGCAACCCAAGCCCCAATTCCTGACGCAGTTGCTGCCCTTACTGAGCAAGTCCAATTCCTGACTAGAAGTCTAGAGAAAGTTCACCAAAAGTTGGAACAATGGGAAAAACCATTACTGCTGGAGGATGAGAAACCTGTGTCCAGAAGGCTCTTCTCTCCTGATTACAAAGGGAACTATTCCAGAAATTCGGGTGGACGCCCACCTGACCGCACTAGTACCCCTAAGTGGCTTATCTGCACCTACTGTCACAAGCCAGGCCATACTGAAGCAACCTGCTGGCAGTTAAACGGGCGACCCCCGAGGCCAAGGACCACCCCTCGGGAGGTAAATCAATAGGTTCAGAAGATCCTTATTGGATGCCAAGATATGTAGGATCCTGTCCAGAAGTGACACTTCAAATAAATGGAGTTCCTTTCGTTGCCCTAGTTGACACAGGATCCCAAGTCACTACCATCCAACTAGCAGCATTTGAAAAATACTGGGACCAAAATCAGCTTACCCGGCCCCCAGAATCCTGGCTGAGTCTCATAGCCAGTAACGGCAAACCCGTACCAATACTTGGTTATTGGGAACCTACCATTCAAGTAGGAGGAACTACACTATCCCAACAAGGCATTATTGTGGTACAAGTCAGGGAAAATAACAATAACCCTCCAATAGTCCTAGGAATGAATGTCCTCAGGAACTGTTATGTTAAAATGCTGGAAGCTTTGCACCAGTCAGTGCCTACTGCTTCTTCTGCTTCTAAGAAGGTGATCCAACAAACCATCCGTGTACTAAATGCGCAACAGAGATTCGCCAATGAAAAAGGAGAAATCTGCTGTGTCCGCATCCAAGATAATCAACCCGTGATTCTCAAGCCCAACATCGAAACCCTCTTGTGGTGCCGAGCTGTAGTCGGAATTCAAGGTCAAGACTACCAAGCCTTGGTAGAGCCTGTTGTCTTGGAAGACTATCCTCTAGTTAGAGCTGCAAGAAGCCTAGTAACCATCTCAGAAGGTAAAGTGCCAATTTGTCTCCTAAACTTGAGGGATCACAGTGTAACATTGACAAAATACCGTCCCATTGCACAGCTAATCCAAGTTACATTTCAAGATGTCATCGGTGTATCTACAGATACCAAAGAGCAACTTATTAAGAAAGAACACCCACAGGGCCAAAATTTAAGCACCCCCTGGTGGAAAGAACTTCACGTGGGAGATGCTTCAACACCAGAACACCAATTGGAGGGGGAGTACTGAAAATTGTGAAAGAGCATTACTGTGCCTTCAGTAAGCATTCTACAGACTATGGAGAAGTAGATATCATTAAGCACTCCATCCCTACAGGTTCACACCCACCAATCAAGGAAAGGTATCAGCCTATACCACCAACTATGTACCAATCCGTAAAGCAAATGATCCAGGAGATGAAAGACTCCAATATCATCAAAGATAGCCAAAGTCCATGGGCTGCCCCACTAGTGCTTGTCCGGAAAAAAGACGGCAACGTCAGATTCTGTGTGGACTACAGAAAAATCAATCAAATTACCCACAAAGATGCTTAACCTTTAAGGATCTTCAGCCTACTTCTCTACTCTTGATTTAACCAGTGGATACTGGCAAGTACCAATGGCACCTGAAGATCGTGAGAAGACTGCATTTACCACCCCTATGGGCCTATTTGAGTTCAACTGCATGCCTTTTGGACTTTGCAATGCGCCGGGAACTTTTCAAAGATTAATAGAGCGTTGTCTGGGCCACAAAAATTTTGAAACTGTCCTGTTGTACTTAGATGATGTCATCATCTATTCCAAATCTTATGAAGACCATTTCAAACATCTGGCCGAAGTTTTTCAAGTTCTCATTAAGCATGGACTCAAAGTCAAACCATCTAAGTGTTATCTACTGAAGCCGGAAGTCAAATACTTAGGGCATATTGTCAGCTCTGAAGGTGTTAAACCAGATCCAGAGAAGATAGCCGCAGTCCGAAATTGGCCTACTCCTACTACGGTGAAAGAAGTGAGAAGTTTCCTCAGTTTCGCAGGATATTACAGATGCTTCATTCCTCACTTTACCCAAATTGCAGAGCCAATATTAGAACTTCTGAGAGGACATTCTAAAAGATATCAGAAATCTCCAATACCAGTTGACTGGAACACTGAAAGAGAAATTGCCTTTCAGCTCCTGAAAAAGAAGTTAACAGAACCACCAATCTTAGGTTATCCGGATTACCAACAGCCATTTCATCTTTACACAGATGCCAGTAAGAAAGGTCTGGGAGCTGTCTTGTCACAAATACAAGATGGTAAAGAAAGAGTCATTTTCTACCCTAGTAGATCTCTTAGAGGTACTGAAAGAAACGACCAAAACTATAGTTCCTTCAAATTGGAATTCCTCGCACTCGTGTGTGGGCTGTTACATAAAAATGTAAAGATTACCTGGCTGCAACACCCTTCGTGGCCTTCACGGATAACAACCCACTAGCGCATCTTAACACCACCAAGTTAGGAGCGTTAGAACAAAGATGGGCCTCACGCCTTGCTAACTACAATTTCACAGTTAAATACAGAACAGGAAAAGCAAATGAAAATGTGGATGCATTATCCCGTCTGCCGACCCAAGAAGACCCTACTTCACAAGAAGATGTTTGGGAAGAGGTAGAAATGCCATCCTTCTACAAAAACTTTGCCCATCAAGATATCATTACTGTCAAAGGGAAAAAGGTTCTTAACCTTCCACAACAAGTGGATCCAAAATCCCAAGTGGACAAAGAAAGATGGATCCAGCTGCAAAATGAAAGCAGAGTGTTAGGTGAACTGCAAGATTTCTTCACCAGTGGAAGAACACCAGAAAGAATCCGCAGGAGGAATGCTGATCCAGAATTGTCAAAACTATGGAGACATAGAAAACACCTCTTTCTACAGAAGGGCCTACTATTAAGAAGGACCTTAGATCCAATTACCTGGGATCGTCTATATCAAATTCTAATACCAAGCCGAGATGCAAGAATAGTTCTTGAGATGTAGCATGATCAATCAGGACACTTTGGCGTGCAGAAAACAGAAGCCACCATCCGTAGAAGATTCTATTGGATTGGGATGAGGGGAGACATTGAAAAATGGTGTCGAGAATGTTCCACCTGTTCTGTTGGAAGAAATGAGAAACATGACCAAAAAGCACCCTTACATTCCATTGTAAGCCGAACACCGCTAGAAATAGTTGCAATTGACCATGTGAAGTTGGAACCAAGTCGCTCAGGTTACACATATGCTATGACCATCATTGATCATTACACTAAATTTGTTGTAGCCGTACCTGTCAAAGACTTGACCGCAAAAACAACTGCAGATGCTTTCTGGAAACATTTCTTGTTGCCATATGGATGCCCAGAAAGAATCCTTACAGATCAGGGATCTGCCTTTGAGTCGCAACTCTTTAAAGAACTGTGTACCTTTCCCAACTGTCAGAAAATCAGGACCACAGCATACCATCCCCAAGGAAATGGGCTTTGTTAAAAAATGAACCAAACCCTAATTGAGATGTTAAGAGCAGTACCACCTGCTACAAGAAATGATTGGCCTACTCTACTGCCTCAATTGATGTACACCTACAATAACACTATTCACTGTTCTACTGGGTATACACCCTACTACCTTATGTTTGGCCGACAAGGTACATTACCTGCTGATCATACTTTGGGCGTACAAGTGCATGATACAATCAACCCTCTACCAAAAACTCATTGGGTGAGTGAGCACCAAAGACGTTTGATAGATGCACAAAAAATTGTTCAACAACGCATGGGACATGCTCATGAAAAACAACAGAGAGATTATAACCAATCTGCCAAAGCAGAACCTCTCAAAATTGGTGATCGTGTGTGGTTAAAAAATAGATAGTAAATGGGAGAGAGAACTTTACACCATCACTGCTATTCTCAATTCAGAGACTGATACTTATGAGATTACCCGAGAGGACAAATCCCGTGTAGTGCATCGAAATCGCCTAAAATTGTGTCTCAAAGAAGATACTCCAGTAGAAACTCTTCAAGAAGAAGCTGTTCCAGAAGAAATTCAATCCTTAGAGACAGAACTGGAAAAATCAACTGAATTAGAGGAACCAATGCAGTCTTTGGGAAAAACATTATTAGCCTCTGATCCTTTGCAATGGTTCTTATCTTCATGGCTCAACATCTTAGTGCCTGCTAAAACCAACACCACTACACTTCAACCAGAAGTTGTAATTACTGCAACTCAGGAAACATCAAGTTCCCTTGAAGCAAGGTCTGAAGAGTCTCAGCCACTTCGTAGGTCCGATAGGATTACAAGAGGACAACCACCTGTCCGTTACAGAGATTTCCTGCCCCAGCAGCCGAGAAGACAACTTCCAGCTCTGCCAATTCAACGTTGAGTGCATCCCTACATTGTCTGGAGTTCCAGGGATCAAGAAAAAAAAAGAAAACTGACTTATGTTTATCATGTTCCATTTTCCTTAAAGGACTTTTTAAGAGACTATTTGCCTTTCATCCGTTTTGCAATGTTTAAGCCTGCACCCTGAGAGAGACTTTCACGTACCTGAGCCTCCGTGATATTCTACTGTACTTTGACATTTACTTGTGCCCAGGGAATGGACTCGTGCCCTGTGAGCCTCCTGAGATGTTTATTTTTGTTTTTCTTCATCATTATGGACTATTTTGGTTTCTGGTACATCATCAGTCTTCAGAGGAAAAATTGCTACCCCATTTGTCACATTTCGTTGTTGCCTGAGATATGCTTGCCTAACCCATTTTACTTGCAGGTACAAGTAATACAAGAATGAGGTTCTGGTATTGTTTCCTATGCATGCATGCTTTTTCCCCTTCTTATATCTTACAGGAAGATACAACATCGAGTCAAGAATGTGTCGAGGTCAACTCATGTTTTACCATGGGGGTATGCAGCGTCCCACTCCGGACACGTGGGAACTGCAAAATAGCTTTAAATTGCATTATCATACTGCATGTAAATTTGTACTACAACACCTGTTGTATCCCTGTTTATAGGCTGGTCTGGTGTAATTTATACTTCCCACCACTAGATGGGGATAGCACTTAGGTCGTATAAGTACCTAAGCCAGGCCTAGTTAGTCAGTTGAGATTACACAGAACAGATCAGTGATCAGGAGTGATTCTGCTGAGTTGGAGAGAGTGCAGATCCAGCACTTCTGTTCAGATGAAAGTTTAGTCCAGAAAAGGGACAAAAGAAAGAAAGGATTAACAGCCAAAGGATAAAAGCCACCAGCCAGGCATTAAAGACCTTTGGATATCCAGGTGAAGGATACTATAGCCACCGGCAACCTCACCAAATTACACTGATACAGAATCTTCAGGCTAAGCTAAATCCAGCCAAGAAAGCCTATAAACAGTGGATTCACAGATTAACTCTAGTAATAACAAAAGACTGCACTTTGTTTGATGTACCTACTGCAACTGGAACCAACATCAGTAAAAGTTGTGAGTTGCATCTTACCACTGTCTACCTCATTATTACTACTATTGGTTGTACCACCATTAACGGTACTGGCGTCACGACAAATACCATCAAGGGACTCAGCCGCAACAAGCACCCTAAGCACCCCTAACATCAAGGGCACCTCAACCACCATCTTGGCTGATGCTTCCTACCATAGAGCGTGCCCCGGAGGATTTCGTGCTGTCCACCTCACTGTGCCGCCAGCCTGGGGAGGCTTTCTGCTAACCGTGAGTAAACTGATGAACTGTGTGTTATTATTTGGCCCCTCATCGGTCCACCGTGCACCTCACGTGTTGCCCCTGCGGTACTGGCTGGCTGCAGACATTTTTTATAATGGTAGTCTATGTACATGCTGCGGCTGCGACACGATAGTCGCAAAAAACCCATTCAAGATGGATTTTTCTGCGACTGTCGCGTCGCAGCATGTCGCAGTGCGACACCATAGACTACCATTATAAAAATTGTCGCGCAACATTAATGTCGCCAGACACATGCTGCAGTGTAGTTGTGCCCTATCTGTCGTGTAGCCCTAGCCTAATATTCTTGTACATATGAGGCAGTATCATAGTAGTTATATTCTTGTACATAGGAGCAGTATAATAGTAGTTATATTCTTGTACATAGGAGCAGTATTATAGTAGTTATATTCTTGTACATAGGAGCAGTATTATAGTAGTTATATTCTTGTACATAGGAGCAGTATTATAGTAGTTATTTTCTTGTACATAGGAGCAGTATTATAGTAGTTATATTCTTGCACATAGGAGCAGTATTATAGTAGTTATATTCTTGTACATAGGAGGCAGTATTATAGTAGTTATATTCTTGTACATATGAGGCAGTATTATAGTAGTTATATTCTTGTACATAGGAGGCAGTATTATAGCAGTTGTATTCTTATACATAGGAGCAGTATTATAGTAGTTATATTCTTGTACATAGGAGCAGTATTATAGTAGTTATATTCTTGTACATAGGAGCAGTATTATAGTAGTTATATTCTTGTACATAGGAGCAGTATTATAGTAGTTATTTTCTTGTACATTGGAGGCAGTATTATAGTAGTTATATTCATGTACATAGGAGCAGTATTATAGTAGTTATATTCTTGTACATAGGGGCAGTATTATAGTAGTTATATTCTTGTACATATGAGGCAGTATTATAGTAGTTATATTCTTGTACACAGGAGGCAGTATTATAGTAGTTATATTCCTGTACATAGGAGCAGTATCATAGTAGTTATATTCTTGTACATAGGAGCAGTATTATAGTAGTTATATTCTTGTACATAGGTTTTTATTGAACACACCATGTAAACATTCACAGTGCAGGTGGAAAAAGTATGTGAACCCCTAGACTAATGACATCTCGAAGAGCTAATTGGAGTGAGGTGTCAGCCAACTGGAGTCCAATCAATGAGATGAGATTGGAGGTGTTGGTTACAGCTGCCCTGCCCTATAAAAAACACACACCAGTTCTGGGTTTGGTTTTCACAAGAAGCATTGCCTGATGTGAATGATGCCTCGCACAAAAGAGCTCTCAGAAGACCTACGATTAAGAATTGTTGACTTGCATAAAGCTGGAAAGGGTTATAAAATTATCTCCAAAAGCCTTGCTGTTCATCAGTCCACGGTAAGACAAATTGTCTATAAATGGAGAAAGATCAACACTGCTGCTACTCTCCCTAGGAGTGGCCGTCCTGTAAAGATGACTGCAAGAGCACAGCACAGACTGCTCAATGAGGTGAAGAAGAATCCTAGAGTGTCAGCTAAAGACTTACAAAAGTCTCTGGCATATGCTAACATCCCTGTTAGCAAATCTACGATACGTAAAACACTAAACAAGAATGGATTTCATGGGAGGATACCACAGAGGAAGCCACTGCTGTCCAAAACATTGCTGCACGTTTACAGTTTGCACAAGAGCACCTGGATGTTCCACAGCAGTACTGGCAAAATATTCTGTGGACAGATGAAACCAAAGTTGAGTTGTTTGGAAGAGACATACAACACTATGTGTGGAGAAAAAGAGGCACAGCACACCAACATCAAAACCTCATCCCAACTGTGAAGTATGGGGGTGGGGGCATCATGGTTTGGGGGTGCTTTGCTGCGTCAGGGCCTGGACGGATTGCTATCATCGAAGGAAAAATGAATTCCCAAGTTTATCAAGACATTTTGCAGGAGAACTTAAGGCCATCTGTCCACCAGCTGTAGTTATATTCTTGTAGTTATATTCTTGTACATAGGAGCAGTATTATAGTAGTTATATTCTTGTACATAGGAGGCAGTATTATAGTAATTATATTCTTGTACATAGGAGCAGTATTATAGTAGTTATATTCTTGTACATAGGAGCAGTATTATAGTAGTTATATTCTTGTATATAGGAGCAGTATTATAGTAGTTATATTCCTGTACATAGGAGGTAGCATTATAGTACTTATATTCTTGTACATAGGAGCAGTATTATAGTAGTTATATTCTTGTACATAGGAGCTGTATTATAGTAGTTATATTCTTGTACATAGGAGGCAGTATTATAGTAGTTATATTCTTGTACATAGGAGCAGTATTATAGTAGTTATATTCTTGTACATAGGAGCAGTATTATAGTAGTTATATTCTTGTACATAGGAGGCAGTATTATAGTAGTTATATTCTTGTACATAGGAGCAGTATTATATTAGTTATATTCTTGTACATAGGAGCAGTATTATAGTAGTTATATTCTTGTACATAGGAGCAGTATTATAGTAGTTATATTCTTGTACATAGGAGCAGTATTATAGTGGTTATATTCTTGTACATAGGAGGCAGTATTATAGTAGTTATATTCTTGTACATAGGAGGCAGTATTATAGTAGTTATATTCTTGTACATAGGAGCAGTATTATAGTAGTTATATTCTTGTACATAGGAGCAGTATTATAGTAGTTATATTCTTGTACATAGGAGCAGTATTATAGTAGTTATATTCTTGTACATAGGAGCAGTATTATAGTAGTTATATTCTTGCACATAGGAGGCAGTACTGTAGTTATTACATTATTGTACACTGTAGTAGGCAGTACTGTAGTTATTACATTATTGTACACTGTAGCAGTATGCTATTATCATGACATACAATGTTTTAGCGGTTCCATTTCATCTCTAGGCGTCACCACTGTGTGGATAGAACTATATAGTTTCTATGTAATAAGCCTCCATTGTTGCAGAATATCACATCATTAGTGACTCTCAACAAATGTGTAATACCAATTAAGCATCTTAATATTATTAAATTGGGGGCTTGATAAGACTTGTGGAGGTTTCCTACTGGGTAATTACTACGCAGCTCTGAATGTGTCTGTTTTCTCATTATGTCATTCTGGTAAATTATAATTGTTATTTAACGTACAGAGTTAAAAGTAATGAGACAATTTGTAGCATTATTATAAATATAAATGGTGCATATACCCTGCCACAAAACATCTATATGTTGCTTCATTATAACATCTTCTCCTAGGGTCATTGTGCTTCTTCGCTGCTGTATCTAAGCCTTTTGTTTGTGAGACTGTCAGAGAATAGTTCTTCTCTACATCCCACATCATGTGGAAATACTGTACTTCCAAATAATTTCACCCCAGACAAATCTTTTTTTTTTTTGTTTGTTTTTTGTCTCCAGATTTTTAATCCACCGCAGAACCTGACTGGTCCAGGTATCAATCCAGCGTTTTCTCCGCAGGTCTCTCCATCAGGACACAGTTTATGGCTCTTCATTTGTCCTATGGTTCTATCCTCCATGATTTATGGCGCTCTTTAAGTCATGTTTGTCTGCATATTAAACAATTCATTTCAGTGATGAAGGAGGTTATTTGTATCATTTATCTGATTTAACGACTTGTTTACAAGAGACAAGGAAGAAGGATGAGTGGATAGACGACTATTAACAACACAGAGGAATGACCTAGACATGAAAGCTTTGCACCATGGTGGACCAGCGAAGCCATCAGGGATGTGACCGTCAGTAAGGCTGGGTTCACACCTGAGCGTTTTACAGCGCGTTCCTACGTGCTGTAAAAAGCTCAACAGGCATAAACCAATGATTCCCTATGGGCATGGTTCTCACCTGAGCGTTTTACAGCGCGTACGAACGCGCTGTAAAACGCCCTATGCCCCAAGAAGTACAGGAGCTTCTTTGGGGCGTATTGTCGCGCGTTCCCGCCCATAGACTTCAGCTGGAACGCGCCTAAATGGGCGTTTGCTTGTTTCCGCCTAAAAAAAACGCCTGAAAAAAACGCTCGATAAAAACGCCTGTAAGAAGCGCCTATTGAATACGCTCAGGTGTGAACCCAGCCTAAAGGTCATCACCTTTCTGATCCTGATTTATAAATGACAGATGTATTTTATAACTTTGGCTTTATAAATCTCAGACTTAATAATAGCATAATTAGTATAAAGAAGGAAGGAGATAAAAAAAAAATATCTACTGTCTGCGCACATCCATGTTCCTGCCCACAGGGGGCAGTATTATGACTAGAGGTGGGACAAATCCACTTTTTTTTTAAATCCGAATCCGAAAAGGTTCTCGAATCTTTGGAATCTTTCGAATCTCGAATCCTACGAATCCTGTACATAAGAATTGTGTAAAGGGTGTAAGAAACAAAGTGATCCAAACTCAATATTCTTTTAATATGAAAAAATAAAGTTCTTACTTTTTTAACAAAGTATTCGTCAACACAGAAAGAAAGTAACCTTGAAGGACAACTGAAATGAGAGGTATATGGAGGCTGCTATTACTGGAGTAATAACAGTTGCCTGGCTGTCCAGCTGATCCTCTACCTCGAAAACATAAGCCATAGGCCCTGAACAAGCATGCAGCAGATCAGGGGTTACCTGCATGCTTGTTTCTGGTGTGATTCATACACTACTGGTGCAGAATAGACAAACAGGGCTGCCAGGCAACTGGTATTGTTTAAAAAAGGAAAACCATGGCAGCATCCATATACCTCTCACTTCAGTTGTCCTTAAAGCACCTGAAGTTAGGGGGATTTGGAGGCTGACATGTTTTCTAAACAATACCAGTTGCCTGGCTGTCCAGCTGATCCTCTGCCCATGCTTCTGTGAGCAACTATACCTGGCTACTTATCCTGGGGGCAACTATACCTGACTACCTAATAGTGTGGGCTACTATACCTGGCTACTTATCCTGGGGGCAACTATACCTGGCTACCTAATAGTGTGGGCTACTATACCAGGCTACTTATCCTGGGGGCAACTATACCTGGCTACCTAATAGTGTGGGCTACTATACCAGGCTACTTATCCTGGGGGCAACTATACCTGGCTACCTAATAGTGTGGGCTACTATACCTGGCTACTTATCCTGGGGGCAACTATTCCTGGCTACCTAATAGTGTGGGCTACTATACCTGGCTACTTATCCTGGGGGCAACTATACCTGGCTACCTAATAGTGTGGGCAACTATACCTGGCTACTTATCCTGGGGGCAACTATACCAGGCTACCTAATAGTGTGGGCTACTATACCTGGCTACTTATCCTGGGGGCAACTATACCTGGCTACCTAATAGTGTGGGCAACTATACCTGGCTACTTATCCTGGGGGCAACTATACCAGGCTACCTAATAGTGTGGGCTACTATACCTGGCTACTTATCCCGGGGGAAACTATACCTGGCTACCTAATAGTGTGGGCAACTATACCTGGCTACCTAATAGTGTGGGCTACTATACCTGGCTACTTATCCTGGGGGCAACTATACCTGGCTACCTAATAGTGTGGGCTACTATACCAGGCTACTTATCCTGGGGGCAACTATACCAGGCTACTTATCCTGGGGGCAACTATTTCTGGCTACCTAATAGTGTGGGCTACTATACCTGGCTACTTATCCTGGGGGAAACTATACCTGGCTACCTAGAAATGGGGGCATCTATACCTACAGGCTACTATACCAGGCTACCTATACCAAAATCCAAGTGATATAGCTTACTACTGCACTTTAATTGCAAATGCACCTCTTCTGTGCAGGTCCTGTTCAACTACCAGGGTATATCTTATGTGTTTTGACTGGGAGGTTTATATTGCTGTGTTATTTACTAGAGGGGGTTCTATACTGAGGGGCAGTATCTAGTCTACTAAGGGGCATTATATTGAGGTGGCAGACATGAGAAGAAGGGAGCAATACAAAATGTAGGGTTAAAGACATTTCTTTTTTTCTTCATGTCACTTTCAGGCAGAGTGTGCCAATAGCACCCCATATGATGGCATCATCTCAACCAGCATCAAACATCTGGAAATATTTCAAAATATCACTGAAATGCAAATTTCAACCTGTGCCCGGCAAAGACTCCTATACCACCTCAGCTGTTTCGACATAGGCCCTGAGGAAGCAGGCAGTTGGATTTTCTATTTTCTAAGTTTTACAGGAATTTTAAAGATCATGTTTGCACCTACTGGTATGTGATTAAGAGATGCAGGTCAACAGGCAACCCGTATATAAGCATGGCACACTCCATATCCCGGCCTCAAGCTAAAACAATGCACCCTCCTCCATAACCCAATTTACTAAAGTTGTTCGTTCAAGGAAGATTTTTGTTCAGGAAAAGCAGCCTACGAACTCGTTCTGGGTCCAGTCTTCAACTATGATGCCTGATGTGCTGAATAGTCTTTCTGAAATTACAGTGGAAGGAGGTGCAATTAAGAACTTTTTAGAGAGTGTTCTCAAATTCTGATATTTTTTGTTTTCCTTCTAGTACTTGAAAATATCAGAGGATGGTTGAATCAGTGGTTCTGCTAAGAAGGCATTTATTTCTTCCTGCGGAGATAGAGAATGCTCGCTGCTGCTGGAAGATGGTACCACCATCAATTGAGAATAATAACTCTGCATGCTGTGACCTCCTTGCTGTTCAGTCTGTGATGTTTGACCGTTATCTGCTCCTAGTCCTTGTGCTGATGAATGTCGATCAGTGTCCTCGCCTTGCATACTGAGATCTGAATCTGTCATCTCAATGGCCAGTGTGGATCTAGCTTCCTCAAGGTTCTCTCTATTGATAAACACAGTTCCCTTGAATCGGGGATCCAGTGAAGGACCAAGAGCGTAGAATTTTTCAGACTCAACAGATTATAGAAGGAATGATACGAATCCTTGATGTGTTTGATAGAGTTACTTTTGTGGCCAGTTCAAGCCAAGTGACAATCTCTGAAATAATTCCTCTAGTCAACAGTACAATTCATACAGGGATTCAGAAATGATTTGATTGCATCGATGAAAAGGCGCTGGTCACTTGGCTTGAACTGGCCACAAAAGTAACTCTATCAAACACATCAAGGATTCGTATCATTTCTTCTATAATTGTCCACTGCCGAGCGCAAAGATCTACATGAAAATTTAGGTCAGAAGCAGATAGTAAAACAGCTTGCTTTTGTTCCAGGAGACGAGCTAGCATGTGAAGCTGAGAGTTCCATCTAGTTGGTTCATCTTGTATGAGACGAAGTTTCAGATTTAACTCGTCTTACCTAAATCAGTAGGGTATGTGAGAGGGAGGTTAGTTCCCAATATAATATATGGGTTTTGTGTAGAGTCCTGGTTCCTACTACGCTTTCACTATTCTATATATCTCTTTTAAGTACTATGTTACATTTATGCAATATCTTCGCATTCCAGCGAGATAATACACAATACATGAGGTGCTTCACCTGAACTTATAACCCACTTCCCTACCCTTTTTCCCTCTGATTCTCCCTTCCTTTTCCCCCCTTCCCCCTGAACCCTTCTTCCCCCCGGTTATAACTGGTTCAAGTTTATCGTCATGCAGTTATGCCTCGCTCCTCGGTATATCACCAACCTTTGAAACTGTATCTTGGCACGGCATTGTAATTATGCATTGTAACTGCATTATATATTGATTGACTGCATATTTGTTATTGCGAATTGTTCGTAGAAATGTACAATAAAAAATAATTTTACAACAGATTTAACTTGTCTTGAGCGGATCGTAAGGTTTTCATGGCTTTTGAAGAGTGTTTGTAATGTCCTACAATGCTCCGGAAGGATGCCATCATTTCCTTAATTTCACTCTCCTTCAATAAACCATCTTTCAGAACTAATTGAAAGCTATGAGCCAGGCAAGGCAAGTGGTGAAACGGACTGCGCGGTAAAGCTGCTACCACATTTTTGTGACAGATTCCATTCTGTCATAGTGCTGGTGATAAAAGCTTCTATGGCAGATGCTGTATGTGCAACCTCAGGAAAGGGAATACATTCCAAGCACAGGTGATGATACAGAAAATTGTCATCTATGAAGTGAACTGTCAAACTGAGATAATCATCATAAGATGTAGATGTCCACATGTCTGTTGTTACTCCAATAAAATTGTTTTTCACTAGAAGGTCCTGAACGTTTGTCTTTACCTCTTCATACATTTCTGGAATTACCTTTTCTGCAATGTGTTTCCTGCTTGGGATGACATACGGTATCTTGGCTCTAGGTGGTTTATCAACTTTCTGAAACCTTTATCCTCTACTATGGATAGTGGTTGGTTGTCCTGGCAGATCATTTCAGTGCCATACAGTGTCCCCATGTGCCATTCCTTGCCCCCATGTGCCTTTCCTTTCCCCATGTGCCATACAGTGTCCCCATGTGCCATAAAGTGCCCCCATGTGCCATACAGTGCCCCATGTGCCATTCCTTGCCCCATTTGCCATACATTGCCCCGATGTGCCATACGGTGCCCTCATGTGCCATAGAGTGCCCCCATGTGCCATACAGTGTCCCCATGGGCCATACAGTGCCCCCATGTGCCATACAGTGCCCCCATGTGCAATTCCTTGCCCCCATGTGCCATACAGTGCCCCCATGTGCCATACAGTGCCCCCATGTGCCGTACAGTGCCCCATGTGCCATTCCTTGCCGGTGAAGACACTGAACCTGCAGGCGGACTCCGGGCCACACTCCCCCAACGTGAAGTGCTCCCGCTCCAGGCTGTACTTATTACCTCCATTTGTGTGGTTGAGGCAGGCTCCAGCAGCGCAGTCCGAGGAAGTCCGGGGCTTGCAGGTGTCTCTTCTCTCAGGCGGCGAGAGGCAGACTGCTCTCGGGAGGCGCGGGGACGTGACGTCGCAGGGTAGGCGGGATTCGTCGGATCTGCGGCTCAGTGATAGAAGCTCAGCCTTTCATACAGAAGACCTAGCAAAGACAATCTAAAAAACAACCAAAGTATTAACAGTTAAACATAAAGGGGCATCCTCAAACAATATCGGGAATGCTGATCTTCTTTAATGTCAACTCCAGGACTCCATAGAGAAGAACAGAAACTCCAAAGAGTTTTGGAAATGGCTACTATAATACTGCCTCCTATGTAAAAGAATATAACTACTATAATACTGGTCCTATGTGCAAGAATATAACTACTATAATACTGCTCCTATGTACAAGAATATAACTACTATAATACTGCTCCTATGTACAAGAATATAACTGCTATAATACTGCTCCTATGTATAGGAATATAACTACTATAATACTGCTCCTATGTATAAGATTATAACTACTATAATACTGCTCCTATGTACAAGAATATAACTACTATAATACTGCCTCCTATGTAAAAGAATATAACTACTATAATACTGCTCCTATGTACAAGAATATAACTACTATAATACTGCTCCTATGTACAAAAATATAACTACTATAATACTGCTCCTATGTACAAGAATATAACTACTATAATACTGCCCCCTATGTACAAGAATAAACTACTATAATACTGCTCCTATGTACAAGAATATAACTACTATAATACTGCCCCTATGTACAAGAATAAACTACTATAATACTGCTCCTATGTACAAGAATATAACTACTATAATACTGCCCCGTATGTACAAGAATATAACTACTATAATACTGCCTCCTATGTACAAGAATATAACTACTATAATACTGCCTCCTATGTACAAGAATAAACTACTATAATACTGCTCCTATGTACAAGAATAAACTACTATAATACTGCTCCTATGTACAAGAATATAACTACTATAATACTGCCCCGTATGTACAAGAATATAACTACTATAATACTGCCTCCTATGTACAAGAATATAACTACTATAATACTGCCTCCTATGTACAAGAATAAACTATTATAATACTGCTCCTATGTACAAGAATATAACTACTATAATACTGCTCCTATGTACAAGAATATAACTACTATAATACTGCATCCTATATACAAGAATATAACTACTATAATACTGCTCATATGTACAAGAATATACAGTAACTACTATAATACTGCTCCTATGTACAAGAATATAACTACTATAATACTGCTCCTATGTACAGGAATATAACTACTATAATACTGCTCCTATGTACAAGAATATAACTACTATAATACTGCTCCTATGTACAGGAATATAACTACTATAATACTGCCTCCTATGTACAAGAATATAACTACTATAATACTCCTCCTATGTACAAGAATATAAACTACTATAATACTGCTCCTATGTACAAGAATATAACTACTATAATACTGCTTCCTATGTACAAGAATATAACTACTATAATACTGCTCCTATGTACAAGAATATAACTACTATAATACTGCTCCTATGTACAAGAATATAACTACTATAATATTGTTCCTATGTACAAGAATATAACTACTATAATACTGCTCCTATGTACAAGAATATAACTACTATAATACTGCTCCTATGTACAAGAATATAAACTACTATAATACTGCTCCTATGTACAAGAATATTACTACTATAATACTGCTCCTATGTACAAGAATATAACTACTATAATACTGCCTCCTATGTACAAGAATATACAGTGGGATGCGAAAGTTTGGGCAACCTTGTTAATCGTCATGATTTTCCTGTATAAATCGTTGGTTGCTACGATAAAAAAATGTCAGTTAAATATATCATATAGGAGACACACACAGTGATATTTAAGAAGTGAAATTAAGTTTATTGGATTTACAGAAAGTGTGCTATAATTGTTTAAACACAATTAGGCAGGGGCATAAATTTGGGCACCACAAAAAAGAAATGAAATCAATATTTAGTAGATCCTCCTTTTGCAGAAATGATAGCCTCTAAACGCTTCCTGTAGGTTCCAATGAGAGTCTGGATTCTAGTTGAAGGTATTTTGGACCTTTCCTCTTTACAAAACCTCTTTAGTTCATTCAGGTTTGATGGCTTCCGAGCATGGACAGCTCTCTTTAAGTCACACCACAGATTTTCTATTATATTCAGGTCTGGGGACTGAGATGGCCATTCCAGAACGTTGTACTTGTTCCTCTGCATAAATGCCTTAGTGGATTTTGAGCAGTGTTTAGGGTCGTTGTCTTGTTGAAAGATCCAGCTCCGGCGCAGCTTCAGCTTTGTCACTGATTCCTGGACATTGGTCTCCAGAATCTGCTGATACTGAGTGGAATCCATGCGTCCCTCAACTTTGACAAGATTCCCAGTCCCTGCACTGGCCCCACAGCCCCACAGCATGATGGAACCACCACCATATTTTACTGTAGGTATCAGGTGTTTTTCTTGGAATGCTGTGTTCTTTTTCCTCCATGCATAACGCCCCTTGTTATGGCCAAATAACTCAATTTTAGTTTCATCAGTCCACAGCACCTTATTCCAAAATGAAGCTGGCTTGTCCAGATGTGCTTTAGCCCACCTCAAGTGGAGAAAAGGCTTCCTCTGCATCGCTCTCACATACAGCATCTCCTGTGTAAAGTGCGCCCAATGGTTGGACGATGCACAGTGACTCCATCTGCAGCAAGATGATGTTGTAGGTCTTTGGTGCTGGTCTGTGGGTTGACTCTGACTGTTCTCACCATTTGTCGCTTCTGTCTATCCGAGATTTTTCTTGGTCTGCCACTTTGAGCCTTAACTTCAACTGAGCCTGTGGTCTTCCATTTCCTCAATATGTTCCTAACTGTGGAAACAGAAGCTGAAATCTCTGAGACAGCTTTCTGTGTCCTTCCCCTAAACCATGAGGGTGAACAATCTTTGTCTTCAGGTCATTTGAGAGTTGTTTTGAGACCCCCCATGTTGCTACTCTTCAGAGAAAATTAAAAGAGGAGGGAAACTTACAATTGACCCCCTTAAATACTCTTTCTCATAATTGGATTCACCTGTGTATGTAGGTCAGGGGTCACTGAGCTTACCAAGCCAATTTGAGTTCCGAAAATTAGTTCTAAAGGTTTTGGAATCAATAAAATGACAACAACAATGCCCAAATGTATGCACCTGCCTAATTTTGTTTAAACAATTATAGCACACTTTCTGTAAATCCAATAAACTTCATTTCACTTCTCAAATATCACTGTGTGTGTCTCCTATATGATATATTTAACTGACATTTTTTATCGTAACAACTAACGATTTATACAGGAAAATCATGACGATTAACAAGGTTGCCCAAACTTTCGCATCCCACTGTAACTACTATAATACTGCATCCTATATACAAGAATATAACTACTATAATACTGCTCCTATGTACAAGAATATAACTACTATAATACTGCTCATATGGACAAGAATATAACTACTATAATACTGCTCCAATGTACATGAATATAACTACTATAATACTGCTCCTATGTACAAGAATACAACTAATATAATACTGCTCCTATGTACAAGAATATAACTACTATAATACTGCTCCTATGTACAAGAATATAACTACTATAATACTGCCTCCTATGTACAAGAATATAACTACTATAATACTGACTCCTATGTACAAGAATATAACTACTATAATATTGCCTCCTATGTACAAGAATATAACTACTATAATACTGCCTCCTATGTACAAGAATATAACTACTATAATACTGCTCCTATGTACAAGAATATAACTACTATAATACTGCCTCCTATGTACAAGAATATAACTAGGTGATTTTCCTAGTCTATGACGGAAAGTCATGGTTTTATTAAAGACACGGAGGCGAGTATTGCTATCTCCTTCTTTACTGTCCACCTTATAGCAGCAAAGAAAAAACTTTACATAACATGACGTAACCATGGTAACATCACCCTCCCCTCATAGTCCATATAATAGACGGCTCCTCCTATAGATCCTCCTCTTTCTTTACGAGCCTGACACCATGACCGGAACCATCGCACACGAAACCGGAACCTTGAATCAGGAAAACGACCAGCATGGAACCACCGGAACATCCGAACGAACATCATCAGCTGAGATCACTGGAACCCTTCTTCCTTGAAAGCCAACATGGCTATAACTGGAGCAGAGCAATTGAAGCCCGTAGCGAATCAACTTCCTCCTGAAAGTAATAAACAAATTAAGCAATGGGCAGAAGAATACATCGCCAGTCATACGCGCTTCTGCCATAATAAATATCTTAAGCCGACTATGCAGACAAAGCATGCAAATCAGAGTGAAAACCACAGAAAATACATTATAAGGGAGGGAATCCCAGGGTGGGCAATACTCGCCTCCGTGTCTTTAATAAAACCATGACTTTCCGTCATAGACTAGGAAAATCACCTAGTTTTACAGCAAGACACGGAGGCTCCTATTGCTAAGTTTAAAGTTGAGCAATCACAGCAGAAAACAAATGTGGAGGCGGTCTAAAATAATACTCCCTGAATGTCGATGGCAAAGACCAGTCCGCAAGACGTAGAATATCCTCCAATCGTGCCCCCGAAACAGCCAAGGCGGTAGCTGATGCGCCTCTAGCGGAATGAGCTGTAAATATGGAAGTATCGATTCCTGCTAACGACATAATCCACTTCATCCAGCGCGCCAAAGTAGGGCTGGACACAGGACCAAACGGATGCCGAATGGATAAGAAAAGCTGAGGAACCGAAGACGACCGGTAAGTACGCGTCCGGGATTCATACTCCTTCAAACAAGCCACCGGACAAAGAACCGGCGAAGCTGGAAATGATGGGTAAGAGACCGACCTAATGTTGGTCTTAGTACGTCTGGATATATTGAAGGTGACCCCCTCCGGAGTGAATGATCTGGCGTCGTGATCAAGCGCCCGAACATCAGAGACCCGCTTACAGGATATAAGGCAAAAAAGAACCACTAATTTGGCAGACAACTGCCGTAAGGTGAGATCCGGGTTACCTGGCCAGTTGGATAAAAAGGACAAAACCAAAGACACGTCCCAAGTCGTGGTAAAGCGAGGACGGGGAGGACGAGACATGCGGGAACCGCGAAGCAAACGTGATACGGAAGGGTGCTGTCCCGCAGGGACACCATCAAAACCCTGATGCGTAGACGAAATAGCGGATCTGAACAAATTAATTGTCCGATAAGCTTTACCCGCTTCGAAAAGGGAAGTAAGAAAGTCTAGAAGCTGGTTCACAGGGGCCGAAACGGGATCCAAGTCCCGTTCCACGCACCAACCAGACCAAGATCGCCAGGCTGCCCGATAAGATTTTCTGGTGCCGGGAGCCCATGCGTTGTCCAAAAGGCGTCTAGTTGCCTCTGAAATATCACCGATTTCTCCAGGCGTCCTGAGATCCGGCAGGCTATCAGACGTAGGGATCCGTCCAACAGGAGCGGGTGGTGTAATCCTCGAGGGTCCTGGAGGAGATCCATCCGATTCGGGAGAAGAAACGGCACCTCTATCAGGAGACCCAGTAGAGACGGAAACCAAGCCTGAGTCCCCCAGAAGGGGACCACCACTACCAATTCGGCCAGATGACGACGGACATGTAACATCATCCTCGGGATCATAGCAAATGGCGGGAATGCATACATCAGCGGCCCGGACCAGGGTTGAAGGAACACGTCCACTGCCTCTGCCGCCGGATCCGGGCGCCAGCTGAAAAACCGTGGAAGCTGGGTGTTCAGACGTGAGGCAAATAGGTCTATAGCAAAAGGACCCCAATTCCTGGATAACTCCGAAAATGTTTCTGGCGCTAGCATCCAATCGCTGCTGTCCGTAAGGTAGCGAGAGCCCCAATCCGCCCGACTGTTGTGGAGTCCCGGGAGATATTCCGCTTGAACCATGACCTCCCTGGAGAGACAAAAGGACCAGAAATCTTTCGCTAACCGAGCCAAGGTAGCCGAGCGCGTACCTCCCAACCGGTTGATGTATCGCACTGCAGACACATTGTCCATCCTCAAACGAATGCACGCCCGAGCCATCCCGTTGGTGAAACTCCGAATGGCAAAGGAACCGGCAAGAAGTTCCAACGCGTTGATATGAAGTCGTGCCTCTTCTGTGGACCACCGACCGCCCGTGGAGATCCCGTTGCAGTGGGCACCCCAACCGTGAAGACTGGCGTCCGATTCGACAGTGAAATCGGGATGTAACCCGAATATCGCCTTGCCGTTCCATGCCTCCAGGTTGTCGATCCACCAAGCGATCTCTTCCCGAGATTCCGGGTCCAGGATCAGAGTGTCTGCGAACGCAGCGCCAGAGCGGAGATGCGCTATCTTTAAGCGCTGAAGGGCCCTGTAGTGCAATGGGGCTGGAAACACTGCTTGGATCGACGAGGCGAGAAGACCGATGATCCTGGCTAAATGGCGCAGGGACAGCCGAGGCATAGACAGAGCATGTTTGAGTTCCTTGCGTATGGAACGCAGCTTCATTATGGGTAGAGAGAGGGATTCGGACACCGAATCCACGGTGAAACCCAAAAACTCCATCCTCTGTGATGGTTCTAAGCATGACTTCTCGTGATTGACGAGAAAACCTAGACGGGATAGAAGGTCCGTCGTCCAGCTGAGATGTATCAACAGAGTCGCGGCTGACTGGTGCATTACCAGAATGTCGTCCAGGTAGATTATGAGGCGGACTCCACGGCTGCGGAGCCAGGCCACCACTGGTCGCATAAGTTTCGTGAAGCACCACGGTGCTGACGAAAGGCCGAAAGGGAGGCAAGAGAACCTCCAGATTTCTCCCCTCCACAGGAAACGCAGTAAGTCCCTGGATGGGGCGGACACAGGTACTGTTAAGTAAGCGTCCTTGAGGTCTAGTTTCACAAACCAATCGCCCGGCATGAGGAGATCTCGGAGTAGATGGATGCCCTCCATCTTGAAGTGGCGATATTGGACAATCGCATTCAGAGCCCGTAAATTGATAACAGGGCGCATCTGACCCCCTTTCTTCTGGACCAGAAAGATAGAGCTGATGACACCTGACATGTCTGGTGGTGCCCTCTCGATCGCCCGCTTGTGGTAAAGGGAAGTGAGCTCTAGGTCTACCAGCGCGGCGTCGGGGCGAGACAGCAGGGAGGTGGGGGGGGGTAGGAATCTGGTCTGGCGAAGCCACGAGTTCCACGTGGAAACCTTCTACAGTGGATAAAATCCAAGGGTCGGATGTTATTGCCGCCCAAGCAGGGGAAAAATGCCGGAGTCTGCCCCCTATGCAATGCTCTAAAGAAACCCCCATCGGGGGAGGACTTACCGAAATGTCGTCTTGAGGACTGATTTCCTCTGTAGGGTCTGCCACGCCATTGTCCACCTCTTGCAGGGAAGAACGGGGATGGAAACCTCTGTTCCTGGAAGGCAGGGCGTTGCTGAAAGGAGCCTCTGCCCGCGTTGCGGGCTTGAAAATTGGAACGGCCGGACAGACGGCCCCTAATACTGCCGGCCCTGGTGGAGACCCGTCCCTGAAATACTCTCCTAATTGAAGATTGGGCCTTATCTAGGGCAGTGAAAGCTCCCACGAACCGGCTCAAATCCTTAATAAAGGAGTCGCCAAAGAGATGACCCTGAGCATCTGCGCCTGATTCGGTAAGGGCCAGGTTGGCCAGTTTCGGGTCAATTTTAAATAAAATTGCCTTCCTTCTCTCAATTGCTAGAGAGGAATTGGCGTTGCCAGCAATGCAGATTGCACACTGAATCCAGCCTCTCATTTCCTCGGGGTCAATAGGAGACCCATCTGATCTGGCATTCTCAGCCATCTCAAACAGTTTGGCCAGAGGACCAAACACATCCAGGAGCTTGTCCTGACAGCTACGCAGAGCTGAGTCTAACCCCTTACGGGGATTCCAGCCTGACTTGGCGAGGAATTGTGTGACCTTGGGGTCAACCACAGGGGTGTCACATACCTTATTAGGTACAATGGGCCTAGGGCATTCAGCCTTCATCTTGTTTCTCGCCTCCTTGCTAAGGGGGCGGCGGACCCAATGTTCCAGGTATTTACCAACATGGTCCGTCGGTAGCCACTCCGCCGATCTGGGATGGTGGAGGGCGTTAGGGTCAAACATGGGCTCTCCCAAATGGTCGACAAGGGAGGAGGCCGGAGTAGCCCTGGCAGAGGGATCCTTCACCTGAGAAGTGGAAGGAATGGGGCAGTTTGGGGAACTGGGTCCCGCATGCGTTTCATCCTCAGAATCAGCATTTGTATCAGCAAAGGCCTCCTCATCTGACCCAATATCGGCGTCAGAATCGCTCAAAAGTTGCGCTCTAGCGCATTTCCAAGGCTGTGCCCGTTCTGCCTGGCGCGGAAAGGCTCTCTTACGCGATCTATGCGCGTGTTCAAGGGTGGCCGGAGGCGCACCAGTCAATTTTTCCTGTGGCACAGGACTATTCATAGGAGGTTGCTGAGCTGTGGGGGCCGCAGGCTGTACAGACCCTGAAACAGGGTGACCAGCCAGTGCTTGCGCAATAGTCTGCGACAGCACAGAGGACATGGAGTCCATTGCAGCGGTGATTGCGGCCGAGACAGAGCGCTGCAGCGCTACTGCCTGAGTGTCACTACCCATATATGAATCCCTCACAGGAGATGAGGGAGCTGAGGCCTCAGGGGTAGGGTCTGAAAGAGGCATGGTGAGAAAGTATACTAAAATATATATATACTGCAGAGGAATAAAACTGATATTAATCTAAAGGTAAGGGATCGGAGCTCAACAGACAGATCGCTAAGAACCACTAGCTAAATTGGGTTATTCACCCGCTTTGAGAATAGCGCCGGCGTCAGGCGACTGGAACACAGGACGATGCGGTGACAAATGCAAGGGCCGCCGAAGTCTCGCGACGCCCGACGGTGATACCAGAGAAAAACAAAATGGGCGCCGAAATCCCGCGATATCCAGCGGGAGGCGGCAAAGGTGTACCAAAATGGCCGCTGCGATCTCGCGAGATCACGCGACTATGGAGAAGACTGGGCAGAGCGCGGGAAGCGATGCGGTGAAGGCGGTAAGACGCAGTAATGAATAGAAAACTGTATGGGCGCACAGTGTAAACCGCAAGAAGCGGAGGCTATGGAGGGAAAAACAAAACGATCCCCATAACACAAAATACCAGCAGTGGAGATGGCCGCAGGGGGACTAGTCCCAAGCAATGCCCTGCACCATAAACGCTGAGAGAAGCGTGCAGATAAAACAAAAACATGAAATAAAGCATATCTAATAAATGCACAATTGCATGATTTTACTATTTTATGACGTAAAGTCATGATTTTATGAAAGACACGGAGGCGAGTATTGCGTTAACTTCCTTTACTGATACCACAGCAGCAAAGAAGAAAATCCATGGAATTAACATATCACCATGGCAACAAGCCTGCCCCCCTTCCCTAGACCCTATATAATGTCCATACAGAGGGCAGAACCTCCTCTTTCTTGGCAGATGCCACACCAACCGGAACATAACAGGAACAACTTCAACGTATCTTCGGACCATGGAGCTGAAACCGGAACCGGAGAACAAACCACTGGAACACTCTAGGCGCAGCAGAACAGGTCTTCACCCAGAGACTGGAACATCAGCACATGGGAGGTATTCACCCTGGAAGAAAATGGAGTACATGACGGTAATATTAGGTAGTTCAAAATTGTCACTTGGATACCAAGTAATAGAAAAACAATACCATGTCAAGTAATAAAGACAATCAACGGCAACATAATTAATTAAATTCCAACTGGGTGGGAAGAAAAAGGGGAGGGCAATACTCGCCTCCGTGTCTTTCATAAAATCATGACTTTACGTCATAAAATAGTAAAATCATGCAATTTTATTTCAAGGCACGGAGGCTCATATTGCGAGTTCAAAGCTGTGCAATAACTGAAGTAAATACATGTTGTTGTTGTTGTGGGCGAAAATAATACTCCCTGAATGTAGAGACCCTGGACCAATCCGCCGTCCTCATGATGTCCTCCAGTTTGGCCCCAGACACGAGCATAGAAGTGGATGAGGCTCCACGCGTGGAATGGGCCGTGAAGACGGAGGTGTCCACTCCTGCCAGGGACATGGTCCACTTAACCCAACGTGCCAGCGTAACGGTAGTCACAGGAGCAAACGGACGACGATAAGATAAAAATAAATGCGGAAACTCTGGAGATCTGTGTTGGATGGTCCGAGCCTCATATTCTTGAAGGCATGCCACTGGGCAGAGTGCTGGAACCGAAGGGAAACTTGGATAAAAAACCGAACGAATAGAAGTCTTGGTCCTGCGGGTGATATTAAAAATGACACCCTCAGGGGAAAAGGATCTGGCATCGTGATCCAGAGCCCGAACATCGGAAACCCTCTTACAGGAAATGAGGCATAAGAGGGTGACCAACTTGGCCGACAACTGGCGCAAGGAAAGGTCCGAATTGGCCGGCCAGGAGGAAAAGAGGGACAAAACAAGGGAGACATCCCATGTGGCTGAAAAACGCGGTCTAGGAGGGCGAGAAAGCCTAGAACCCTTAAGTAGGCGGCAGACCAATGGGTGTTGGCCCGCCGTACGACCGTCAAAACCTAGGTGTTGGGAGGAGATGGCCGATCTGAACAGGTTGATGGTTCTGTAGGCCTTGCCCTCCTCGAAGAGGGAGGTAAGAAAATTGAGAATGTCCGTCACAGGTGCTGAAATGGGATCCACACTTCGAGCCAGGCACCAGTCAGCCCAGGTTCTCCAGGCTGCTCTGTAGGCCCGTCTAGTGCCGGGAGCCCATGAGTCGTCCAGTAATCTTCTAGCTGCGTCCGAAAGGAGATTGCCTTGCTGGGAGACCCTGAAACTCTGCAAGCTAGAAGACGAAGAGATCCGTCCAGCAGGAGCGGGTGGGGACGACCAGCTGGGTCCACTAGGAGCGTTGTGAACTGCGGCAGTAGAATGGGAGGAAGAATGAGGAGCTCCAGTAATGGAGGAAACCACGCCTGAGATCGCCAGAAGGGGACTATGAGGGTCAACTCCGCCTCTTGGTGTCGGACCTGGTTGAGGACCCGCGGAATCATGGAGAAGGGTGGAAATGCGTAGTGCAGTGGACCGGACCAATCCTGAAGAAAGGCGTCTACAGCTTCTGCTTCTGGATCCGGGCGCCAGCTGAAGAATCTGGAGATTTGTCTGTTCAGGCGGGAGGCAAACAGGTCTATACAGAAGGGACCCCAGCGAGATGCAACGGAGGCGAAAACCTGAACGTCCAATTTCCAGTCGCTCGAGTCTGAAAGATGGCGAGAACTCCAGTCTGCTTGGACATTGCGTAGTCCCGGGAGGTACTCTGCTACGATGGTAATGTCCTGATGGAGGCAGAACGTCCAAAATTCCTTGGCTAGGAAGGAGAGCATGGGGGAACGAGTGCCCCCCATGGAATTCACATACCGGACTGCGGAGATATTGTCCATCCGTAATCTTATGCAGGCATGAGCGATGCCTTTGGCAAAACTGCGGATGGCAAAGGAGCCCGCCAAAAGCTCCAGGGCATTGATGTGGAGAGTAGATTCTTCCTCCGACCAACGCCCTCCGGTGGATACACCCTCGCAGTGCGCCCCCCAACCCAAAAGGCTGGCGTCCGAATCCACCGTGAAGTCCGGACGGGGTCCACAAATCGCCTTCCCGTTCCAGGCCGAAAGATTGTGGATCCACCAGTGTAGCTCGTCCCTGGTCTCCTGGTCGAGGGATATCATGTCGGCGTAGGATGCACCCGCATGTAGATGTGCCGTCTTCAGGCGTTGGAGCGCCCGGTAATGTAGAGGGGCGGGGAACACCGCCTGAATCGAGGAGGAGAGCAGCCCGATGATCCGAGAGAGATGGCGGAGGGAGAGGTGGTTCATGGTCAAAGTCCTGCGCAATTCCTTGCGAATGGATCGGATCTTTGTGGTAGGCAGGCTGAGAGTCTCCTGCACGGAGTCCACTGTGAAACCTAGAAACTCCATGTTCCTGGAGGGAGTGAGGATCGACTTCTCGTAGTTGATAAGGAATCCTAGACGGGAGAGAAGGTCGATAGACATTTCCAAATGACGTAAGAGAGTATTGGGGTCCTGGGCCAAAATGAGGATGTCGTCTAGATACACGATCAATCTTATCCCGCGGCTGCGGAGCCAAGCCATGGCAGGTCTCATGAGCTTGGTAAAGCACCATGGCGCTGACGATAGGCCGAAAGGGAGGCACGTGAATCGCCAGATCTCTTTGTTCCATCGGAAGCCAAGGAGATTCCGAGAAGGTTCCGCTACCGGGACTGTAAGGTACGCGTCCTTGAGGTCGAGTTTGGTCATCCAGTCTCCTCGGAGCAGGAGATCTTGGAGCAGATGGATGCCCTCCATCTTGAAGTGGCGGTACCGGACGAACTGGTTCAAGGGGCGTAAGTTGATCACTGGACGCATCTGGCCGTCCTTTTTCCGAACTAAAAATATGTTGCTTAGCAAGGTAGACTCTGGAACCGGGGAACGTTCGATGGCGTTCTTTCTGCGAAGCTCTGATAGCTCCGCGTCTATGCAGGATTGGGTCATGCCAGACAAAGGGTGAGGGAAGGGAGGGGCCAGAGTGGGTAGGGGGCCCACTAGTTCTATGGAGAAACCCAACACTGTGGACAGGACCCAATTGTCGGAGGTGATGTGGGTCCAGGTCTGGAAATAGTGACGGAGTCTGCCCCCTACACAACCCTGCGAAGAAGGGGGAGATAGGAGACTTACCGAAAGGTCGTCGTGATCCGAAACTTCCTCTGAAGCCGCGACGGCTGGGATTTCCACGGGACGGGAAGAAACCGGACGGTTGTCTTGAGTCCGGGAAGGTCGACCTCTGGGTGAAGGATCGGTGAGCGAAGGAGCCTCGACCCGAGCGGGTCTGTGATGCGGAGCGGCCGGACAGACGGCCCCTGGAGCTGCCGGCCCTAGAAGAGACACGGCCCTGGAACACCCTCGCATGGACGATTGGGCCTTATCCAGGGCAGTGAATGCCCCAACGAAACGGCCTAGTTCCTTAATAAAGGAATCGCCGAAAAGTAAACCCTGAGCGTCTGGGCCAGATTCAGTGAGGGCCAGATTGGTGAGCTTGGGTTCTATTTTAAACAAAATAGCCTTGCGGCGCTCGATTGACAGGGATGTGTTAACATTACCAGCGAGACAGATAGCTCGCTGGATCCAGCCTCTAAGCTCCTCAGGATCGACTAATTCATTAGCCGCTCTAGCGGTCTCAGCCATCTCGAATATTTTGGTGAGAGGCCCAAACATGTCAAGGAGCCTGTCTTGGCAGGCTTTTAGTGCGAATTCAAGGCCCTTGCGGGGGTTCCATCCTGATTTTGCCAGGAATTGGGACATCTTGGGATCGACCACTGGGGTGTCGCACAATTTGTTGGCCAATATAGGCCTGGGGCATTCAGCCCTCAATTTATTCCGTGCCTCCTTACTCAGAGGGCAACGGACCCGAGCCTCCAAGTAACGGGCAACGTGGTCCAATGGGAGCCATTCCGCCGACCTGGGGTGGTGTAGGGAGTCGGGGTCAAATAGAGGCTCGCCCGATGGGTCCGTGAGAACGGAACAGGGCACCTGAGGGGTCTCAGTCATGGAAGTGCCTGCTGCAGAGCAAGAAGGGGTGGGGGCGGAATGGTGCGGTTCTGGCAGGTACATATCATCATACTGGACCTCATGGTCCTCTGATCTGGCCTCCTCATCTGAGCCGAGCTCGGAGTCGGACTCAGAACTCATTTGTGCTCTAGCGCACTTCCAATTCCTCGCCTTTTCAGCCTGGCGGGATAAGGCTCTTTTGCGCGAAATACGTGCGCTATCTGTGGTGGAAAATGACACACCAGTCTTAGTGGTTCCGGAGGCATGAGGAGCGGCTGGAGGGACCGGGGTCGTCCCACTGGGCACCAGGGGAATAGCCTTAATGGCATCAGAAATAGACCTAGACAGGGACTGGGACATGGAGCCCATGGCCGAAAAAATGGCCTCAGAAACAGAGCGCTGCAGCGCTTCTGCCTGACTAATCTGAGGAGCAGAGGTATCCTGGGGAGGAATAGGAGTGGGAGACTCAGGGTCAGAGTCCTCCTCATGGATGGGGTTCCTGCTGGGAAGAGACATGGTAGGAAGCAAAAAATAACCTCTCCAGGGGCGAGTTGCCGCTGGATAAGGGAGGGGAGATAGTAAGATGGAGACTTAACTAAATGGCAGGGCCAGAGGAGCGCAGGGATCCGTGCAGCAGCGTCGGAGCCGACCAGAGCAGACAAAGGCGGAAGTGGGCGTGTCCGCAGGACGAGAGGAGAGCTGGGGTAGAGAGAGGCGCGAAAAATCGCACGGGCGAAAATACGTGCGCGCGCGCGCGGCCGAAGTCTCGCGAGACTTCGGCCGAGGTGAGGAACAAGAGAACGGGACTACCAGCAATGGCGGTGAGCCAAGGGAAAGAGAGGGGGAAGAGGGGGGAACGGAACGGACGGGAGGGACAACGGGGGAAAAGACAACTCCAATAAGGAGGGGGAAGTGAAAAACCGAGAATATAAGCAAAGGCAAAGTAATGCCAGAGGCAAAGTAGAAGACTGAAAACACAACAGAATAGGCGAAAAATGCCAGATGAATAGGCAGTAAAAACAACAAAGGCAGAATATCTGACTAAGCAAAAACCTGAAAGAAATATAAATATATATATATTCTAAACTGTAACAGATAAAGGAACCTGCAGAGTATGGTGTACTTATCTGTGGCAGCAGCAAAGAAAGAGGAGGTTCTGCCCTCTGTATGGACATTATATAGGGTCTAGGGAAGGGGGGCAGGCTTGTTGCCATGGTGATATGTTAATTCCATGGATTTTCTTCTTTGCTGCTGTGGTATCAGTAAAGGAAGTTAACGCAATATGAGCCTCCGTGCCTTGAAATAAAATCAGAATACAGCATATAAAAATCAATGCACAATATGAATAAACCAGGAGCTGCCAAAATGAGTACTTATCTTGGTGGCAGCAGCAAAGAAAGAGGAGGATCTATAGGAGGAGCCGTCTATTATATGGACTATGAGGGGAGGGTGATGTTACCATGGTTACGTCATGTTATGTAAAGTTTTTTCTTTGCTGCTATAAGGTGGACAGTAAAGAAGGAGATAGCAATAGGAGCCTCCGTGTCTTGCTGTAAAACTACTATTATACTGCTCCTATGTACAAGAATATAACTACTATAATACTGCTCCTATGTACAAGAATATAACTACTATAATACTGCCTCCTATGTACAAGAATATAACTACTATAATACTGCTCCTATGTACAAGAATATAACTACTATAATACTGCCTCCTATGTACAAGAATATAACTACTATAATACTGCTCCTATGTACAAGAATATAACTACTATAATACTGCTCCTATGTATAAGAATATAACTACTATAATACTGCTCCTATGTACAAGAATATAACTACTATAATACTGCCTCCTATGTACAAGAATATAAATACTATAATACTGCTCCTATGTATAAGAACATAACTACTATAATACTGCCTCCTATGTACAAGAATATAACTACTATAATACTGCTCCTGTGTACAAGAATATAACTACTATAATACTGCTCCTATATATACAAGAATATAACTACTATAATACTGCCTCCTATGTACAAGAATATAAATACTATAATACTGCTCCTATGTACAGGAATATAACTACTATAATACTGCTCCTATGTATAAGAACATAACTGTTGTCTCTTTCAGGGCTTGATATTTTTTCTGCTTTCCTTTATGTCTCTTTCTTATAATTGTTTCTTCTTCCTCTCGCTCTGATGTAATCACTTTACTACAATCAGCCATTGACGTGTCTCATAGACGTCTGGCGTTCGGGTTTGCGGCGCAATAATTTGGCGAGAAGAATTGGCAGGTGGGATATTGGAGATGTATATAATCCAGGCTTCGTTTTCTCTTGCTGTGATAATTAAGACAGATTCCTCTTAATTGCTTACAAGTATCATTACAAAGCAGGGTAATTATGCTGAGCTTCGGGCCAATAAATATTAATATCCGCTCAGTCTGTTGTGCTCTGTGCCCAGAGAAGTCCCTGCCTCTCCATAGACAGAGCTCTGCCAGGCCCAGGATACCCATACCCACCTCTGAGCATGAAGGGGGGATGGACCGTATCATCTGTCGCCTTTCTCTCTGGGTCTGAGATGACGCAATAAACCTTCAGTAACATTTTATATGACACATTGGATACAGCCATCATGTCAGGAAGCTTCTGTCCAGATTACACAAGTCTTTTCTAGCGTTGTTTTTTTTAAGGGGGTGTTCACACGCTGTGGATTTTGTTGCAGAATTTTCAGCAACTGAAAATCAGTTCCATTCATTTCAATGGGGCGGCAGGCACATGGATTTGCATTATATATATATATATATATATTATGTTTTACTACTTTTGCATAATGAAAATCTTTAAAAAAAAAAATATGTTTTTGCATTGCCGCATCTCAAGACCCATTTTTCTTTTTATGGACAAGTGTGGCGGATTGATTATTGCGGGACTTGTAGTGGGTACATAACACTTTTTGATTGGTTATTATTTTGTTTTTTTGGTGGCGAATAGCAGAAATTCTGGCATTTTTTTTTATTTTTTTTTATTTTTTAGGGCATTTACTGTACAGGATAATTTACATGACAATTGTTTAGGACAGGACGTAACGGACGCGGCGATATTAAATATGTGGAGGTTTTATTTTTGCATTTTCCATGAAAAAACGTCTTTTCAATGGAATTATTTTTTTTACTTGGATTTACTTGGAATTTTTTAAACTTTTTTTTAACCATTTAATAGTCCCAGAAGGGGCCTATAATAGGCATTCTTTTGATTGCTTTCAAAATACATTGCACTATTCTTATAGTGCATTGTATATTAATGTCAGTGCAACTGTGACATTCACCTGCAGGCTGCGCCAGAGAGGCACAGACTGCTGGGAAATGCTGGAGGCAGGCCTGTGGCCTACACTAGCCCCTGACCTGCCCATAAGGGCATCGGCACCCGGCAATCTCATTTGTGGAAACAGAGGGAGTGCGCTTCCTCTGTAACAGCTTACATACCGTGGACGCCATTGTTCGCAGCATGTTAGGGGTTAAATGGCCCAGATCGGTGCTCCTATCGGTTCCGGCCCATTAGATCAGGAGCGCGACTAACATGTAACAGCTGTGCTCCCGCCCTCCGCTGCACAGGAGACCAGTACAGTGCTTAGACTGGGTCACCATAAAAAAGGGGGAGGCCCAGCCTAAGGCCTTTTAGTGACAGACGTAAAAAGGCCTATTGGTGGTCACTAAGGGGTTAACGTCAACACCATTTTGTTTTCAGTTACAAAGTTAATTTCTTCTTATATCTTTATAGTAATCAGAGCTGGTTTTGTTCTGATATAGAGCTCCAAATTCCATGCATGGACACAACTATATGATAAAATTCTAACTTTCTGCCGCTGCCACAAGGGGAAGCTTAAGAGCTGTATTTAAGTAAATGCAATGAATTATCAGTTTGCAACATGATCCTGAGCTCCCTCTAGTGGTGACTGTATTTATCTGTACGTAGTAATCTCCTGAGCTCCCTCTAGTGGTGGCTGTATATATCTGTATGTAGTAATCTCCTGAGCTCCCTATAGTGGTGGCGGTATATATCTGTATGCAGTAATCTCCTGAGCTCCCTCTAGTGGTGACTGTATTTATCTGTACGTAGTAATCTCCTGAGCTCCCTCTAGTGATGGCTGTATATATCTGTATGTAGTAATCTCCTGAGCTCCCTCTAGTGGTGGCTGTATATATCTGTACGTAGTAATCTCCTGAGCTCCCTCTAGTGATGGCTGTATATATCTGTATGTAGTAATCTCCTGAGCTCCCTCTAGTGGTGGCTGTATATATCTGTATGTAGTAATCTCCTGAGCTCCCTCTAGTGGTGGCTGTATATATCTGTATACAGTAATCTCCTGAGCTCCCTCTAGTGGTGGCTGTATATATCTGTATGTAGTAATCTCCTGAGCTCCCTCTAGTGGTGGCTGTATATATCTGTATACAGTAATCTCCTGAGCTCCCTCTAGTGGTGGCTGTATATATCTGTATGTAGTAATCTCCTGAGCTCCCTCTAGTGGTGGCTGTATATATCTGTATGTAGTAATCTCCTGAGCTTCCTCTAGTGTTGGCTGTATATATCTGTACACAGTAAGCCCCTGAGCTCCCTCTAGTGGTGGCTGTATATATCTGTATGTAGTAATCTCCTGAGCTCCCTCTAGTGGTGGCTGTATATATCTGTATGCAGTAATCTTCTGAGCTCCCACTACTGGTGGCTGTATATATCTGTATGCAGTAATCTCCTGAGCTCCCTCTAGTGGTGTCTGCATATATCTGTATGTAGTAAGCTCCTGAGCTCCCTCTAGTGGTGGTTGTATATATCTGTATGTAGAAATCTCCTCAGCTTCCTCTAGTGGTGGCTGTATATATCTGTATGTAGTAATCTCCTGAGCTCTCTTTAGAGGTGACTGTATATATCTGTATGTAGTAATCTCCTGAGCTCCCTCTAGTGGTGTCTGCATATATCTGTATGCAGTAAGCTCCTGAGCTCCCTCTAGTGGTGGTTGTATATATCTGTATGTAGTAATCTCCTGAGCTCCCTCTAGTGGTGGCTGTATATATCTGTATGCAGTAATCTCCTGAGCTCCCTCTAGTGGTGGCTGTATATATCTGTATACAGTCTTCTCCTGAGCTCCCTCTGGTGGTGGTTGTATATATCTGTATGCAGTAATCTCCTGAGCTCCCTCTAGTGGTGGCTGTATATATCTGTATGTTGTAATCTCCTGAGCTCCCTCTGGTGGTGGTTGTATATATCTGTATGCAGTAATCTCCTGAGCTCCCTCTAATGGTGGCTGTATATATCTGTATGTAGTAATCTCCTGAGCTCCCTCTAGTGGTGGCTGTATATATCTGCATGTAGTAATCTCCTGAGCTCCCTCTAGTGGTGGCTGTATATATCTGTATGCAGTAATCTTCTGAGCTCCCTCTACTGGTGGCTGTATATATCTGTATGCAGTAATCTTCTGAGCTCCCTCTACTGGTGGCTGTATATATCTGTATGCAGTAATCTCCTGAGCTCCCTCTAGTGGTGGCTGTATATATCTGTATGCAGTAATCTTCTGAGCTCCCTCTACTGGTGGCTGTATATATCTGTATGTAGTAATCTCCTGAGCTCCCTCTAGTGGTGACTGTATATATCTGTATGTAGTAATCTCCTGATTTCCCTCTAGTGGTGGCTGTATATATCTGTATGTAATAATCTCCTGAGCTCCCTCTACTGGAGACTGTATATATCTGTATGTAGTAATCTACTGAGCTCCCTCTACTGGTGGCTGTATATATCTGTATACAGTTTTCTCCTGAGCTCCCTTTGGTGGTGGCTGTATATATCTGTATGTAGTAATCTCTTGAGCTCTCTCTAGAGGTGATTGTATTTATCTGTATGCAGTAATCTCCTGAGCTCCCTCTAGTAGTGGCTGTATATATCTGTATACAGTAAGCCCCTGAGCTCCCTCTAATGGTGGCTGTATATATCTGTATACAGTAAGCCCCTGAGCTCCCTCTAGTGGTGGATGTATATATCTGTATGTTGTAATCTCCTGAGCTTCCTCTAATGGTGGCTGTATATATCTGTATGTAGTAATCTCCTGAGCTCCCTCTAGTGGTGGCTGTATATATCTGTATGTAGTAATCTCCTGAGCTCCCTCTAGTGGTGGCTGTATATATCTGTATGCAGTAATCTCCTGAGCTCCCTCTAGTGGTGGCTGTATATATCTGTATGCAGTAATCTCCTGAGCTCCATCTAGTGGTGGCTGTATATATCTGTATGCAGTAAGTTCCTGAGATTCCTCTAGTGGTGGCTGTATATATCTGTATGCAGTAAGTTCCTGAGATTCCTCTAGTGGTAAGTGCAGGCTTCTGGAATTTCTTCATTTAACTCCATGTCTGTGCAGGGGATTTGGAGCTCTGAAGCAGAAAGTCTCCAGGCACTATCATGACATACACATAAAGTCATCAGCACAGTTTACTGCACATTTTGGTTGCGGTATTGCCAGAATTTCCATCACATTGTTGAATAAAAAGACTGATTCTATGTAAAAGTGAGACTGAAAAACCAAGGCCAAATTGCATCGAAATCTATATAATTTTTGCAGGTGCGGTAACAGTGCTGCTGAACCTAGGAGTGCCTAAGGACTCATTACGTGGACTGTAATGCAGCCACATTTTAGCATCTGGAGTAATGGTTTAAATTATCCAAAGTTAGATAAAGGGTGACCGGGGTTTGTGGCTTTAATACAATCACTAAATTGCAATCACAGGGGCAGAGTGGTCCCTGATTTATCTATGTAATTGCACATCACAGCTCTGCATATGTGTACATTGCAGCATTTGGTGGGAGCCACAGGGGTGTATGATCATCTGATCCATTATATGGGATCGCCTCTCCCGGACATAATAACTTGTGTTTGTTCTGATTAAGGTTTGCTTTTCCTATTCCAGCTATATCCCTTGGTTCCTCATATGTGATGATCTATGTCCCACAGACGCTGAATATTGAAGCATCTTTCATCCCTTTATCTAGTTACGGCTTAAATACCAGAGTCCTGAATATTTATAATGGCCGCCTCTTCACACAAGTGCTTGGATATATTGCACTTTGCCCGCAGATTATAGTCTCGCTGAGGATTCTCCAAGTCTAGCAGTTATTTTCAGGCAAGTATACTGAAAAATATCTTGAGAACGCTCTTATGATAAGAGGCACCTGCTGCAAACTGTGAAAACTGAAGGGGCTGTCTGCTTTAGAAAACCCATTTTAAAAGGGAAGTCTGAGATAATAGAGGTGTCATCATTTAAGACTCAGCCAAGGTCAGCCATGAGTTTGGATAACAGCCTATTGATTTCTATTAGAACATCGTAATACCTCATTCCACCTGCGGAGGTGCTGCAGGGAGAATGACCACTTGCTACCAGGCTCCCCAGCAGATTATAGTTAATCAATATTGGTTCCAGAAGGGGGAGATCCTGTTAGCTAATTTATCCAAAGCAGAAAACCTTGGCCCACATATCTGACAGCTGTGATCACGTCTGGGGAGGTCAGCACAAATTCTAATAAGATGACACTTTGGAGGGGGAATGACCCAAAGGGTTCAGCTTGGTACAGTGTCAGAGCCAAACCCCTTTGGATCCCATTCTCTGTGTGAGGGGAGCAGTTTTCTCTGTTCCAAGGCCAAGAAGAACCACTCAACGTCTAGTCCAGTCAACCTCACTTTAAGCATATGAGACACAATCACTGCAACTACATTAAACAGAAAACCAATGTAACCAAATAAAACACACAATCACTGTAAAACTTATGAGACACAAAATCACTAAAACCATTTGAGACACACCATCACTGTAACCACATAAAACACACAATCAATGTAAACAAATAAAACACACAATCACTGTAACTACGTAAAACAAACAAATAATCATTTTAAACATATAAAACATACAACCACCGGAACCACACGAAGCAATGATGTACTGGCAGCACAGAGTATTTCAGGAGGCTAGGAATACAGTGGTGAGACAGTGACATGATGAGAGAAGGGGAAAGGAAACAAATGGGACACCCCAAACTGAGAGCTACCATACAGAAGAAGGAGGGTAGCTGGCAGTATTTTAGAGTATTTCAGCAGAGGAGTCTGCATAGGAAAAAAGCAGGGATTCTAAGCAGCACAGAGTGTTTCAGGAGAAAAGTTAGCTTTTATTGTGGGGTCATTGGCCAGTCTATTGCAAATAAGGACACTATATATACAGTGTCTCACAAACGTCAGTACACCCCTCACATTTTTGCCGTATATCTTTTCATTGGACAACACTGAAGATCTGACACTTTGATACAATGTAAAGCAGTCGGTGTACGGCTTGTATAACGGTGTAAATCTGGTGTGTCCTCAAAATAATTCAACACACAGCCATTAATGTCTAAACCGCTGGCAACAAAAGTGAGTGCACCCCTAAGTGAAAAAGGCCAGATTGTGCCCAAATAGACATTTTTCCTCCCCGATGTCATGTGACTCGTTAGTGTTACAAGGTCTCAGGTGTGAACGGGGAGCAGGTGTGTTAACTTTGGTGTTATCACTCTCACACTGGTCACTGGAAGTTCAACATGGCTCCTCATGGCAAAGAACTCTCTGAGGGTCTGAAAAAAAGAATTGTTGCTCTACATAAAGATGGCCGCGGCTATAAGAAGATCGCCAGCACCCTGGAGCTGAGCTGCAGCATGGGGGCCAAGACCATACAGTGGTTTAACAAGGCAGGTTCCACCCAGAACAGGCCTCACCATGGTCAACCAAAGAAGTGCTCAACGTCATATCCAGAGGTTGTCTTTTCAAAATAGACATATGAGTGCTGCCAGCATAAAGGGGGGGTCAGCCTGTCAGAGCGAAAACAATACACTGCACACTGCATTAAATGGGTCTGCATGGCTGTTGTCCCAGGAGGAAGCCTCTGCTAAATGATGCACAAGAAAGCTTGCAAACAGTTTGTTGAAGACAAGCAGACTAAGGCTACTTTCACACTTGCGTTTGGGGTTCCGCTTGTGATATCCGTTTGAGGGCTCTCACAAGCGGCCCCGAACTGATCCGTTCATCCCCAATGCATTCTGAATGGATAAGGATCCGTTCAGAATGCATCAGTTTGGCTCCGTTCCGCCTCCATTCCGCTCTGGAGGCGGACACCAAAACGCAGCTTGCAGCGTTTTGGTGTCCGCCTGGCCGTGCGGAGCCAAAGGGATCCGTCCTGACTTACAATGCAAGTCAATGGGGACGGATCCGTTTGACGTTGACACAATATGGTGCAATTGCAAACGGATCCGTCCCCCATTGACTTTCAATGTAAAGTCAGGAGTCCCTATTAATATACCATCGGATCGGAGTTTTCTCAAATCCGATGGTATATTTTAACTTGAAGCGTCCCCATCACCATGGGAACGCCTCTATGTTAGAATATACCATCAGATTTGAGTTAGATCGTGAAAACTCAGATCCGACAGTATATTCTAACACAGAGGCGTTCCCATAGTGATGGGGACGCTTCAAGTTAGAATATACTAAGAACTGTGTACATGACTGCCCCCTGCTGCCTGGCAGCACCCGATCTCTTACAGGGGGCTGTGATCCGCACAATTAACCCCTGAGGTGCCGCACCTGAGGGGTTAATTGTGCGTATCACAGCCCCCTGTAAGAGATCAGGTGCTGCCAGGCAGCAGGGGCCAGACCCCCCTCCCTCCCCAGTTTTAAATTCATTGGTGGCCAGTGCAGCCCCCCCTCCCTCCCCTGTATTAAATTCATTGGTGGCCAGTGCGGCCCCCCTCCCTCCCCAGTATTAAATTCATTGGTGGCCAGTGCGGCCCCCCTCCCTCCCCAGTATTAAATTCATTGGTGGCCAGTGCGTCCTCCCCTCTCCCCCCCCATAATTAAAATCACCCCTCCATCATTGGTGGCAGCGGAGAGTTCCGATCGGAGTCCCAGTTTAATCACTGGGGCTCCGATCGGTTACCATGGCAGCCAAGATGCTACTGCAGTCCTGGCTGCCATGGTTACTTAGCAATTTTAGAAGCATTATACTTACCTGCGCTGTCTGTGACCGGCCGGTCGCTCCTCCTACTGGTAAGTGAAAGGTCTGTGCGGCGCATTGCTTATAGCACAGACCTTTCACTTACCAGTAGGAGGAGCGCCCGGCCGGCCACAGACAGCGCAGGTAAGTATAATGCTTCTAAAATTGCTAAGTAACCATGGCAGCCAGGACTGCAGTAGCGTCTTGGCTGCCATGGTAACCGATCAGAGCCCCAGCGATTAAACTTGGACTCTGATCGGAACTCTCCGCTGCCACCAATGATGGGGGGGGGGATTTTAATTAGGGGGGGAGAGGGGAGGCTGCACTGGCCACCAATGAATTTAATACTGGGGAGGGAGGGGGGGCCGCACTGGCCACCAATGAATTTAATACTGGGGAGGGAGGGAGGGGGGGCCGCACTGGCCACCAATTAATTTAATACTGGGAAGGGAGGGTGGCCGCACTGGCACCTGAGGGGTTAATTGTGCGGATCACAGCCCCCTGTAAGAGATCGGGTGCTGCCAGGCAGCAGGGGGCAGATATGTACACAGTTCTTAGTATATTCTAACTTGAAGCGTCCCCATCACCATGGGAACGCCTCTGTGTTAGAATATACTGTCGGATCTGAGTTTTCATGATGTGAAAACTCAGATCTGAAAAAGCTGTTTATGCAGACGGATCCGTTCTGAACGGATGCAAGCGTTTGCATTATAGGTGCGGATCCATCTGTGCAGATACCAGACGGATCCGCACCGAACGCAAGTGTGAAAGTAGCCTAAGCACATGGATTACCTGGACCACGTCCTGTGGTCTGATGAGACCAAGATAAACTTTTTGGTTCAGATGGTGTCAAGTGTGTGTGGCAACAACCAGGTGAGGAGCACAAAGACAATGTGTCCTGCCTACAGCCAAGCATGGTGGTGGGAGTGTCATGGTTTGGGGCTTTATGAGTGCTGCCGGCTGTGGGGAGCTACAGTTCATTGAGGGAACCATGAATGCCGACATGTACCGTGACATACTGAAGCAGAGCATGATCCCTGCCTTCAAAAACTAGGCAGCAGGGCAGTATTCCAACATGATAACGACCCCAAACGCACCGCCAAGACGACCACTGCCTTGCTAAAGAAAAAGAAGGTAAAGGTGCTGGACTGACCAAGCATGTCTCCAGACCTAAACCCTGTTGAGCATCTGTGGGGCCTCCTCAAACGGAAGGTGGAGGAACGCAAGGTCTCTAACATCCACCAGCTCCATGATATCGTCATGGAGGAGTGGAAGAGGAATCCAATAGCAATCTGTGAAGCTTTACTGAACTCCATGCCCAAGAGAGTTAAGGCAGTGCTGGAAAATAATGGTGGTCACACAAAATACTGACACTTTTGGCACAATTTGGCCATTTTCACTTAGGGGTGCACTCACTTTTGTTGCCAGCGATTTAGACATTAATGGCTGTGTGTTGAGTTATTTTGAGGGCACACCAGATTTACACACCAAGCCGTACACTGATTACTTTACATTGTATCAAAGTGTCACATCTTCAGTGTTGTCCCATGAAAAGATTTAATAAAATATTTACAAAAATCTCAGGGGCGTACTCACTTTTTGTGATACTGTAAATATTTCAGTATTCAACAATGCAGCTTATGTTTACAGCTCTCCTTGCAGATTTCTTAGAAAAAAAACACAGAGCCAACGAGTTCTGCAGCAAACATGACTAAGGGGCCTACAGAGAAATGGCTGGAAGACATATAGGAGATAGGAGACACGTGCACCCCCCGCAGCCCAGACATATCACACTCTGCTTTGTGCATCAATACCTGTTAATTTCACCAGTATATCAGTGCTGGTGTGACACTGGTACAACACATAGGAATATTTACTGAGAGAACATCGTGTGAATCCCTGGGGGGGAAGGGCGAGCTGAGAATAGGATTTAATGTAAATTCTCCACATAATTTCATCACCGTCAAACGAACAATAACTATATAATCTAATCAAAGCCTGTGTGCGCAGCGTGATGGATCTGTACTAGAGCAATTACCATAGAATTACAACATGGAGTCAGAGAATAACTTATGTCCGGACGTCCTACGCCGCGTGCTATACCAAGTTTGTAATATATATGATAATCCGGCATCAGTTATAGTCACCGGGTACTGTTAAGTCACATGTATATGGAGAATCAGCACATTCCAGAAAATAATAACGGCTCTGAGAAACAATGTAATATATAAGAGAATATAACTACTATAATACTGCTCCTATGTACAAGAATATAACTACTATAATACTGACTCCTATGTACAAGAATATAACTACTATAATACTGACTCCTATGTACAAGAATATAACTGCTATAATACTGCCTCCTATGTACAGGAATATAACTACTATAATACTGCTCCTATGTACAAGAATATAACTGCTATAATACTGCTCCTATGTACAGGAATATAACTACTATAATACTGCCCTCTATGTACAAGAATATAGCTACTATAATACTGCTCCTATGAACAAGAATATAACTACTATAATACTGCTCCTATGTACAAGAATATAACTACTATAATACTGCCTCCTATGTACAAGAATATAACTACTATAATACTGCTCCTATGTACAAGAATATAACTGCTATAATACTGCTCCTATGTACAAGAATATAACTACTATAATACTGCTCCTATGTACAAGGATATAACTACTATAATACTGCTCCTATGTACAAGAATATAACTACTATAATACTGCTCCTATGTACAAGAATATAACTACTATAATACTCCTCCTTTGTATAAGATCATAACTACTATAATACTGCCTCCTATGTACAATAATATAACTACTATAATACTGCTCCTATGTACAGAAATATAACTACTATAATACCGCTCCTGTGTACAAGAATATAACTACTATAATACTGCTCCTATGTACAAGAATATGACTACTATAATACTGCTCCTATGCACAAGAATATAACTACTATAATACTGCCTCCTATGTACAAGAATATAACTACTATAATACTGCCTCCTATGTACAAGAAAATAACTACTATATTACTGCTTCTATGTACAAGAATATAACTACTATAATACTGCTTCTATGTACAAGAATATAACTACTATAATACTGCCCCTATGTAGAAGAATATAACTACTATAATACTGCTCCTATGTAGAAGAATATAACTACTATAATACTGCTCCTGTGTACAAGAATATAACTACTATAATACTGCCTCCTATGTAGAAGAATATAACTACCATAATACTGCTCCTGTGTACAAGAATATAACTACTATAATACTGCTCCTATGTACAAGAATATAACTACTATAATACTGCCTCCTATGTACAAGAATATAACTACTATAATACTGCTCCTATCTACAAGAATATAACTACTATAATACTGCTTCTATGTACAAGAATATAACTACTATAATACTGCTCCTATGTACAGGAATATAACTACTATAATACTGCTCCTATGTACAAGAATATAACTACTATAATACTGCTCCTATGTACAAGAATATAACTACTATAATACTGCTCCTATGTACAAGAATATAACTACTATAATACTGCCTCCTATGTACAAGAATATAACTACTATAATTCTGCTCCTATGTACAGGAATATAACTACTATAATACTGCTCCTATGTACAATAATATAACTACTATAATACTGCTCCTATGTACAAGAATATAACTACTATAATACTGCTTCTATGTACAAGAATATAACTACTATAATACTGCCTCCTATGCACAAGAATATAACTACTATAATACTGCCTCCTATGTACAAGAATATAACTACTATAATTCTGCTCCAATGTACAAGAATATAACTACTATAATACTGCTCCTATGTACAAGAATATAACTACTATAATACTGCTCCTATGTACAAGAATATAACTACTATAATACTGCCTCCTATGTACAAGAATATAACTACTATAATACTGCTCCTATGTACAAGAATATAACTACTATAATACTGCCTCCTATGTACAAGAATATAACTGCTAATAAAAAGAAATTTGATAAAGAATATAACTGCTACAATACCACCACGATGAAGCATTTGTATAGAGGGTAGCCATTTACTGGTTCTCCTCACTAACCGTGCTAGGTGGTTGTGCAGTGTTAGTTGGGGCCCCCGTTTCCATTGGCACCACACTAGCTGCAGGGGCCACTTTCATGCTACATACAGCCTTGCACAGGGGAATGTGCACGTTCTGGATTTCCAGTAATCCTCTGCTCTTTGGGTTTTCCTGCTGACCCTTCAGAGCTCTGCCTCCTGCTTTCAGTGTCCCCCATGAGCCTATAAATTCCATCTTGCACTAATCACTTTATAATATCTTCAGCAGTTTACCAGACGTTGCAGATCAGAGCGGCGTCTTCTCTCCGCAGCCTCAGGAAGTGCTGAGTGCAGATGGTGCAGTAAGTGGTGATAATAGAAAGTAGTAAATTATTTCAGGAGCTGAATGAAGATCTCACTTCCAGGTGCTTCCCAGCTCTTTAGTCAGGGTTTATAGGTAAACAGCTCTGTATGTGCAGCCAGTCCTACTCTAAAAACTAGTGATGTCTGAGATAGTAGAGGTGCCATTAAAGCATAGTGGACTGGGCAGTGCCAATGTAAAATGTGTACATACATTACATTACTTATCCTGTACTGATCCTGAGTTACATCCTGTATTATACTCCAGAGCTGCACTCACTATTCTGCTGGTGGAGTCACTGTGTACAGTCGTGGCCAAAAGTTTTGAGAATGACACAAATATTAGTTTTCACAAAGTTTGCTGCTAAACTGCTTTTAGATCTTTGTTTCAGTGGTTTCTGTGATGTAGTGAAATATAATTACACGCACTTCATACGTTTCAAAGGCTTTTATCGACAATTACATGACATTTATGCAAAGAGTCAGTATTTGCAGTGTTGGCCCTTCTCTTCAGGACCTCTGCAATCCGACTGGGCATGCTCTCAATCAACTTCTGGGCCAATTCCTGACTGATAGCAACCCATTCTTTCATAATCACTTCTTGGAGTTTGTCAGAATTAGTGGGTTTTTGTTTGTCCACCCACCTCTTGAGGATTGACCACAAGTTCTCAATGGGATTAAGATCTGGGGAGTTTCCAGGCCATGGACCCAAAATGTCAACGTTTTGGTCCCCGAGCCACTTAGTTATCACTTTTGCCTTATGGCACGGTGCTCCATCGTGCTGGAAAATGCATTGTTCTTCACCAAACTTGTTGGAAGAAGTTGCTGTTGGAGGGTGTTTTGGTCCCATTCTTTATTCATGGCTGTGTTTTTGGGCAAAATTGTGAGTGAGCCCACTCCCTTGGATGAGAAGCAACCCCTCACATGAATGGTCTCAGGATGCTTTACTGTTGGCATGACACAGGACTGATGGTAGCGCTCACCTTTTCTTCTCCGGACAAGCCTTTTTCCAGATGCCCCAAACAATCGGAAAGATGCTTCATCGGAGAATATGACTTTGCCCCAGTCCTCAGCAGTCCATTCACCATACTTTCTACAGAAGATCAATCTGTCCCTGATGTTTTTTTTGGAGAGAAGTGGCTTCTTTGCTGCCCTTCTTGACACCAGGCCATCTTCCAAAAGTCTTGGCCTCACTGTGCGTGCAGATGCGCTCACACCTGCCTGCTGCCATTCCTGACTGTGGCGAAACCAACCTCACCACTGGGTTTCGGAGGGGCCTGGCTACCAGCCTCTTGCCTCAGGATTATGGCCCATACTAACTTTAAAGGAGAAGACAGACCGGCCGCACAGCTTAAATCTGTCTTTGGAATTGTATTTTATGTTATGTGAGGGCACCCAGATAGCTAATTTTATTGTATTCGTGTAGTCTGAGTGCCATTCACCTAATAATATGCACTCAGACTTGAGCTATCTGGGGATATGTTAAATGTCTGTGTTTACTGTAAGGGTTGTGACATTGCAGGTTTAAATGGTGATTTCTGTCCTGTTGTCCCCACATGTGTATTGGCGATTTCCCTTTGTCCTGAGAGATAATTGAATTACTCTTCGGGTGTCTCCAGGGCAGAGAGGAGGAAACCATGATGCATTGTGGGGATGTGTGGTGTCTGTGTATCCTGAATTGCTGCATATCTGTCCTGTGTCACAGTCTTCCTTCTGGTCCCCTAGGGGCGTGTCCACCAGATGGGGACCTGCATAAATACGGGCGGGTAGCCCTCAATAAAGAGTTCCTGTTATATCCTTCATCATGTTGAGGCTGGTGTTTGGGTAACTGATCGACACTGGGGGATTGCTATACGCTGGGAGATTTGCTATACTCCCCTGGCTATAACTACTAGCTCTTGTAAGGGCTGTTCCTGATCTCTGGATTTGGGAGAGGTTCACCCACTGGAGCCTGGAGCCTTGTCGTAGGTCCAGGGTGGGTAGGAGACAGTGAGACCTCAACCAAGCTTCGGCGGTTCGTGGAGTGCTTGGAGTCCTCGGGAAGCACTAGCAGAATCTATCGATGGAGGTACCCGGTCGGGGTGCTAGGCATTCCGTTACACTGAGCAAGCTCTGTACTGGTGGCACTCCGATCCCGCAGCTGAATCCTCTTTAGGAGACGATCCTGGCGCTTGCTGGACTTTCTTGGACGCCCTGAAGTCTTCTTAACAAGAATTGAACCTCTTTCCTTGAAATTCTTGATGATCCTATAAATTGTTGATTGAGGTGCAATCTTAGTAGCCACAATATCCTTGCCTGTGAAGCCATTTTTATGCAACGCAATGATGGCTGCACGCGTTTCTTTGCAGGTCACCATGGTTAACAATGGAAGAACAATGATTTCAAGCATCGCCCTCCTTTTAACATGTCAAGTCTGCCATTTTAACCCAATCAGCCTGACATAATGATCTCTAGCCTTGTGCTCGTCAACATTCTCATGTTAACAAGACGATTACTGAAATGATCTCAGCAGGTCCTTTAATGACAGCAATGAAATGCAGTGGAAAGTTTTTTTTGGGGATTAAGTAAATTTTCATGGCAAAGAAGGACTATGCAATTCATCTGATCACTCTTCATAACATTCTGGAGTATATGCAAATTGCTATTATAAAAACTTAAGCAGCAACTTTTCCAATTTCCAATATTTATGTAATTCTCAAAACTTTTGGCCACGACTGTACATACACTGCGTGCAGAATTATTAGGCAAATGAGTATTTTGACCACATCATCCTCTTTATGCATGTTGTCTTACTCCAAGCTGTATAGGCTCGAAAGCCTACTACCAATTAGGCATATTAGGTGATGTGCATCTCTGTAATGAGAAGGGGTGTGGTCTAATGACATCAACACCCTATATTAGGTGTGCATAATTATTAGCCAACTTCCTTTCCTTTGGCAAAATGGGTCAAAAGAAGGACTTGACAGGCTCAGAAAAGTCAAAAATAGTGAGATATCTTGCAGAGGGATGCAGCACTCTTAAAATTGCAAAGCTTCTGAAGCGTGATCATCGAACAATCAAGAGTTTTATTCAAAATAGTCAACAGGGTCGCAAGAAGCGTGTGGAAAAACCAAGGCGCAAAATAACTGCCCATGAACTGAGAAAAGTCAAGCGTGCAGCTGCCAAGATGCCACTTGCCACCAGTTTGGCCATATTTCAGAGCTGCAACATCACTGGAGTGCCCAAAAGCACAAGGTGTGCAATACTCAGAGACATGGCCAAGGTAAGAAAGGCTGAAAGACGACCACCACTGAACAAGACACACAAGCTGAAACGTCAAGACTGATTTTTCTAAGGTTTTATGGACTGATGAAATGAGAGTGAGTCTTGATGGGCCAGATGGATGGGCCCGTGGCTGGATTGGTAAAGGGCAGAGAGCTCCAGTCCGACTCAGACGCCAGCAAGGTGGAGGTGGAGTACTGGTTTGGGCTGGTATCATCAAAGATGAGCTTGTGGGGCCTTTTCGGGTTGAGGATGGAGTCAAGCTCAACTCCCAGTCCTACTGCCAGTTTCTGGAAGACACCTTCTTCAAGCAGTGGTACAGGAAGAAGTCTGCATCCTTCAAGAAAAACATGATTTTCATGCAGGACAATGCTCCATCACACGCGTCCAAGTACTCCACAGCATGGCTGGCAAGAAAGGGTATAAAAGAAGAAAATCTAATGACATGGCCTCCTTGTTCCCCTGATCTGAACCCCATTGAGAACCTGTGGTCCATCATCAAATGTGAGATTTACAAGGAGGGAAAACAGTACACCTCTCTGAACAGTGTCTGGGAGGCTGTGGTTGCTGCTGCACGCAATGTTGATGGTGAACAGATCAAAACACTGACAGAATCTATGGATGGCAGGCTTTTGAGTGTCCTTGCAAAGAAAGGTGGCTATATTGGTCACTGATTTGTTTTTGTTTTGTTTTTGAATGTCAGAAATGTATATTTGTGAATGTTGAGATGTTATATTGGTTTCACTGGTAAAAATAAATAATTGAAATGGGTATAAATTTGTTTTTTGTTAAGTTGCCTAATAATTATGCACAGTAATAGTCACCTGCACACACAGATATCCCCCTAAAATAGCTAAAACTAAAAACAAACTAAAAACTACTTCCAAAAATATTCAGCTTTGATATTAATGAGTTTTTTGGGTTCATTGAGAACATGGTTGTTGTTCAATAATAAAATTAATCCTCAAAAATACAACTTGCCTAATAATTCTGCACTCCCTGTACATTACTTATCCTGTACTGATCCTGAGTTACATCCTGTATTATACTCCAGAGCTGCACTCACTATTCTGCTGGTGCAGTCACTGTGTACATACATTACTTATCCTGTACTGATCCTGAGTTACATCATGTATTATACTCCAGAGCTGCACTCACTATTCTGCTGGTGCAGTCACTGTGTACATACATTACTTATCCTGTACTGATCCTGAGTTACATCCTGTATTATACTCCAGAGCTGCACTCACTATTCTGCTGGTGCAGTCACTGTGTACATACATTACATTACTTATCCTGTACTGATCCTGTGTTACATCCTGTATTATACTCCAGAGCTGCACTCACTATTCTGCTGGTGCAGTCACTGTGTACATACATTACTTATCCTGTACTGATCCTGAGCTACATCCTGTATTATACTCCAGAGCTGCACTCACTATTCTGCTGGTGGAGTCGCTGTGTACATACATTACTTATCCTGTACTGATCCTGAGTTACATCCTGGATTATACTCCAGAGCTGCACTCACTATTCTGCTGGTGCAGTCACTGTGTACATACATTACTTATCCTGTACTGATCCTGAGCTACATCCTGTATTATACTCCAGAGCTTCACTCGCTATTCTGCTGGTGGAGTCACTGTGTACATACATTACTTATCCTGTACTGATCCTGAGTTTTACAGCAAGACACGGAGGCTCATATTGCTATCTCCTTCTTTACTGTCCACCAATAGCAGCAAAGAAAATTTACATAATGAACAACGTAACCATAGTAACACAATGTCCCTCCCCTATGGCCCCTATAACAGGCAGCTCCTCCTCAGGGTCTCCCTCTTTCTTTGCTGCTGCCACCAGATAAGTAACATCTGTGCACTGCCTCTTTATGTGTATCGTCTGTATTGGATTGATCTTGTTTTTCTTTTCCCAATTTTTGCCCCTGAACTGTTAACCCTTAGTTCAGGGGTTCTGTACTGTACGTCTTCCCTGCACCTAAGTTGTTTTGACTGGCCTCGGCCCCTGCGTTTCCCCAGTGCGGTTTATCTGTGGCCACCCCTTTGTTGCGCCCACCGCTGCTTTTGCTTTTCCCCCCTTATTTGCTGGGACCTTCCCGCATTCCTTTTGCACCCGTTTTTCCCTTTGGCTTCTACTTTTCCTCCCCGTCGCTTCCCGTGGGTAGTACGTCTCTTCGGTGGTTGCGAGATCTCGGCGGCCATCTTGGGCGCATCTGTGCCTAATCTCCTCATTCCCCGGTGGTTGCAAGATCTCGGCGGCCATCTTTTGGCGCATCTCACGCCTAATCTCGCGGGATCGCGGCGGCCATCTTCTCCTGTATAGTACCGGAAGCTCGGTGCGCGCGCTCCTGCATACTGCTCGTCTTTGGGGTGATTAACCCCTCGGTTTTTCTTTCCTTAGGTTAGCTACATCCAGGTACTTACTCCCTACACACCAGGGACCCCAAAATCTGTGTGCTTATTCTAGATTATGTCGGCAGCAGACCAACCACCCTCCATGTCTAACCCCCCTCCCCCCACAGGGGATCCCAGGCCTTCTGATTTGAACACCCAGGCCTTAGACCTCCAGCGCTCAGTCTCCAGCGCTATTATGGAGGCAATGGGGTCTATGTCCTCCATCTTATCACAGACCATCTCGCAGGCCTTGTCTGCCCATGCCCCTGGCCTTTCCCGGCAGACTCCCCTACTACCTAGTCTGCAGCCTACCGATTTAGAACCTCCTACCTCACAGGAGAATATGACTGGTGTGATTACAGCCACCCATGATAGCGTGCCTAGATCACGCAAGAGAGCCTTACCGCGCCAGGCAGAAAGGGCGCGTATGTGGAAATGTGCTAGAGCACAACATACTAGTGATTCTGAGTCAGACTTTGGGTCTGAGACGGAGGCTTTTGCGGAGGCTAATTGTCACTCAGAGGAAGAGGCTCCTGATCTTATATCAGACCCTGTGTGCCCCACTCCTTCCACCTCTTTAGCTAAGGATCCAGCCTCCACCGCCGCGGATGCGGCCTCTTCCCTGGTGGACCCCTCGGGCGCTCCTTTGTTTGACCCTGATGCCCTCCACCACCCTAGGTCGGCAGAGTGGCTGCCAGCTGCTCATGTGAGCAATTATCTTAAACACTGGGTTCGCCGCCCCCTCAGCATGGAGGCTCGTAGCAAGCTCAGGGCTGAGTGCCCCAGACCCCTGGTCCCCAACAAAGTTTGTGAGACCCCAGTAGTCGACCCTAAAATGACACAGTTCTTGTCAAAAACGGGCTGGAACCCCCGTAAAGGGTTGGACTCTGCCTTACGGAGCTGCCAAGATAAGCTCCTTGATATATTTGGCCCCCTAGCCAGACTATTTGAGATGGCCCAGGTGGCCAGAGTTGAAGGCTCTCCTATTGATCTGGAGGAGCTTACCGGCTGGGTCCAAAGGGCGATTTGTATCGCGGGGCCACCTGTCCAGCCGATCTAGCTTTCAAGCCTGCAGATCGGGGAGAGGCTCCTTCACCCAGAGACTGCCTTTCCAGGAGCAGAGGAACCCGTCTCCCTTCTTCCCGGCCAGAGGTGGCCAATGGCAATCAAGGTCCTTTAGAGGGAACCCTAATTTCCGCAAATCCTTTGGTAAGTCTATCCCCGGTGGGGACTTCTTTGGTTCATTGTGTAGGGGACAGACTTTGTCACTTTTTCCACGCCTGGTCAAACATAACGTCAGACCCATGGGTGTTGACTACGGTGAGGGGATTCCACATAGAACTCACGGACTCTCCGGTTCTCATCCCTCCTCCCCCTCCGCTCTCGCTATCGCAGCCAGACGTAAAGCTCATAGACATCGAGCTCGTGTCCCTTTTTCACAAAAGGGCAATAGAAAGGGCTCCACCTGTTCCCGGGGGAGTCCTCAGCAACATTTTTCTCGTGCAAAAGAAGGGCGGTCAAATGCGCCCGTTTATAAATCTCCGCGCCTTTAGTGCAGTGGTGCGCTATCGCCACTTCAAAATGGAGGGGATTCACCTGCTCCGAGATTTGTCGATCCCTGGGGATTGGATGGTGAAGTTGGATCTCAAAGACGCTTACCTTACAGTTCTGATTGCCGTACCGTCCAGGGATCTGCTCCGGTTCCGGTGGAGAGGCGAGATCTGGCGATTCACCTGCCTCCCGTTCGGCCTGTCCTCGGCGCCTTGGTGTTTCACCAAACTGTTGCGCCCGGTCATGTCCTGGCTGCGCAGTCGAGGAGTCCGTCTTATTGTATATCTGGACGACATCCTCATCATGCACCAATCTCGGTTGGTCCTGTTGGAGCATCTTCGCTGGACTTCGGATCTCCTGGCGGGTCTCGGGTTTCTCCTGAACGTGGAGAAATCTTGCCTCACCCCGTCACAGCGGATGGAGTTCCTGGGTTTTACGGTGGACTCGATCTCAGAATCCCTCAGCCTTCTGGCAGAGAAATTGCGCTCGATCCGCAAGGAGCTGAGACACGCTCTATCGGCTGCATGCCTGTCCCTGCGTCACCTGGCCCGCATCATCGGCCTGTTGGCCTCCACGATTCTGGGGGTGTTCCCAGCCCCTCTCCATTATCGCACTCTCCAGCGGCTGAAGATCGCACACCTTCGGTCCGGTGCCACGTTTGCGGACACAGTGGTCCTGGATACGGAAGCACGGGAGGAACTTCGTTGGTGGATAGACAACCTGGAGGCATGGAACGGCAAAGCGATTTTCGGTTGTCAACCGGAATTCACTGTGGAATCGGACGCGAGCCTCCAGGGCTGGGGGGCCCACTGCGCCGGAATCTCCACAGGAGGTCGGTGGTCGGAAGACGAAGCCCGCCTCCACATCAACGCGCTGGAACTACTGGCGGATTCATTTGCCATTCAGAGCTTTACCAACGGAGTCGCCCATGCGTGTATCAGGTTGTGCATGGACAACGTTTCGGCAGTCCGTTATGTCAATCGATTGGGTGGAACCCATTCGGCAACCTTGGCGCGCCTGGCGAAGGAGTTCTGGTCTTACTGCCTGTCCAGGGACATCATGGTGCAGGCGGAATACCTTCCGGGCTTACACAACTACCGGGCGGATTGGAGCTCCCGATACTTCGCGGATGGCAGCGATTGGAGACTGGCACCGGAGGTGTTTTCTACAGTGTTGGACGTCTGGGGTACTTTTGCCATAGACCTCTTTGCCTCGCGACTCAATGCTCAACTTCCCTGGTTCTTCAGTTGGCGTCCGGACCCGGAGGCGGAGGCGGTGGATGCATTATTTCAGGACTGGTCGGCTGCTCTGCATTATGCGTTTCCACCTTTTGCTATGATCCCGAGGATGCTGTTGCAGATTCGTCGTCAGGAGGCGGAATTGGTGGCGGTGGTTCCATTTTGGGGGACTCAAGCCTGGTACCTGATCCTCCTGGAACTTCTAGTGGACGTACCTCTACTCCTTCCGTGTCAGACGAATCTTCTCCACGGACCTCAAGGCGTACACCATCCTCTGCTGATTGACGGCTCGCTTCAGTTGCTGGCGTGCCGAATCTCAGGACGCCCGGAGAAGTCGAAGGTATTTCGGATACAACTAGACACCTCCTGGACAACGCTTGGGCTCCCGTCACCAGAAAATCTTATCGGGCAGCCTGGGGAACTTGGGTTGGCTGGTGCTTGGAACGGGACCTGGATCCCATTTCGGCACCTGTGACTCAACTCTTGCAGTTCCTTACTTCCCTTTTTGAAGCGGGGAGACCCTATAGGACTATCAACCTCTTCCGCTCGGCTATTTCCTCCACTCATCAGGGATTCTACAGTGTCCCTGCGGGACAGCATCCTTCTGTTTCTCGTTTGTTGCGTGGCTCTCGTTTGGCTCGCCCACCCCGACCACGCTTCACAACTACGTGGGATGTCTCTTTGGTCCTCTCCTTCCTCTCCGCTTGGCCGGATAATCCGGATCTCTCCCTCCGTCAACTGTCGGCTAAATTATTGACGCTCTTTTGCCTCATCTCCTGTAAGAGAGTTTCTGATGTGAGGGCCCTTGATCATGACGCCAGGTCTTTCACTCCTGAGGGCGTCACGTTTAACATCTCCCGGCGCACTAAGACTAACATCAGGTCGGTGTCTTATTCCGGTTTTCCATCTACGCCGACACCTGTCCTGTGGCCTGTTTGAAGGAATATGAGTCTCGGACGAGGGCTCACCGGTCTTCTGAGGTTCCGCAACTTTTTCTCTCCATTCGTCATCCTTTTGGACCGGTATCCAGACAACTCTAGCGCGATGGATGAAGTGGATTATGTCCCTTTCTGGTGTAGATACCTCTGTCTTTACTGCGCATTCGGCCAGAGGCGCGACTGCCACTTCCCTGGCGATATCGGGGGCTCGGTTGGAGGGCATCTTGCGTTTGGCCGACTGGTCTAGAGTCACGACGTTTAGAGAATTTTATTTTCGTCCTCCTCCTCATGTGTTCTCGTCTCTTATTGATCAGCTTTAAACTTGCAATAGGAGCCTCCGTGTCTTGCTGTAAAACTACATGATTTTCCTAGTCTATGACGTAAAGTCATGGTTTTATTAAAGACACGGAGGCGAGTATTGCCCATCTCGGGTTCTTCCCGCCCATTTATTTATTTATTGATTGATTTATTAGAGGAATATATGGTTTTACCGATTAACGGCTGCCTGACTTTGTGGGTTTTCCGCCTGGTTTTCACACTGGCCATATTATTTATTTTCGTTTCAGGCTGATGTTCTGCTGGCTTTATGGATCTACATCCTTCTGTGTGTTCTCCAGGAGTGTTAGCCACGTTGGCTTTCGTTCTGATGTTCGGATGGAGCTGAGAGGTTCGCTTCCAGATTCCGGTTTCCAGTTACGGTTCCAGTTGATGTTCTGGTGATGGTGTCAGAGGTCCAAAGAAAGAGGAAGACCCAGAGGAGGAGCTGCCTGGGAGGGTCGATGGTTACTATGGTTACATGGTTATTTATGTAAATTTCTTTGCTGCTATTGGTGTACAGTAAAGGAAGAGATAGCAATACTCGCCTCCGTGTCTTTAATAAAACCATGATTTTACGTCGTAGACTAGGAAAATCATTAAGTTACATCCTCTATTATACTCCAGAGCTGCACTCACTATTCTGCTGGTGCAGTCACTGTGTACATACATTACATTACTTATCCTGTACTGATCCTGAGTTACATCCTGTATTATACTCCAGAGCTGCACTCACTATTCTGCTGCTGCAGTCACTGTGTACATACATTACTTATCCTGTACTGATCCTGAGTTACATCCTCTATTATACTCCAGAGCTGCACTCACTATTCTGCTGGTGCAGTCACTGTGTACATACATTACATTACTTATCCTGTACTGATCCTGAGTTACATCCTCTATTATACTCCAGAGCTGCACTCACTATTCTGCTGGTACAGTCACTGTGTACATACATTACTTATCCTGTACTGATCCTGAGTTACATCCTGTATTATACTCCAGAGCTGCACTCACTATTCTGCTGGTGCAGTCACTGTGTACATACATTACTTATCCTGTACTGATCCTGAGTTACATCCTGTATTATACTCCAGAGCTGCACTCACTATTCTGCTGGTGCAGTCACTGTGTACATACATTACTTATCCTGTACTGATCCTGAGTTCCATCCTGTATTATACTCCAGAGCTGCACTCACTATTCTGCTGGTGCAGTCACTGTGTGCATACATTACATTATTACTATCTATCTGTCTGTGTACCTCTTCCTCTAACTTCAATGACTTTGTTTTTTTCTGCTTTTGTGTCTCGCGTTATCGTTGCGCTCGCTTTGCGGTGTACAGAACGCGATTATCTTATTGATCGGACTATAATGTGATTTTTCGGCGCCGGTTAAGCACGATTGTCTCCCTGGGAATATGTATCTTCCAGATGCGAGAGACAGTTTAATTAGCAGCGTGCCACACGACCACGCCGCCGCCGCCTCCAGGGTGATAATGTACACGCAAGTGAGACCAATGCACACATTACACGCTATGGGACACTAATGATCCGCATTAACCCCTTCTGTGCCGGCAATTCAATGTTTTTTACCCAACTGAATGGTCTTCACACATATCTAGCTGGTCCATTGTCTGGTACCTGCTGGACCGAGTGGGCGGGGCATGACACATATATTAATGAGAGAATCCTTGTGTCATGCTCCTCTTCCTCCATTCCTTTGCATGAGTGGAGGAAGTGACAACTAGTCTAGGCGCATTTCTGCAACACAGTACCAGTTGTCACAGTTTAAGCTAATGAAACCAGCAGGAAAATGTTCAATTTTCCTACAGCGCCACCACAGGGGAAAGAAAGTATTATATGTCTGCCAATGGGCTGTCCAGTTCTCTATATGGACTGACATCATCAGATCTACACTGTATTGTGGATATCTGGCTGTGCCACCGGTGCCAGTAGTCATGCAGCTACCCAGGTCTATTTGTTTCTTACCTATCAAGCTTAGTATTTTATAATATAATTGGTTCTGTGTTTCAGCAGAGTTCCCCTTTAAGAGACGTGAGTCGGAGTGCATCTTTCATCTTCCCGTCCCTTTAATTTTGAGGTTCCATTTCTCTCTCATGGCTGAGCAGCTAATGGATGACAGTTGTGGCGATATCTGTGCGGTCAGGACGGCTGCAGCAGGGTGATGTGTGTGAATGATTGCCTGCATATAGCTGGTGTCTGCTTGTCCCGAGGATACAGCGGGGTCACCCCTCCTATACCACGAGCATTGAGAGACCCTGCGGAGGAGCTGCAATCACCGAGCTAAATATAACAGGAGCTGCGTACATGAATATAAAGTGAGATAACACATGAGGGCAGGTGAGGAGCGCAGCTCTGGAGGGGTTTCCAGTCATTTAAAGGGCATTCTCCTGGAGATCTCATCTTTTTCTCAGCAGAATGCAATATTCAGAGCATCCTTCAGTGCTAAGGCCCTCTGTTCATTTTATACAGAGCCCTGGACCCCTGTTCTCTCATGCCCTCTCTCCTCCTGTAGCAGTCTGTATTATGTATGTACACCCCTTTTCATATGTACAGCGCTATGGAATGAATGGCGCTTTAATAATAAATACTAATAATAATATACAAACTTAAATGCAAAAAAAATCATCTCCCAGTTGCCACCACTAGGGGGTGATCTATATAAGCATCTACTTTCTATATGTAGATTGCCACCTAGTGGTGGGAACAGGAAGCTGAAATCTGCCCTCTGGGAGCAGAGGCAGCTGCCTATCAATGCTGCATAGGATTGTTCAGGACGCTTGCACCAGTTTTGTGGTTGCAAATTTGAGACTTTTTAAATTTTACACCGCTCTCAACGCTTAAATAAAAGTGGGTGTAGCCTATCACAGTCCAACAGATTGCCTTTAATTTAGGTCTGACGTAATTTATGACGCAAATCTATGCCAGCTCATAGTAGATGCTATTTTTTGGCGAATGGACTGCCACAAGAGGCGCCACATTTATTAACAGCCCTGTGCATCCTTACTCCCTCCAGCTAGGATCAAGAGCAAAACTTGGAATTTCCCGCTCCCCCGCTCCATGAGGCTCCACCATAATGCCATAATATTTCTGTCTAGGGGTCAGTACTCTTTCCTCTGCTTTCCTCCATTGATCTATAGATCTAAAGGATAAAATTGTATCTGTCTGTAGCCACCACTAGGGGGAGCTCACTACATATTGATTTTGAAAGGGGTTTAACATATTGATGGCTTATCATCAGGATAGGTCATCAATATGAGATCAGTGGGGGCCGACTTCCGGGACCCCCGCCGATCATCTGGCAGAGCTCAGCCCCATGCAAGTGAATAGCGCTGAGCTGCAATATCAAACACAGTCGCTTTACAATGTACAACGCTGGGCTTGGTGAGCTGCGAGAAGGCCCCTCCCTCAAACTGCTGATCGGTAGGGGTGCCGGGAGTCGGACCCCTGACGGTCTCATATTGATGACCTAATTTGAGGATCGGACTATCGAACTATCACTATGTAAATACCGGAGAATCACCTTTTAGGCTAGCACAGCCCAAAACTCAATTGGAGCTGTGAAATCCTCATGCAGAGCTCCATCTAGTGGCGGCTGAAGGTAAAACGTATTACAATATGTTACAATGTATCACCACGGCTGTATAAGACCAAGATGGTAGATACTGGTTGTCCCTGGGCGCCCTGACCTCATGTTCATTGGATAACCCAGAATATATGATAATCCGGCACTGGTTATTGCCCCTCTGTAAGGGATATTTCTGATAGTTTTAGTGTCCATTATTTCCAGACTCCGCATGTTTAGCATTAAAGATTTATAGAGAAGTCCCGTCCGTGTCAGTGAATCATCATCTCCGGCGATGGGAGAGACGTTTCACTTCCCGAATTATTCTCGACCCTTATCGAACCCTCTTAGCGGCTGCCACATGCACATCCAGATTCATTTAGAAAATGAGAGGGGTAATGGATGCTCCTAGTGTGAGGCGCGATGATAATGGGGGAGTTATTGTTATTCATATCGGATCTTCCTCCATAAGCCTTTTATAGATACCGCTCGGGAGCCAATATTGTGCAGAGGCGGCTGCGCTGTCATCTCCGCAGCTCATCCCGGAGATAATAATAAAAAATGGTTTATGGAGAAAACAATGTATTCAGACATGTAGAAAGGCAGAAGAAGAGAAGAAAGTTCAGCTTTTTCTGTCATTTTGGCCTGTAGATGGCGCTGTGATAATTAGAATATGACATTCCATACAGATTGGTATTTCTTTATAAATGATATTATTCATTTTCACATTGACCTTTGATTCATTGGGTTTCCGACTGTAGCCTGGCTTTGTGTCTGGAGCTGGTCCACACACAATATAGGAGGGACACTTTGGTCAGCAGTAAAAATCACCACCTTTTTGACATCATGTCATTTTTAGGTCCAACATTCTGATATATTTATTGTGGTCGGAGCTCTATTTTGCTGAAACAGAGCACCAATTCCCCATGCATAGCCATAGAGCGAGATGATAAAGTTGTAGCTCCTTGTAGTCACCACCAGAGGGAGCTTTCTGCATACTGTATATGCATTGACCTCAATAACAACCCAGTATGCAGTCAGGTCCAGAGCATCTAACTGTACATAATTGGCAGTGTGCCACTGGCAAGATGGGCCCTGCGGGCCCCCTTGGCTTAGCGGCCTGGCCGCAATTGCAACCGCTGCGACTCCTATAGCTACGCACCTGGTGGTGGCGGTAAATACCCATATGCAATAAGCTCCTGAGCTCCATCTATTGGTAGCTGCCTATATCTGTATATTGTCAGCTTCTGAGCTCCCTATAGTGGTGGCTGTATATATCTGTATGTAGTAATCTCCTGAGCTCCCTCTAGTGGTGGCTGTATAAATCTGTATTTAGTAATCTCCTGAGCTCCATCTAGTGGTGGCTGTATATATCTGTATGTAGTAATCTCCTGAGCTCCCTCTAGTGGTGATTTATGTATCTGTATGCAGTAATCTCCTGAGCTCCCTCTAGTGGTGGCTGTATATATCTGTATGTAGTAATCTCCTGAGCTCCCTCTAGTGGTGGCTGTATATATCTGTATGTAGTAATCTCCTGAGCTCCCTCTAGTGGAGGCTGTATATATCTGTATGTAGTAATCTCCTGAGCTCCCTCTAGTGGTGGCTGTATATATCTGTATGTAGTAATCTCCTGAGCTCCCTCTAGTTCTGGCTGTATATATCTTTATGTAGTAATCTCCTGAGCTCCCTCTAGTGGTGGCTGTATATATCTGTATATTGTCAGCTTCTGAGCTCCCTATAGTGGTGGCTGTATATATCTGTATGTAGTAATCTCCTGAGCTCCCTCTAGTGGTGGCTGTATATATCTGTATATTGTCAGCTTCTGAGCTCCCTATAGTGTTGGCTGTATATATCTGTATGTAGTAATCTCCTGAGCTCCCTCTAGTGGTGGCTGTATATATCTGTATGCAGTAATCTCCTGAGCTCCATCTAGTGGTGGTTGTATATATCTGTGTGTAGTAATCTCATGAGCTCCCTCTAGTGGTGGCTGTATATATCTGTATGTAGTAATCTCCTGAGCTCCCTCTAGTGGTGGCTGTATAAATCTGTATTTAGTAATCTCCTGAGCTCCATCTAGTGGTGGCTGTATATATCTGTATATTGTCAGCTTCTGAGCTCCCTATAGTGATGGCTGTATATATCTGTATGTAGTAATCTCCTGAGCTCCCTCTAGTGGTGGCTGTATATATCTGTATGCAGTAATCTCCTGAGCTCCATCTAGTGGTGGTTGTATATATCTGTATGTAGTAATCTCCTGAGCTCCCTCTAGTGGTGGCTGTATATATCTGTATGTAGTAATGTCCTGAGCTCCCTCTAGTGGTGGTTGTATATACCTGTATGTAGTAATCTCCTGAGCTCCCTCTAGTGGTGGTTGTATATATCTGTATACAGTCAGCCTCTGAGCTCCCTCTAATGGTGGTTGTATATATCTGTATGCAGTAATCCCCTGAGCTCCCTCTAGTGGTGGTTGTATATATCTGTATGCAGTAATCTCCCGAGCTCCCTCTAGTGGTGGTTGTATATACCTGTATGTAGTAATCTCCTGAGCTCCCTCTAGTGGTAGTTGCATATATCTGTATACAGTCAGCCTCTGAGCTCCATCTAGTGGTGGTTGTATATATCTGTATGCAGTAATCTCTTGAGCTCCCTCTAGTGGTGGCTGTATATATCTGTATGCAGTAATATCCTGAGCTCCCTCTAGTGGTGGTTGTATATGTATGTAGTAATCTCCTGAGCTCCCTCTAGTGGCGGCTGTATATATCTGTATGCAGTAATCTCCTGAGCTCCCTCTAGTGGTGGTTGTATATATATGTATGTAGTAATCTCCTGAGCTCCCTCTAGTGATTGTTGTATATATCTGTATACAGTCAGCCTCTGAGCTCCCTCTAGTGGTGACTGGAGGAAGTCTGAGTTTTATCATGTAATTCTATGTTTATGTTTTGGAGCTCTTTATCAAAACAAGTGAACTCCATCTACTATATCTACATATTGGACCAGGACAACCCTTTACCCCATGTCATCTTAGAATTTCAATGGGTATCCATGCAGCAGTGATGACTACACATGGTGGGGGAGGGGTAGTGTCATTGTTCTTTAGCCTATCTTTCATCTCATATAATGTAAACGCTTCTTTTTGTTAGTATTGCATCAGATCATGATATATGATGGAATGGCTCATAGACGTCTGTCCCCAGGATGCCTGTAATAGGAGCGAAGCTCTTCATTTTTGATGATGTTATAATTGCAGGTGAGATGTGTCGACTCTGCTCACAAACAGCTTATAACTGCATAATTCTTAATGGGTTCAGCCATAAAGTTGCAGATTGTAAAAGACGGAAGAAGACCACAGCGCAGGAACCAAAGCAGAGCTGGAGAGGGTCCAGAGGAGGGCAACTAAAGTAATAACTGGAATGGGGCAACTACAGTACCCTGAAAGATTATCAACATTAGGGTTATTCACTTTAGAAAAAAGACGACTGAGGGGAGATCTAATAACTATGTATAAATATATCAGGGGTCAGTACAGAGATCACTCCCATCATCTATTTATCCCCAGGACTGTGACTGTGACGAGGGGACATCCTCTGCGTCTGGAGGAAAGAAGGTTTGTACACAAACATAGAAGAGGATTCTTTACGGTAAGAGCAGTGAGACTATGGACTCTATACTGTAAGAGCAGTGAGACTATGGACTCTATACTGTAAGAGCAGTGAGACTATGGACTCTATACGGTAAGAGCAGTGAGACTATGGACTCTTTACTGTAAGAGCAGTGAGACTATGGACTCTTTACGGTAAGAGCAGTGAGACTATGGACTCTTTACTGTAAGAGCAGTGAGACTATGGACTCTTTACGGTAAGAGCAGTGAGACTATGGACTCTTTACTGTAAGAGCAGTGAGACTATGGACTCTTTACTGTAAGAGCAGTGAGACTATGGAGTCTATACTGTAAGAGCAGTGAGACTATGGACTCTTTACTGTAAGAGCAGTGAGACTATGGACTCTTTACTGTAAGAGCAGTGAGACTATGGACTCTATACTGTAAGAGCAGTGAGACTATGGACTCTTTACTGTAAGAGCAGTGAGACTATGGACTCTTTACTGTAAGAGCAGTGAGACTATGGACTCTTTACGGTAAGAGCAGTGAGACTATGGACTCTATACTGTAAGAGCAGTGAGACTATGGACTCTTTACAGTAAGAGCAGTGAGACTATGGACTCTTTACTGTAAGAGCAGTGAGACTATGGACTCTTTACTGTAAGAGCAGTGAGACTATGGATTCTTTACGGTAAGAGCAGTGAGACTATGGACTCTTTACTGTAAGAGCAGTGAGACTATGGACTCTTTACAGTAAGAGCAGTGAGACTATGGACTCTTTACTGTAAGAGCAGTGAGACTATGGACTCTTTACGGTAAGAGCAGTGAGACTATGGACTCTATACTGTAAGAGCAGTGAGACTATGGACTCTTTACTGTAAGAGCAGTGAGACTATGGAACTCTCTGCCTGAGGAGGTGGTGATGGTGAGTACAATAAAGGAATTCAAGAGGGGCCTGGATGTATTTCTGGAGCGTAATAATATTACAGGCTATAGCTACTAGAGAGGGGTCGTTGATCCAGGGAGTTAGTCTGATGCCTGATTGGAGTCGGGAAGGAATTTTTTCCCCCAAAGTGGAGAAAATTGGCTTCTACCTCACAGGGGATGTTTTGCCTTCCTCTGGATCAACCTGCAGGATGACAGGCCGAACTGGATGGACAAATGTCTTTTTTCGGCCTTATGTATTATGTTACATTAAAAAAGTGACATCACTAGTAAAGTGCACCTCCAGCTACAAACATTATCATGTTTTTAGGTCAAACATTTTGTAATCATATAATGTATATAAACTATATATATATGAATGTGATTCACGCTTGCGCCGCTCAGGTCATCGGCTGGCGACTCTGTGGCTCACTCGTGTCTCCATTCGGCCGGACTCTGATGATGTAATGCAGCCGGAACATGCGCAGAGGTAATCTGCAGACGCGCCTATCGGAGCGATGGTATGTGTGGGCCTCGTCGATCATCCAGGTACTAATTTGTTTCCTCCTCCCACTTATGATCACATTGATTAAAGTTTATGCACTGATTGCACATAGATGCGATACAGATGGATCTAATTATCCACATTATATGGTGTTGTATGTAATGTACTATACAATGTATTTAACTCATAACATGCACTTTGTCACTTTACCCTCCAGGGATGATAATTGATTCTTTATGTATTTTGATATATTCTTTATCTGTATTTTTATTCTAATTACCAATCATGTTTTTTCACTGATTACCTTGATTGTTACACCTTTATATGTGTGCTGTTCATTTTGTACCAATGCTTGAGAAAGGCTCATGTATGAGCCGAAACGTCGCTCTGTGCTACTTGATGGGTGAATAAAGCACATTGACTCATTGAAAAGTCCTTTGGAGTGCAGTCCAATTTGTGTCTTATACAAGTGGGTAAGCACCTATTGCCATACTTGGGCCTTGCACCCTCCTTTTTTACCTTTTTTCCTCCTATATGGTACTGCTGGTGGTTTTTCTTATATATATATATATAGTCTTATACAGAGCTCCAAATCCCCTACATAGACAGAAAATTCAGCTGCTTGCAGCCACCACTAGGGGGAGCTTGGGAGCTTGCTAAAGGTAGGTTTATCACTAATTGCAATGGAAGTAGTATATATCAGCAGATAGTGTCTCTCCCTAGTGGTGATAGGCAGAATTCCATCATGTATCTCTAAGGCTATTTGAAGAGAAGCAGAGTTGGAGCTTTGTATCAAACCTTTTGTAATGATATAACGTATATAAACTATATATTAGTTTGATACAGAGCTCCAAACCCCTTGCATAGATGTAGTATTGCAGGACAAAATGCTGCTGCCTGCAGCCACCACTAGAGGGAGCTCTAAATTTACTACATAGACATAGAATTACAGGATGAAATACCGCTGCCTGCATCCACCACTAGAGGGAGCTCCAAATCCTCTACACAGATACAGAGTTACATGATGAAATGCCGTTGCTTGCAGTCACCACTAGAGGGAGCTCCAAATTCCATGCATAGACATAGAATTACAGGATAAAATCCTGCTGCCTGTAGCCACCACTAGGGGGAGCTCAGGATCTTACTAAAGGCACATTTATCAATGACTTCATTGGAAGTGGTAGGAATCCGCATGCAGTGAGCTCTCCCCAGTGAATTCCATCCTGCCTCTCTAAGGCTATGTGAAGGGAAGCAGGGGATTTGGAGCATTGTATCAGGAAAAACAATAGAATGTACCTAATCATTAAATGCAGTGCAATAAAATACACCTGTCTACTCCTGTGATCCCAGGTCTGTATGAGACAGGTGTAGTGTCATGGTGTGACAGCAGCACAGAGTATTTCAGTAGAGGTAGGTGCTAATCCTGTGGGAGGTCATAGACTAAATGTCACATGATAAGTAAAATTAGAGTTTTGAGCAGCACAGAGTATTTAAGAATATTTAGAGGGGATTGGAGAGCACCGCTCTAATAGAATAATATTAGTATAAAGGAGACAGCAGGACCTCGGTACCTCAGAATGCCCTCTGGCAACCAAAACCCCAGAGGTGCATCCATCAGGTTGGGGGGGGGGGGGTGTCAGTGAAATGTCTGTACCCCTCTCTGCCCACTTGTTTATTGTGCAGTCATTAGGCTGAGGGTAATTCTGCGCCTCGGGGGCGATTACTGATTCACAATATTCGTGTTCGGTCGCATTCTTTCCTCTGTCGGTGACCGCACACCAGAACTCCTAATGAGATGTCACCTGTAGCATTATATTAACCCCTGGGGGGCTGGAGATGGTCAGCATGTCACAGGGGGTTGCGGTGTGCAGTCCACAGGGATGATTGTTCTTGTTTTTTTTTGTGTTTCTACTAATATAAATGGACGGTGGAGATTCAGCTGCTGGAGAACATCGTCTTATGGTTACCGGGCCTCATAGCTGCAGCTTTATCATATGTAGCACTAGCTACACAGCAACCTCTGCCCCCCCAACCTCTGCACAGTCCCAGGGTACATGTTACACAGCTCCCTCTGCATAGTATCGGTGTACATGTTACACAGCTCCCTCTGCATAGTGTTGGGGTACGTTACACAGCTCCCTCTGCACAGTCCCGGAGTACATGTTACACAGCTCCCTCTGCATAGTGTTGGGGTACATGTTACACAGCTCCCTCTGCATAGTGTTGGGGTACATATTACACAGGTCCCTCTGCATAGTACCGGGGTACATGTTACATAGCTCCCTCTGCATAGTATACAGAGAATTCAATACAATCTATTGCTCCCTGTTATCAGCCATTTCAGGGGAGAGGATGACTGTAGGACAGGAGAATACAGTCTATTGCCCCCTGTTATCAGTCATTTCAGGGGAGAGGATGACTGTAGGACAGGAGAATACAATCTATTGCCCCCTGTTATCAGTCATTTCAGGGGAGAGGATGACTGTAGGACAGGAGAATACAGTCTATTGCCCCCTGTTATCAGCCATTTCAGGGGAGAGGATGACTGTAGGACAGGAGAATACAGTCTATTGCTCCCTGTTATCAGCCATTTCAGGGGAGAGGATGACTGTAGGACAGGAGAATACAGTCTATTGCCCCCTGTTATCAGCCATTTCAGAGGAGAGGATGACTGTAGGACAGGAGAATACAATCTATTGCCCCCTGTTATCAGTCATTTCAGGGGAGAGGATGACTGTAGGACAGGAGAATACAGTCTATTGCCCCCTGTTATCAGCCATTTCAGAGGAGAGGATGACTGTAGGACAGGAGAATACAATCTATTGCTCCCTGTTATCAGCCATTTCAGGGGAGAGGATGACTGTAGGACAGGAGAATACAGTCTATTGCCCCCTGTTATCAGACATTTTAGGGGAGAGGATGACTGTAGGACAGGAGAATACAGTCTTTTGCTCCCTGTTATCAGCCATTTCAGGGGAGAGGATGACTGTAGGACAGGAGAATACAGTCTATTGCCCCCTGTTATCATCCATTTCAGGGTAGAGGATGACTGTAGGACAGGAGAATACAGTCTATTGTCCCCTGTTATCAGCCATTTCAGGGGAGAGGATGACTGTAGGACAGGAGAATACAGTCTATTGTCCCCTGTTATCAGCCATTTCAGGGGAGAGGATGACTGTAGGACAGGAGAATACAGTCTATTGCTCCCTGTTATCAGCCATTTCAGGGGAGAGGATGACTGTAGGAGAGGAGAATACAGTCTATTGCTTCCTGTTATCAGCCATTTCAGAGGAGAGGATGACTGTAGAACAGGAGAATACAGTCTATTGCTCCCTGTTATCAGCCATTTCAGGGGAGAGGATGACTGTAGGACAGGAGAATACAGTCTATTGCTCCCTGTTATCAGCCATTTCAGGGGAGAGGATGACTGTAGGACAGGAGAATACAGTCTATTGCCCCCTGTTATCAGCCATTTCAGGGGTGAGGATGACTGTAGGACAGGAGAATACAATCTATTGCCCCCTGTTATCAGCCATTTCAGGGGAGAGGATGACTGTAGGAGAGGAGAATACAGTCTATTGCCCCCTGTTATCAGCCATTTCAGGGGGGAGGATGACTGTAGGACAGGAGAATACAGTCTATTGCTCCCTGTTATCAGCCATTTCAGGAAAGAGGATGACTGTAGGACAGGAGAATACAGTCTATTGCCCCCTGTTATCAGCCATTTCAGGGGAGAGGATGACTGTAGGACAGGAGAATACAATCTATTGCCCCCTGTTAGCAGACATTTCAGGGGAGAGGATGACTGTAGGAGATGAGAATACAGTCTATTGCCCCCTGTTATCAGCCATTTCAGGGGAGAGGATGACTGTAGGACAGGAGAATATAATCTATTGCCCCCTGTTATCAGCCATTTCAGGGGAGAGGATGACTGTAGGACAGGAGAATACAGTCTATTGCCCCCTGTTATCAGCCATTTCAGAGGGAGGATGACTGTAGGACAGGAGAATACAGTCTATTGCCCCCTGTTATCAGCCATTTCAGGGATGAGGATGACTGTAGGACAGGAGAATACAGTCTATTGCTCCCTGTTATCAGCCATTTCAGGGGAGAGGATGACTGTAGGACAGGAGAATACAATCTATTGCCCCCTGTTATCAGCCATTTCAGGGTAGAGGATGACTGTAGGACAGGAGAATATAGTCTATTGCTCCCTGTTATCAGCCATTTCAGGGGAGAGGATGACTGTAGGACAGGAGAATACAGTCTATTGCCCCCTGTTATCAGCCATTTCAGGGGAGAGGATGACTGTAGGACAGGAGAATACAGTCTATTGCCCCCTGTTATCAGCCACTTCAGAGGAGAGGATGACTGTAGGACAGGAGAATACAAACTATTGCCCCCTGTTATCAGCCATTTCAGGGGAGAGGATGACTGTAGGACAGGAGAATACAGTCTATTGCCCCCTGTTATCAGCCACTTCAGAGGAGAGGATGACTGTAGGACAGGAGAATACAATCTATTGCTCCCTGTTATCAGCCATTTCAGGAAAGAGGATGACTGTAGGACAGGAGAATACAGTCTATTGCTCCCTGTTATCAGCCATTTCAGGGGAGAGAATGACTGTAGGACAGGAGAATACAGTCTATTGCCCCCTGTTATCAGCCATTTCAGGGGAGAGGATGACTGTAGGACAGGAGAATACAGTCTATTGCTCCCTGTTATCAGCCATTTCAGGGTAGAGGATGACTGTAGGACAGGAGAATACAGTCTATTGCCCCTTGTTATCAGCCATTTCAGAGGAGAGGATGACTGTAGGACAGGAGAATACAGTCTATTGCCCCTTGTTATCAGCCATTTCAGGGGAGAGGATGACTGTAGGACAGGAGAATGCAGTCTATTGCCCCCTGTTATCAGCCATTTCAGGGGAGATGATGACTGTAGGACAGGAGAATACAATCTATTGCTCCTGTTATCAGCCATTTCAGGGGAGAGGATGACTGTAGGACAGGAGAATACAGTCTATTGCTCCCTGTTATCAGCCATTTCAGGGGAGAGGATGACTGTAGGACAGGAGAATACAGTCTATTGCCCCCTGTTATCAGCCATTTCAGGGGAGAGGATGACTGTAGGACAGGAGAATACAGTCTATTGCCCCCTGTTATCAGCCATTTCAGGGGGGAGGATGACTGTAGGACAGGAGAATACAGTCTATTGCTCCCTGTTATCAGCCATTTCAGGGAGAGGATGACTGTAGGACAGGAGAATACAGTCTATTGCCCCCTGTTATCAGCCATTTCAGGGGAGAGGATGACTGTAGGACAGGAGAATACAGTCTATTGCCCCCTGTTATCAGCCATTTCAGGGGAGAGGATGACTGTAGGACAGGAGAATACAATCTATTGCCCCCTGTTATCAGCCATTTCAGGGGAGAGGATGACTGTAGGACAGGAGAATATAATCTATTGCCCCCTGTTATCAGCCATTTCAGGGGAGAGGATGACTGTAGGACAGGAGAATATAATCTATTGCCCCCTATTATCAGCCATTTCAGGGGAGAGGATGACTGTAGGACAGGAGAATACAGTCTATTGCCCCCTGTTATCAGCCATTTCAGGGGAGAGGATGACTGTAGGACAGGAGAATATAATCTATTGCCCCCTGTTATCAGCCATTTCAGGGGAGAGGATGACTGTAGGACAGGAGAATATAATCTATTGCCCCCTGTTATCAGCCATTTCAGGGGAGAGGATGACTGTAGGACAGGAGAATACAGTCTATTGCCCCCTGTTATCAGCCATTTCAGGGATGAGGATGACTGTAGGACAGGAGAATACAGTCTATTGCTCCCTGTTATCAGCCATTTCAGGGGAGAGGATGACTGTAGGACAGGAGAATACAGTCTATTGCTCCCTGTTATCAGCCATTTCAGGAAAGAGGATGACTGTAGGACAGGAGAATACAGTCTATTGCCCCCTGTTATCAGCCATTTCAGGGGAGAGGATGACTGTAGGACAGGAGAATACAATCTATTGCCCCCTGTTAGCAGACATTTCAGGGGAGAGGATGACTGTAGGAGATGAGAATACAGTCTATTGCCCCCTGTTATCAGCCATTTCAGGGGAGAGGATGACTGTAGGACAGGAGAATATAATCTATTGCCCCCTGTTATCAGCCATTTCAGGGGAGAGGATGACTGTAGGACAGGAGAATACAGTCTATTGCCCCCTGTTATCAGCCATTTCAGAGGGAGGATGACTGTAGGACAGGAGAATACAGTCTATTGCCCCCTGTTATCAGCCATTTCAGGGATGAGGATGACTGTAGGACAGGAGAATACAGTCTATTGCTCCCTGTTATCAGCCATTTCAGGGGAGAGGATGACTGTAGGACAGGAGAATACAATCTATTGCCCCCTGTTATCAGCCATTTCAGGGTAGAGGATGACTGTAGGACAGGAGAATATAGTCTATTGCTCCCTGTTATCAGCCATTTCAGGGGAGAGGATGACTGTAGGACAGGAGAATACAAACTATTGCCCCCTGTTATCAGCCATTTCAGGGGGGAGGATGACTGTAGGACAGGAGAATACAGTCTATTGCTCCCTGTTATCAGCCATTTCAGGAAAGAGGATGACTGTAGGACAGGAGAATACAGTCTATTGCCCCCTGTTATCAGCCATTTCAGGGGAGAGGATGACTGTAGGACAGGAGAATACAATCTATTGCCCCCTGTTAGCAGACATTTCAGGGGAGAGGATGACTGTAGGAGATGAGAATACAGTCTATTGCCCCCTGTTATCAGCCATTTCAGGGGAGAGGATGACTGTAGGACAGGAGAATATAATCTATTGCCCCCTGTTATCAGCCATTTCAGGGGAGAGGATGACTGTAGGACAGGAGAATACAGTCTATTGCCCCCTGTTATCAGCCATTTCAGAGGGAGGATGACTGTAGGACAGGAGAATACAGTCTATTGCCCCCTGTTATCAGCCATTTCAGGGATGAGGATGACTGTAGGACAGGAGAATACAGTCTATTGCTCCCTGTTATCAGCCATTTCAGGGGAGAGGATGACTGTAGGACAGGAGAATACAATCTATTGCCCCCTGTTATCAGCCATTTCAGGGTAGAGGATGACTGTAGGACAGGAGAATATAGTCTATTGCTCCCTGTTATCAGCCATTTCAGGGGAGAGGATGACTGTAGGACAGGAGAATACAAACTATTGCCCCCTGTTATCAGCCATTTCAGGGGAGAGGATGACTGTAGGACAGGAGAATACAGTCTATTGCCCCCTGTTATCAGCCACTTCAGAGGAGAGGATGACTGTAGGACAGGAGAATACAATCTATTGCTCCCTGTTATCAGCCATTTCAGGAAAGAGGATGACTGTAGGACAGGAGAATACAGTCTATTGCTCCCTGTTATCAGCCATTTCAGGGGAGAGAATGACTGTAGGACAGGAGAATACAGTCTATTGCCCCCTGTTATCAGCCATTTCAGGGGAGAGGATGACTGTAGGACAGGAGAATACAGTCTATTGCTCCCTGTTATCAGCCATTTCAGGGTAGAGGATGACTGTAGGACAGGAGAATACAGTCTATTGCCCCTTGTTATCAGCCATTTCAGAGGAGAGGATGACTGTAGGACAGGAGAATACAGTCTATTGCCCCTTGTTATCAGCCATTTCAGGGGAGAGGATGACTGTAGGACAGGAGAATGCAGTCTATTGCCCCCTGTTATCAGCCATTTCAGGGGAGATGATGACTGTAGGACAGGAGAATACAATCTATTGCTCCTGTTATCAGCCATTTCAGGGGAGAGGATGACTGTAGGACAGGAGAATACAGTCTATTGCTCCCTGTTATCAGCCATTTCAGGGGAGAGGATGACTGTAGGACAGGAGAATACAGTCTATTGCCCCCTGTTATCAGCCATTTCAGGGGAGAGGATGACTGTAGGACAGGAGAATACAGTCTATTGCCCCCTGTTATCAGCCATTTCAGGGGGGAGGATGACTGTAGGACAGGAGAATACAGTCTATTGCTCCCTGTTATCAGCCATTTCAGGGAGAGGATGACTGTAGGACAGGAGAATACAGTCTATTGCCCCCTGTTATCAGCCATTTCAGGGGAGAGGATGACTGTAGGACAGGAGAATACAGTCTATTGCCCCCTGTTATCAGCCATTTCAGGGGAGAGGATGACTGTAGGACAGGAGAATACAATCTATTGCCCCCTGTTATCAGCCATTTCAGGGGAGAGGATGACTGTAGGACAGGAGAATATAATCTATTGCCCCCTGTTATCAGCCATTTCAGGGGAGAGGATGACTGTAGGACAGGAGAATATAATCTATTGCCCCCTGTTATCAGCCATTTCAGGGGAGAGGATGACTGTAGGACAGGAGAATACAGTCTATTGCCCCCTGTTATCAGCCATTTCAGGGGAGAGGATGACTGTAGGACAGGAGAATATAATCTATTGCCCCCTGTTATCAGCCATTTCAGGGGAGAGGATGACTGTAGGACAGGAGAATATAATCTATTGCCCCCTGTTATCAGCCATTTCAGGGGAGAGGATGACTGTAGGACAGGAGAATACAGTCTATTGCCCCCTGTTATCAGCCATTTCAGGGATGAGGATGACTGTAGGACAGGAGAATACAGTCTATTGCTCCCTGTTATCAGCCATTTCAGGGGAGAGGATGACTGTAGGACAGGAGAATACAGTCTATTGCTCCCTGTTATCAGCCATTTCAGGGGAGAGGATGACTGGAGGACAGGAGAATACAATCTATTGCCTCCTGTTATCAGCCATTTCAGGGGAGAGGATGACTGTAGGACAGGAGAATACAGTCTATTGACCCCTGTTATCAGCCATTTCAGGGGGGAGGATGACTGTAGGACAGGAGAATACAGTCTATTGCCCCCTGTTATCAGCCATTTCAGGGGAGAGGATGACTGTAGGACAGGAGAATACAGTCTATTGCTCCCTGTTATCAGCCATTTCAGGGGAGAGAATGACTGTAGGACAGGAGAATACAGTCTATTGCCCCCTGTTATCAGCCATTTCAGGGGAGAGGATGACTGTAGGACAGGAGAATACAATCTATTGCTCCCTGTTATCAGCCATTTCAGGGGGGAGGATGACTGTAGGACAGGAGAATACAATCTATTGCCCCCTGTTATCAGCCATTTCAGGGGGGAGGATGACTGTAGGACAGGAGAATACAGTCTATTGCTCCCTGTTATCAGCCATTTCAGGGGACAGGATGACTGTAGGACAGGAGAATACAGTCTATTGCTCCCTGTTATCAGCCATTTCAGGGGAGATGATGACTGTAGGACAGGAGAATGCAGTCTATTGCCCCCTGTTATCAGCCGTTTCAGGAGAGAGGATGACTGTAGGACAGGAGAATACAGTCTATTACTCCCTGTTATCAGCCATTTCAGGGGACAGGATGACTGTAGGACAGGAGAATACAGTCTATTGCTCCCTGTTATCAGCCATTTCAGGGGGAGAGGATGACTGTAGGACAGGAGAATACAGTCTATTGCCCCCTGTTATCAGCCATTTCAGGGGAGAGGATGACTGTAGGACAGGAGAATACAGTCTACTGCCCCCTGTTATCAGCCATTTCAGGGGAGAGGATGACTGTAGGACAGGAGAATACAGTCTATTGCTTCCTGTTATCAGCCATTTCAGGTGAGAGGATGACTGTAGGACAGGAGAATATAATCTATTGCCCCCTGTTATCAGCCATTTCAGGGGAGAGGATGACTGTAGGACAGGAGAATACAGTCTATTGCCCCCTGTTATCAGCCATTTCAGGGGAGAGGATGACTGTAGGACAGGAGAATATAATCTATTGCCCCCTGTTATCAGCCATTTCAGGGGAGAGGATGACTGTAGGACAGGAGAATATAATCTATTGCCCCCTGTTATCAGCCATTTCAGGGGGGAGGATGACTGTAGGACAGGAGAATACAGTCTATTGCCCCCTGTTATCAGCCATTTCAGGGGAGAGGATGACTTTAGGACAGGAGAATACAATCTATTGCTCCCTGTTATCAGCCATTTCAGGGGGGAGGATGACTGTAGGACAGGAGAATACAGTCTATTGCTCCCTGTTATCAGCCATTTCAGGAGACAGGATGACTGTAGGACAGGAGAATACAGTCTATTGCTCCCTGTTATCAGCCATTTCAGGGGAGATGATGACTGTAGGACAGGAGAATACAGTCTATTGCCCCCTGTTATCAGCCATTTCATGTGAGAGGATGACTGTAGGACAGGAGAATACAGTCTATTGCTTCCTGTTATCAGCCATTTCAAGGGAGAGGATGACTGTAGGACAGGAGAATACAGTCTATTGCTCCCTGTTATCAGCCATTTCAGGGGAGAGAATGACTGTAGGACAGGAGAATACAATCTATTGCCCCCTATTATCAGCCATTTCAGAGGAGAGGATGACTGTAGGACAGGAGAATATAGTCTATTGCTCCCTGTTATCAGCCATTTCAGGGGAGAGGATGACTGTAGGACAGGAGAATACAGTCTATTGCCCCCTGTTATCAGCCATTTCAGGGGAGAGGATGACTGTAGGACAGGAGAATACAGTCTATTGCTCCCTGTTATCAGCCATTTCAGGGGAGAGGATGACTGTAGGACAGGAGAATACAGTCTATTGCTTCCTGTTATCAGCCATTTCAGGGAAGAGGATGACTGTAGGACAGGAGAATACAATTTATTGCCCCCTGTTATTAGCCATTTCAGAGGAGAGGATGACTGTAGGACAGGAGAATACAGTCTATTGCTCCCTGTTATCAGCCATTTCAGGGGAGAGGATGACTGGAGGACAGGAGAATACAGTCTATTGCCCCCTGTTATCAGCCATTTCAGGGGAGAGGATGACTGTAGGACAGGAGAATACAGTCTATTGCTCCCTGTTATCAGCCATTTCAGGGGAGAGGATGACTGTAGGACAGGAGAATACAATCTATTGCCCCCTGTTATTAGCCATTTCAGAGGAGAGGATGACTGTGGGACAGGAGAATACAGTCTATTGCTCCCTGTTATCATCCATTTCAGAGGAGAGGATGACTGTAGGACAGGAGAATACAGTCTATTACTCCCTGTTATCAGCCATTTCAGGGGACAGGATGACTGTAGGACAGGAGAATACAGTCTATTGCTCCCTGTTATCAGCCATTTCAGGGGGAGAGGATGACTGTAGGACAGGAGAATACAGTCTATTGCCCCCTGTTATCAGCCATTTCAGGGGAGAGGATGACTGTAGGACAGGAGAATACAGTCTACTGCCCCCTGTTATCAGCCATTTCAGGGGAGAGGATGACTGTAGGACAGGAGAATACAGTCTATTGCTTCCTGTTATCAGCCATTTCAGGTGAGAGGATGACTGTAGGACAGGAGAATATAATCTATTGCCCCCTGTTATCAGCCATTTCAGGGGAGAGGATGACTGTAGGACAGGAGAATACAGTCTATTGCCCCCTGTTATCAGCCATTTCAGGGGAGAGGATGACTGTAGGACAGGAGAATATAATCTATTGCCCCCTGTTATCAGCCATTTCAGGGGAGAGGATGACTGTAGGACAGGAGAATATAATCTATTGCCCCCTGTTATCAGCCATTTCAGGGGGGAGGATGACTGTAGGACAGGAGAATACAGTCTATTGCCCCCTGTTATCAGCCATTTCAGGGGAGAGGATGACTTTAGGACAGGAGAATACAATCTATTGCTCCCTGTTATCAGCCATTTCAGGGGGGAGGATGACTGTAGGACAGGAGAATACAATCTATTGCCCCCTGTTATCAGCCATTTCAGGGGGGAGGATGACTGTAGGACAGGAGAATACAGTCTATTGCTCCCTGTTATCAGCCATTTCAGGAGACAGGATGACTGTAGGACAGGAGAATACAGTCTATTGCTCCCTGTTATCAGCCATTTCAGGGGAGATGATGACTGTAGGACAGGAGAATACAGTCTATTGCCCCCTGTTATCAGCCATTTCATGTGAGAGGATGACTGTAGGACAGGAGAATACAGTCTATTGCTTCCTGTTATCAGCCATTTCAAGGGAGAGGATGACTGTAGGACAGGAGAATACAGTCTATTGCTCCCTGTTATCAGCCATTTCAGGGGAGAGAATGACTGTAGGACAGGAGAATACAATCTATTGCCCCCTATTATCAGCCATTTCAGAGGAGAGGATGACTGTAGGACAGGAGAATATAGTCTATTGCTCCCTGTTATCAGCCATTTCAGGGGAGAGGATGACTGTAGGACAGGAGAATACAGTCTATTGCCCCCTGTTATCAGCCATTTCAGGGGAGAGGATGACTGTAGGACAGGAGAATACAGTCTATTGCTCCCTGTTATCAGCCATTTCAGGGGAGAGGATGACTGTAGGACAGGAGAATACAGTCTATTGCTCCCTGTTATCAGCCATTTCAGGGGAGAGGATGACTGTAGGACAGGAGAATACAATCTATTGCCCCCTGTTATTAGCCATTTCACAGGAGAGGATGACTGTAGGACAGGAGAATACAGTCTATTGCCCCCTGTTATCAGCCATTTCAGGGGAGAGGATGACTGTAGGACAGGAGAATACAGTCTATTGCTCCCTGTTATCAGCCATTTCAGGGGGGAGGATGACTGTAGGACAGGAGAATACAGTCTATTGCCCCCTGTTATCAGCCATTTCAGGGGAGAGGATGACTGTAGGACAGGAGAATACAGTCTATTGCTCCCTGTTATCAGCCATTTCAGGGAAGAGGATGACTGTAGGACAGGAGAATACAGTCTATTGCTCCCTGTTATCAGCCATTTCAGGGGAGAGGATGACTGTAGGACAGGAGAATACAGTTTATTGCCATCTGTTATCAGCCATTTCAGGGGAGAGGATGACTGTAGGACAGGAGAATACAGTCTATTACCCCCTGTTATCAGCCATTTCAGGGGAGAGGATGACTGTAGGACAGGAGAATACAGTCTATTGCCCCCTGTTATCAGTCATTTCAGGGGAGAGTATGACTGTAGGACAGGAGAATACAGTCTATTGCCGCCTGTTATCAGCCATTTCAGGGGAGAGGATGACTGTAGGACAGGAGAATACAATCTATTGCCCCCTGTTATCAGTCATTTCAGGGGAGAGTATGACTGTAGGACAGGAGAATACAGTCTATTGCTTCCTGTTATCAGACATTTCAGGGGAGAGGATGACTGTAGGACAGGAGAATACAGTCTATTGCCCCTGTTATCAGCCATTTCAGGGGAGAGGATGACTGTAGGACAGGAGAATACAGTCTATTGCTCCCTGTTATCAGCCATTTCAGGGGAGAGGACGACTGTAGGACAGGAGAATACAGTCTATTGCTCCCTGTTATCAGCCATTTCAGGGGAGAGGATGACTGTAGGACAGGAGAATACAGTCTATTGCCCCCTGTTATCAGCCATTTCAGGGGAGAGGATGACTGTAGGACAGGAGAATACAGTCTATTGCCCCCTGTTATCAGCCATTTCAGGGGAGAGGATGACTGTAGGACAGGAGAATACAGTCTATTGCCCCCTGTTATCAGCCATTTCAGGGGAGAGGATGACTGTAGGACAGGAGAATACAGTCTATTGCTCCCTGTTATCAGCCATTTCAGGGGGGAGGATGACTGTAGGACAGGAGAATACAGTCTATTGCTCCCTGTTATCAGCCATTTCAGGGAGAGGATGACTGTAGGACAGGAGAATACAGTCTATTGCCCCCTGTTATCAGCCATTTCAGGGGAGAGGATGACTGTAGGACAGGAGAATACAGTCTATTGCCCCCTGTTATCAGCCATTTCAGGGGAGAGGATGACTGTAGGACAGGAGAATACAATCTATTGCCCCCTGTTATCAGCCATTTCAGGGGAGAGGATGACTGTAGGACAGGAGAATACAGTCTATTGCCCCCTGTTATCAGCCATTTCAGAGGGAGGATGACTGTAGGACAGGAGAATACAGTCTATTGCCCCCTGTTATCAGCCATTTCAGGGATGAGGATGACTGTAGGACAGGAGAATACAGTCTATTGCTCCCTGTTATCAGCCATTTCAGGGGAGAGGATGACTGTAGGACAGGAGAATACAGTCTATTGCCCCCTGTTATCAGCCATTTCAGGGGAGAGGATGACTGTAGGACAGGAGAATATAATCTATTGCCCCCTGTTATCAGCCATTTCAGGGGAGAGGATGACTGTAGGACAGGAGAATACAGTCTATTGCCCCCTGTTATCAGCCATTTCAGAGGGAGGATGACTGTAGGACAGGAGAATACAGTCTATTGCCCCCTGTTATCAGCCATTTCAGGGATGAGGATGACTGTAGGACAGGAGAATACAGTCTATTGCTCCCTGTTATCAGCCATTTCAGGGGAGAGGATGACTGTAGGACAGGAGAATACAGTCTATTGCCCCCTGTTATCAGCCATTTCAGGGGAGAGGATGAATGTAGGACAGGAGAATACAATCTATTGCCCCCTGTTATCAGCCATTTCAGGGGAGAGGATGACTGTAGGACAGGAGAATACAGTCTATTGCCCCCTGTTATCAGCCATTTCAGAGGAGAGGATGACTGTAGGACAGGAGAATACAGACTATTGCCTCCTGTTATCAGCCATTTCAGGGGAGAGGATGACTGTAGGACAGGAGAATACAATCTATTGCCGCCTGTTATCAGCCATTTCAGAGGAGAGGATGACTGTAGGACAGGAGAATACAGTCTATTGCCCCCTGTTATCAGCCATTTCAGGGGAGAGGATGACTGTAGGACAGGAGAATACAGTCTATTGCTCCCTGTTATCAGCCATTTCAGGGGAGAGGATGACTGTAGGACAGGAGAATACAGTCTATTGCCCCCTGTTATCAGCCATTTCAGGGGAGAGGATGACTGTAGGATAGGAAAATACAGTCAATTGCTCCCTGTTATCAGCCATTTCAGGGGAGAGGATGACTGTAGGACAGGAGAATACAGTCTATTGCCCCCTGTTATCAGCCATTTCAGGGGAGAGGACGACTGTAGGACAGGAGAATACAGTCTATTGCCCCCTGTTATCAGCCATTTCAGAGGGAGGATGACTGTAGGACAGGAGAATACAGTCTATTGCCCCCTGTTATCAGCCATTTCAGGGATGAGGATGACTGTAGGACAGGAGAATACAGTCTATTGCTCCCTGTTATCAGCCATTTCAGGGGAGAGGATGACTGTAGGACAGGAGAATACAGTCTACTGCCCCCTGTTATCAGCCATTTCAGGGGAGAGGATGACTGTAGGACAGAATACAGTCTATTGCTCCCTGTTATCAGCCATTTCAGAGGAGAGGATGACTGTAGGACAGGAGAATACAATCTATTGCCCCCTGTTATCAGCCATTTCAGGGGAGAGGATGACTGTAGGACAGGAGAATACAATCTATTGCCCCCTGTTATCAGCCATTTCAGAGGAGAGGATGACTGTAGGACAGGAGAATACAAACTATTGCCCCCTGTTATCAGCCATTTCAGGCTGGAGTGCACCTCACGAGGATTACTGTGACTGATATCAGCTGCTCCTCCTATAACGCTCCAGCACTGTTATAACCCGCTGACTTCAGGTTCCATTAACCTTTCCATTAATGATCCTGGAACGTCTGACAATGAGGAAGAATTAATGGCTGCTGACAGCTCCTGTGTCCAGAGGCTTCTTTATAGGAAGTGACGGGTCCGTTCTTGGGGTCTGATATGATATGATATGACATGACTGATTGGTCTCCTTTTCCTATGTAATTAGTAGATCTTAGTTATTTCTTGTAATGGAAAATTCTATTTAGAAAGTTTTCTCATGTTTTGCCGTATCTCTTCCTATAATCCAGCACATCATAGACCCCTAAGACTCTGGACTATCAGATATTACTTGTAAAAGGACTTCTGACACAGAGCTTTACATTCCCTTCTTGAGCAAGTTCATAAAATCCTTGTTGCATGCTGCAACCACTAGGGGGAGCTCCCTGTATTTGGAGTCTGTACATTTGTGTGCAGGGAGCTCCCCCTAGTGGAGGCATTTTACAATCCTACATTCGTTTTGCAGAGAATTTTAAAGGAAAACTAATGGGAAAATAATAATGTTTGGAATATTCTTCCAGCAAAGCAACATTTTTTTTTAAATATATATTATTTTTTTGGCTCAGATAATAAAATGGCAGCTGTATACCTGGACTAGTTGACGTAAGAGGTGAAGAAGGCCATGGGTGCAATCTATCCTTCATTTTACTTGGGTAACGTTACCATATGGAGAGAGCCCATCAGGAAACAGCTGTGTGACTGGAAATCCTGTGGGGCCATGTGCTACATCCTACCCCAGGCTGTGGACATGAATGCATCAGGCAGGGAGCAATCGTGAGTCATAAAAACATTAAATAAAAATCCATTATTAATAATAATAATAAAATATAGGACAGAAATAAATTAATGAATTTTATACATTGGTCACATTTCTCAGGCTGCTGCCAGTGCAGTTCCTGCCATAGCCTTCAGGTGTCACTGTTGCTACATCTGCCTATGGAGAGGTTCAGTTGGTGGCCCAGGCTATAGGGCGACTCTGTGACTTTGGTCTTGCTATTTCTTGCAGCAGAATCGCACCATAAAAATCGCAGTTAGTACACGCGACTGATCCCATGAAGTTGCGCAGTTTGACTCCAAATGTCCCCTAATATTTGCTAATTTTCTGCTATTGCGCCCCCCCCCCCCCCCTCCTTATTATTCTTTCCTAGCAGTGTCCCATTCAGACCAAGTTGCTAGGCTTTTTTTTGCACTGGGTATGATACAAATGCAGTAACAGGGACCATCTGGATGGGGGCAAATACTTTCCTGCACCCTAAAGTCATAGCATTGTAAGCTTCTTCATAAGAACTGAGCCATACAGTGCTATGCACTATACTACTACCGTATTGTGTCAATTAGCTACAGAAGCACCATATAGTGCTCGAATATGTATCGGCAATCCCCAAAAATAGAGCCATATAGTGCTGTATAACATACATATAATTCTATTATATATTGCTCAAATATTGCCACATACCATAATTCCGCCACCTTGTGCTCACATAACATATAATGCTACACCAAACACCATAGTACCACCATACAGTACCGCCAACTGTAGCACCATATAGTGCTCTATACCGTAGACTGCAGTGCCGCCATCTTCAGCACCATTTAGTGCTCTGTACCATATACTGTAGTACCACCAACACCAGCGCCATATAATGCTCTAAAGCCGTACCCTATAATGCTATACATCATACACCATAGTACCACCATATAGTGCTCTATAACAGTATATACTGCTAATATAATATTTAGTGAATCATAAAGTGCTAATAAGAGTACCATATAGTATGGAGTCACAATACCCAACAGTAGTAACATATATGATAGAGACCTGGACTATACCACAGTACTACCATACCATACCACCAATATCAGAGCTATATAGTGTCCAGCAGTGTCATACTGCACTATACAACATACAGTACACATAATACTATTATATAGTGCCCAAATTATACCACCATACAGAGCCCCAGATTTGTGTCGTATAGAGCAACAATACCCAAACTCAGCGCCACATAGTGCTGCGTACCAAATACCGCATGGGCCACCAAACCGCCAAAGATAATGCCGTACATGGATTAATGATAAGCTGAGATACAGTGTCTAAATCCGCCGCACTACCCCCTGATCCTGGGTGACCACCCACCTGGGCATTGGCCACCCTAATATCGTGCAGCCCCCTTTAGCGTTGCAGTAGGGTCCTCGCACCATAATCGGGCGCTTCTTACAATTTGCGTTTTTGCACATGCCACGCCAAATATAACCTTTCTAAATTGGGCATCACCGGAGGACGCTGAAGCCCAAGCGGGCGTCTGATCGAGACACAGGAAGGGGCCAGCAATGTGTTTGAATGCGAGCTCCATCCAGCACCGCAGAGCGAGATGATTATCTGCTGTTTACGTCAATATCTGCAGCCAAAAACACGCGAGCTGGCAGCGCGGTTACTTTATTTAAGTATTTCCCGACCTTAAAAAAAAAAAAGCAGCACGCCCTCCTCAAGGCGTAACGGAGGAACCCGAAAAATCCACCACTGGAGCGGCACACGCTGCTGGCACCATCCTCTAGTCATGCCTGGCTCCCGCTGCCAAAACAACAAGTGATTATATTCTAGTCAGAGGCTATTTGCGCAGATTTTTCCTACGGGGGAAATTCCAGAAATGTTCCACTGATAAAATCCACGTTATGTCAACAGATCTGAACCTGACCCCGGACCCTGAGAAAAGAGAGCGACGCTAAGATCCAGTCAACAGAATCGTTAATGGTTCTGGGCAGACACAATAAACGAGAAAAAAAGAGCCTCTAATCCTGTTATAATCCTCCGGTTCCAAAGGTAGATGGGGGCCAAAGGTAGGGCCAAGAATTTTTTGGGGTACAGTGGGTGATCTGTCCATACTACCATGACCTTTTCTCCAATGGGCTGTAAATGGAAACCATCCACAGGCAGGTCAGTTGCTGCTGCTGCGATGGCTGATTATGACTTAAAGTAATACAAGAAGAACCGACATTTACAGTTTGGATGACCCCCCCCCCCCCCCCTCCCTCCACAAGCACTCCTGTCTAGTTTTAGTAAAACCCTCAGTTATTCCTCCTGGAAACGTACGAATAAATTGACAACTGAGTGTTACCCTTCCCCTAGTCCGTGGGACGCGTCCCTACACGCCCTGACACTATACAAGCAGTAGATACACCCCGCTGACAAGTTACATGGTAATTTATTCATGTATTTCCAGGAGGACTAACAGAGGGACTGCACAATGTTGTAAGTAAACAAGTTCTAATATTATTTTCAAATATCACTAATAACTGAGACTCCATCTTCCAGACAATTCCGCTGTGTAGCGAACCAAATAAAACCCATACTGAGAATGCGGACAGTTTGTTTAGTAAATTTCCCAGTTATTGTTCTTGGAAATGTGAATAAATGAGCATTACCAGTCCTCTTGTCAATGGGGCATGCCCCTATGCATTCTGACACAATCCAATCAATGCACTGGTTACATCTAGCTATCAATGTATTCATATATTTCCAGGAGGTATAACAGAGGGGTGGAACAGGGCAAAACTGTAATAGAAGAAAATCCTAAATTGATTGCGGCCTATATAGTAGTGTTCATCTAATCTACAGCAATCCAGCTGTTAAAAAACTACAATTCTCAGCATGCCTTGGGGGTTGCTGGGAGTTGTAGTTTTGCGACAGGTTGGAGACCATTGAAAAAAAGGTTATGGGGAATATAAATGTCCCCATAACTTTTGCCAGCATCATCATAGTAAAGGGGCCAAGTCCCATATTGTACAAGGGAATTGCTATGTAAGCGATTGCCTGCTCTGTTCCGCATTGGGCGTCATCTGGTCACTGTGTGTGTGATTTCCCAGCTCCATCGCTTCTCACTGACAAAGAGCCCCGTTGTGGAGGCCACTTAAGATGTGAATCGTTACCGCTTGGCTTCATGTCACAGGGTTTTATACACGATCCAAGTTCCGGATGGTTTTATACTCATTCAAAACACGTCTCCCCGTCTCCAGCCCCGGAGAATACAAGGTGTGTGTATATATATATACAGTGTCAGCGACCTCTCCGCTTCCCTTATTGGACAGAGTCTTATTTTGGTGACAAGTGAGGAAGTCGTCTCTCAAACAGCACAACATGTTTTCATACAATATCCATCCGCAGGTCAGAAGTGATTCCTCTAAAGTGGGAGGAAAAACGAAAAATAAAATGTCAGAAAACGAAAATACGCTTACTTTCCAAAACAGAGAGAACAGCCGGCGCCAAAAACTTATTTGTGTCACTTGTTTTTCACTTTTCGATTGTTTTTGTTATTTCGGTTACTTTTTGTATAATTTAGGATCAAGGTGGTAACATCTAATTCCAAGTCTGTTACTTTATATCCTTCAGGAGCCTTGCTGCCCAATCCCAACCCCGGAGCCTGGAATATTCCAGAACGGCTTCCCTGTAGTTTGATATTTGGAAATTGTAACTTTCTTCAAGGGGTTACATAGTATCCTTTTTTTTATTTTTTTATAAGAGTATGCACACCTTCACACACAATCTAGTGTGATAGTTACATTTAGTAACTTTTCAAATAGACTACATGAAAAATGTCTTATTGTTTGTGTGTACAGCCCCAATGCAGACCGCTGTGTCTCCGTGGTAACAGACTACAAACAAACCCTGTGCAGTCTGATTCTGCAATCAATATCTTTTATATGTTCCCATCTCCTAATGTATATTAGAAAGAAGATGGGACAGATGGCAGGGGGTATGACTGCAGGGTCAGACTACCCAGGGTTTGTTTGCAGTCTGTTACCATGGAGACATATTGATCCACTATAAACATTAAACAGTGATCATTTTAATTATAGTTTTTCAAGTTTCTTAATTTTCAAAATTAGATACTTTGGGGAAATTAAAAAATTTGGATGTGAAGTTAAACATATCCTTTTAAGAACCACTATTTATGTGATAGGTGCCCTAGTATACAGCTGATATCTTAAAGGGAACCAGTTGATATCAGGCTGGGGTTCTTTGTAGCCACCTGCAAGGGAAAAATTCTTAGGACCACCATCTATCTATACAGAATATGTAGCTAACATTGCACACACAGGACACATAATCAAAAGGTTATTTGTGAATCAACCTATAAAAATAAACCCTAAAGTGTCAGCTATAAAGTTAACTAGGGTTGTCTCCTGCTGCACCTTTAGGTCCCCTTATTGTTTCAGAGCCTGGGCCAAATGGAGACAGAATATTTACAGGAAGTTACATTATAAAATGTTGGCTGTTTGCAGCCACCACTAGGGGGAGCTCACTACATATCTATTTATACAGTTATAAATCTCTATGCAGTCAGTTCCTAAGCTCCTCCTAGTGGTGACTACAGATAGAGCCAGGGGATCTCAATCTCTGCATCATAAAAACTGAGCTCTGATCCCTATAAACTAATGCTGTTTCAGTTAGGTACCTCTTAGAAAATGTAAAAAGCAAAAATGCATCAGTAACAGAAATTTCAGTTTTTGACAGGAGTTAATTATTGTCCAGCTATCGTGACTACTATGAAGATATTGGCAATTGTGAAATTTAGAAACAATAAAAACTATTCTAATTCCATCATTTGATCATTTGAAATTAATTTCTTTGCAAATCAATAATTTGAAATGTTTTTTTTTTTTTTTGTACAGGATTTATCAGAACATTGTTCTTGCAGCTTTTTATTAGTGGTCAAAATTTACCCGATTTTCCCTTAGGCTACTTTCACACTAGCGTTTTCAATTCTGCTATTGAGATCCGTCATAGGATCTCAAAAGTGGAAGAAAAAGCTTCAGTTTTGTCCCAATTCATTGTCAATGGGGACGAAACTGAACTGAACGAAAAGGAATGCACCAAAATGCATTCCATTCCATTTGGTTGCGTCCCCATTGACTTTCAATGGTGTTCAAGACGGATCCGTCATGGCCATATAAGACATATTACAACCAGATCCGTTCATGGCGGATGCATTCAGTTGTATTATTGTAACGGAAGCGTTTCTGCAGATCCATGACGGAGCCGCAAAAAATGCTAGTGTGAAAGTAGCCTTACTCTGTATACTAAATGCAGCCCCCACAGGCCACATTGTCTGCCCTTTACCGGTTAAGACTTATGGAAGTCACAGAAGCATCTCTTCTACTGCTCCTATGTACAAGAATATAACTACTATAATACTGCCTCCTATGTACAAGAATATAACTACTATAATACTGCCTCCTATGTACAAGAATATAACTACTATAATACTGCCTCCTATGTACAAGAATATAACTACTATAATACTGCTCATATGTATAAGAATATAACTACTATAATACTGCTCCTATGTACAAGAATATAACTACTATAATACTGCCTCCTATGTACAAGAATACAACTAATATAATACTGCTCCTATGTACAAGAATACAACTACTATAATACTGCTCCTATGTACAAGAATATAACCACTATAATACTGCTCCTATGTACAAGAATATAACTACTATAATACTGCCTCCTATGTACAAGAATATAACTACTATAATACTGCTCCTATGTAAAAGAATATAACTACTATAATACTCCCTCCTTTGTACAAGAATATAACTGCTATAATACTACCTCCTATGTACAAGAATATAACTACTATAATACTGCCTCCTATGTACAAGAATATACCTACTATAATACTGCCTCCTATGTACAAGAATATAACTATTATAATACTGCTCCTATGTACAAGAATATAACTACTATAATACTGCTCCTATGTACAAGAATATAACTACTATAATACTGCTCCTATGTACAAGAATATAACTACTATAATACTGCCTCTTATGTACAAGAATATATCTACTATAATAATGCTCCTATGTACAAGAATATAACTACTATAATACTGCTCCTATGTACAAGAATATAACTACTATAATACTGCTCCTATGTACAAGAATATAACTACTATAATACTGCTCCTATGTACAAGAATATAACTACTATAATACTGCTCATATGTACAAGAATATAACTACTATAATACTGCCTCCTATGTACAAGAATATGACTACTATAATACTGCCTCCTATGTGCAAAAATATAACTACTATAATACTGCTCCTATGTACAAGAATATAACTACTATAATACTGCTCCTATGTACAAGAATATAACTACTATAATACTGCCCCCTATGTACAAGAATATGACTACTCTAATACTGCTCCTATGTACAAGAATATAACTACTATGCTCCTATGTACAAGAATATAACTACTATAATACTGCCCCCTATGTACAAGAATATAACTACTATAATACTGCCTCCTATATACAAGAATATAACTACTATAATACTGCTCCCATGTACAAGAATTTAACTACTATAATACTGCTCCTATATACAAGAATATAACTACTATAATACTGCCTCCTATGTACAAGAATATAACTACTATAATACTGCCTCCTATGTACAAGAATATAACTACTATAATACTGCTCCGATGTACAAGAATATAACTACTATAATACTGCTCCTATGTATAAGAATATAACTACTATAATACTGCTCCTATGTACAAGAATATATCTACTATAATACTGCCTCCTATGTACAAGAATATAACTACTATAATACTGCTCCTATGTACAAGAATATAAGTGCTGTAATACTGCCTCCTATGTACAAGAATATAACTACTATAATACTGCCTCCTATGTACAAGAATATAACTACTATAATACTGCTCCGATGTACAAGAATATAACTACTATAATACTGCTCCTATGTATAAGAATATAACTACTATAATACTGCTCCCTATGTACAAGAATATATCTACTATAATACTGCCTCCTATGTACAAGAATATAACTACTATAATACTGCTCCTATGTACAAGAATATAACTGCTGTAATACTGCCTCCTATGTACAAGAATATAACTACTATAATACTGCTCCTATGTACAAGAATATAACTACTATAATACTGCCTCCTATGTACAAGAATATAACTACTATAATACTGCCTCCTATGTACAAGAATATAACTACTATAATACTGCTCCGATGTACAAGAATATAACTACTATAATACTGCTCCTATGTATAAGAATATAACTACTATAATACTGCTCCCTATGTACAAGAATATATCTACTATAATACTGCCTCCTATGTACAAGAATATAACTACTATAATACTGCTCCTATGTACAAGAATATAACTGCTGTAATACTGCCTCCTATGTACAAGAATATAACTACTATAATACTGCTCCTATGTACAAGAATATAACTACTATAATACTGCCTCCTATGTACAAGAATATAACTACTATAATACTGCCTCCTATGTACAAGAATATAACTACTATAATACTGCTCCTATGTACAAGAATATAACTGCTATAATACTGCTCCTATGTACAAGAATATAACTGCTATAATACTGCCTCCTATGTACAAGAATATAGCTACTATAATACTGCTCCCTATGTGCAAGGATATAACTACTATACTACCGCTCCTATATTCAAGAATATAACTACTATAATACTGCTCCTATGTACAAGGATATAACTACTATACTACCGCTCCCATGTACAAGAATATAACTACTATAATACTGCCTCCTATGTACAAGAATATAACTACTATAATACTGCTCCTATGTAGAAGAATATAACTACTATAATACTGCTCCTATGTACAAGAATATAACTACTATAATACTGCTCCTATGTACAAGAATATAACTACTATAATACTGCCTCCTATGTACAAGAATATAACTACTATAATACTGCTCCTATGTACAAGAATATAACTACTATAATACTGCCTCCTATGTACAAGAATATAACTACTATAATACTGCCTCCTATGTACAAGAATATAACTACTATAATACTGCTCCTATGTACAAGAATATAACTACTATAATACTGCTCCTATGTACAAGAATATAACTACTATAATACTGCTCCCTATGTACAAGAATATATCTACTATAATACTGCCTCCTATGTACAAGAATATAACTACTATAATACTGCTCCTATGTACAAGAATATAACTGCTGTAATACTGCCTCCTATGTACAAGAATATAACTACTATAATACTGCCTCCTATGTACAAGAATATAACTGCTGTAATACTGCCTCCTATGTACAAGAATATAACTACTATAATACTGCCTCCTATGTACAAGAATATAACTACTATAATACTGCCTCCTATGTACAAGAATATAACTACTATAATACTGCTCCTATGTACAAGAATATAACTGCTATAATACTGCTCCTATGTACAAGAATATAACTGCTATAATACTGCCTCCTATGTACAAGAATATAGCTACTATAATACTGCTCCCTATGTGCAAGGATATAACTACTATACTACCGCTCCTATATTTAAGAATATAACTACTATAATACTGCTCCTATGTACAAGGATATAACTACTATACTACCGCTCCCATGTACAAGAATATAACTACTATAATACTGCCTCCTATGTACAAGAATATAACTACTATAATACTGCTCCTATGTAGAAGAATATAACTACTATAATACTGCTCCTATGTACAAGAATATAACTACTATAATACTGCTCCTATGTACAAGAATATAACTATTATAATACTTCCTCCTATGTACAAGAATATAACTACTATAATACTGCCTCCTATGTACAAGAATATAACTACTATAATACTGCCTCCTATGTACAAGAATATAACTACTATAATACTGCTCCTATGTAGAAGAATATAACTACTATAATACTGCTCCTGTGTACAAGAATATAACTACTATAATACTGCTCCTATGTACAAGAATATAACTACTATAATACTGCCTCCTATGTACAAGAATATAACTACTATAATACTGCCTCCTATGTACAAGAATATAACTACTATAATACTGCTCCTATGTACAAGAATATAACTACTATAATACTGCCTCCTATGTACAAGAATATAACTACTATAATACTGCCTCCTATGTACAAGAATATAACTACTATAATACTGCTCCTATGTACAAGAATATAACTACTATAATACTGCCTCCTATGTACAAGAATATAACTACTATAATACTGCATCCTATGTACAAGAATATAACTACTATAATACTGCTCCTATGTACAAGAATATAACTGCTATAATACTGCTCCTATGTACAAGGATATAACTACTATAATACTGCTCCTATGTACAAGGATATAACTACTATAATACTGCTCCTATGTACAAGAATATAACTACTATAATACTGCCTGGATTGGATTTGCTTTTTTACCCGGATCATACCCTCAGAAGACTCTTTGTGGCGTCTCGGCTCTGGAGTGTCGCTGCATAATTCTTTGCTCTCACAGTTGAGGTTCATTCATTTGCTCAAAAGATTTAATTTACATCTAACGACCAAAGTGAAAAAAAGAGGTAACGCGTCAATTACAAATGTGAGGCTTTTCTTCTCTACTTCGCTCCTGTTTTACGTGTCCTGTAGATCAGAGCAGCAGGGGTTAACTCCTGTCTTCCAGGCTCGCCTGAGAAATGGTTCCTTGCCCTCAGGAAACTAAAAGGGCCATTTCCTGTTATGAAGGTTGCAGGGTTACTTCACTCCAATCATACACAGTGGACATGGGCAGGAAACGGTGACAGTGCAGGCTCGGTGCTGGCGCTGCAGATCTGGAGCTGGTGGCTGGGCAGAATCCCATCTGCAATAATATGAGCATTATTTCATACAACATAGGGCGGGTTCATTGTAGCCCGGACTTCGCTCACAGATTCCCATTATTTTGCCAACTGTGCCAAAATATTTCCAACTTACAAAGAACAGTGCTATAGAGCCATGTAGTACCCACATGATAGTATCATGAAAATGGCAACCATATAGTACCCACATGATAATAGCACATCAAGTGATAACTATATAGTACCCACATAATAGTACCATGAAAATGACACCATATTATATCCACAGGATAGTACAATGGAAATGTCACCATATAGTGCCCACATGACAGGACCATGAAAATGACAACACATAGTACCCACATGATAGTACTATGCTAAATCATGACATCATATAGTACTCACATTAGTACCATGAAAATGACACCATTTAGTACCCACAGGATAGAACCATGAAAATAATGCCATATGGTACCCACATTACAGTACCATCAAAATGACACCATATAATATCCACATGATAGTACCATGTAAATTTCACCCCATAGTATCCACATAATAGTACCATTAAAATGAGAACCATATGGTGCTCATATGATACCATAGTACCATGCTAAATGTCAACAAGATTGTACCATGCTAAATGACATTATATACAGTAATACCCACATTACAGTACCATGAAAATAATACCATATGGTACCCACATTACAGTACCATGAAAATGACAACCATATAGTGCCCACATGATAGTACCATGTTTAATTGCATCATATAGCACCCACATTAGTACCATGAAAATAACACCATATAGTGACATACCATGATAGTACCATGCTAAATGACAACCATATAGTACCTACAGTATGTATGTGGTCGTACTATGCCATGTCATAAAACCAAAGAGCATTCACACATAGTAAGACAGCAACAAATACCACAAAGTACTGAAGTAGTAGTAGCATGGAAATAGCTACCATCTAGTATGACAACAGTACCATGTCATTGACTATACCTTAATGTGCCAAATGACAGCCATATAGTACCCACATGACAGTACCATACCAAAAAACCATGTCAGAAAAACTGCTAATACTAAAATATAAAAAAAACTACTGTACTGTATGCCAGTACCATGTGTGGGGACTCGCTCTAGTAGACAGTTCAGTGTTTTATTCAGACTTTAGGCAAGTGACAAAACAGTCATATTCAAACAAAAGTCACCTTGTGGTGTTGGTGGTAATTCACACCATGCGGCAATTCTGCCTCAAAGAGTCCTTGCTGATAGCAGCACCAACCTGTTTTCATGCCCAGCTGCCTATTTAAGGACAGCCAGGTGCTGCCAAAACCCGGACCAGCATTCAAAATCCGGTCCGGTATTTGAACTCACCTGGGTGTAAATCAGCCAGCAGCACATGCTGGGAGGAAAATACCTGTTTTCCCAGACCTAACCTCTCACTGTGTAACATACCCCCACCCCTTTTTTTTCAACCGTGAGGGGGTGAGCACACGCCAGACAGTGTACCCGGGACAGGGCATCCGCGTTTCCCTGTAACCGGCCTGCCCTGTGTTCCACCGAAAACTTAAAGTTTTGTAGGGAGAGAAACCATCGGGTGACCCGGGCATTTCTGTCCTTGGCCTGGTTCATCCACTTGAGAGGAGAGTGGTCGGTCACCAGGCGGAACTTTCTCCCCAATAAATAATAGCGGAGAGATTCTAGTGCCCACTTGATAGCCAGGCACTCTGCACTATATTATACCGGGTCTCGGCTTAGGAAGACAATGGGATGCTCCTCCCCGTTGACTTCCTGAGACAGTACAGCACCGAGGCCCACCTCGGAGGCATCGGTCTGTACTATAAACTACCTACTGAAGTCGGGCGTCACCAAAACCAGGGCCCCGCACAGGGCCGACTTCAAAGCGGAGAAAGCCTCTTCCACCCGATCATCCCAGCGACCATTACTGACTTGTGTCCCTTCAAGAGTCCTGTCAATGGCGCGGCCACCGTAGCAAAGTGGGGAACAAACCTCATGTAATAGCCCACCATTCCCAGGAATGACTTTATTTGCCTAGAGGTGACAGGTCGGGGCCAATTCCGTATCGCCTCTATTTTGTTCACTTGGGGTTTGATGACTCCGCGCCCAACCACATACCCCAGGTATTTAGTCTCCTCTAATCCTATTGCACATGTTTTTGGGTTAGCGGTTAGTCCCGCCTTCTGAAGGGAGTCCACTACGTCCTGCACTTTGGGCAGGTGACTCGCCCAGTCGGTACTGTGAATGATAATATCGCCCAGGTAAGCCGAAGCGTACTGACGATGTGGACGAAGCACGATGTCCATTAGACGTTGAAAAGTGGCGGGGGCGCCATTCAGACCAAGGGGTAGCACCTTGTACTGATACAGCCCCTCAGGCGTGATGAAGGCAGTTTTCTCTTTGGCAGCCTCCGTTAAGAGCTCCTGCCAGTACCCTTTTGTGAGGTCCAAAACAGAAAAATACCAGGCATGTCCTAACCTCCCGATGAGCTCATCCACCCGGGGCATGGGATACGCATCGAATTTTGAAACCTCGTTAAGTTTTTGAAAGTCGTTACAAAACCGCAAAGTCCCGTCCGGCTTGGGTATAAATACTATAGGACTGGCCCACTCACTTTTTGACACCTCAATGACGTCTAGCTGCAACATTAGCTGCACCTCCTCCGATATGGCTGGTCGCCGAGCCTCGGGCACCCGGTATGGTTTTAATTGGACTTTTGCCTGAGGCTCAGTGACAATGTCATGCTGGATTATGGAAGTGCTTCCAGGGAGGTCCGAGAACACATCCGTGTTCCGACTAACGAACTCCCTGGCCTCCTGAGTCTGTTTAGAGGAGAGACTGTCATCAACTTTTACTGTGGCAGCCGCCTCTCTTACATCAGACAGAGGGGCCGGAACCTCTTCCCCTAGAAAACCCGGCCGCGGTCTTCCGTACAGGTTTCCCTATCTTTCCATGGTTTGTGTAGATTCACATGGTAAACCTTCTCCGGCTTTCGCCTCCCCGGCTGGTGTACCTTGTAGTTTACCTCTCCAATTTTCTCGAGTACCTCGTAGGGCCCCTGCCACCTAGCCAAGAACTTACTGTCCACGGTCGGCACCAGAACCAAAACCTGATTACCCAGGTTAAAGATCCGGACCCGAGCCTGCCGATTATAGACCCGACTCTGGGCTCGCTGAGCGGCCTCCATATGCTCCCTGACAAGAGGCAACACTGTCTCTATCCGATCTTGCATCTGGGTGACGTACTCAATGACACTTCTATGCGGAGTGGGTTGTTGTTCCCACGCCTCTTTGGCCACGTCCAAGAGACCGCGAGGGTGTCTGCCATATAGCAGTTCGAAGGGTGAGAACCCAGTAGAGGCCTGGGGGCACCTCTCGCACTGCGAACATGAGATAGGGCAGAAGGAGGTCCCAGTCCTTCCCATCTTTAGACACTACCTTTTTCAACATATTTTTTAATGTTTGGTTAAACCGTTCTACCAGACCGTCCGTTTGCGGATGGTAAACGGACGTCCGTAGTTCTTTTATGTGCAGCAACTTACAGAGTTCCCTCATCACCTTGGACATAAAAGGGGTCCCTTGGTCGGTCAGGACCTCTTTAGGTAGTCCTACTCGGGAAAACATCTCCATTAACTCCTTAGCTATGAGTTTGGCCGAGGTATGTCGCAGTGGCACCACCTCCGGGTACCGCGTGGCATAGTCTAGAATGACTAAGATGTGCTGATGCCCTCTGGCGGACTTCGGTACTGGGTCTATAAGGTCCATAGCTATTCGGTCAAACGGTACTTCACGAGAGGTACTAGGGGACTACGGAAATGTGGCTGGGGGATAGTTATCTGGCAGGTCAGGCAAGGCTTACAAAACTCTTCCACTTCTTTGAATATGCTGGGCCAGTAAAACCGCTGTAGAATACGATCCTGAGTTTTCTGCAGCCCCAGGTGACCCCCCAGAACGTGTTGGTGGGCTAGATCTAACACAAGCTTGCGATAAGCCTTGGGGACCACCAACTGTTCAATAGGCTCACCCCGTAGTTGGTTTACCTGATACAACATATCTTGATGAACCACAAAACTGGGAAACACTGACTCTGCCCCAGGTTGTTGTGGTTCACCATCTACTATTAACACATTTTCCCAGGCGCGGGATAGGGTTGGGTCCCGACGTTTATGTACCAAAATTATCCCCGGAGACATTGAGGTCTGCCAATTCAGGACCCGGCGGCAAGTCCTCCACGTCTCCCACCATCACACTTAGCGGGTTGTCTCCCCCTCTTCCATCAAAGTGGCGGTCACCCCTACCGCTGGCCCTTCGGTCTCAGGTTCCCAGGGTTCTGGTCTTCCCCCTGAGCCGGTCCACTCTGCTAGGGTTACCCCTGTCTCATGGGTATCAGTCACTCTTATGGCAGGCCACAGTGCCGGGAAGCCCGGGAAGTCTCTCCTTATTTTGAGTTCATAATGTAAATTGGTGGCGACGGCCACCTCATAGGTCCACCTGTCGGCCACCGTGGACAGAAACACCAGGGCGGTGGGATAGTCCTTTAAGTCTCCATGGATGCACACTTTTCGGCCAGTATACTCGGCGAGCTGCACTTGGGAAGCTTTTACCAGGGACACCAGACTCCCTGAGTCCAGCAGAGCTACCGCCAGAGTGTCTCCCACCTCCACCTGATACAGGTGGCTGTTGTCTATAGTCTCGGGGGTACCTGTTGCACACAGCTTCCTGGCATACAAGGAGTGGCGGTAGCCATAGTTAGTATCCATGGGTTCGCCCCGATGGGGACACTCAGCCCTTATGTGGCCAGGCTCTTGACACCGCCAGCAGACTATCGGAGCTAGGCCTGTCGGGGGTATATCCCGGGTGGGTTTTGCTGGCACCAGTCGCCTGGGGTGGAGATTTACAGGGTTTGACTGCCCCCCTCCAAAAAAAATCCCCCTGTAGAGTCCTAGTAGCCTCATAGCGCTCCATCAGGTCGACCATGTCAAGGGCATTACCAGGGGACACCTGGCCGATCCAGTGCTGGAGAGGGTACGGCAAAGCCCTCCAGAATACATCAGCCAACAGACGGTCCAGCATAGCAGTGGAACTCAGCACATCAGGCTGCAGCCATAATTAGCCAATGTCAAAACTGATGAAAGGTCCTCTTTAAGGACAGCCAGGTGCTGCCAAAACCCGGACCGGCATTTAACCTCACCTGGCTGCAAATCAGCGCAGCAGCACATGCTGGGAGGAAAATACCTGTTTTCCCAGACCAAACCTCTCACTGTGTCACACATGACAAATATACCATACTGAATAACCGTGCCATAACATGAAACATAATGCCTTACAGGGTCTGTATTGTAAAACTGTGCCAAAAAACTATTGAGTTGTTCTTACGTAGCAGTATCATGCCATAAAACCCCCCACACTGCGCCCACATAATAGCAACAAGTCAAATAACAATCCAGAATCAGCACACTACTACTATGCCAAATAACTGCCAAACAGTATCTACAGTTCAGACCACCACATAGCCCTCAACAGATTTTGTAGA